>NW_024884142.1:17483347-18076838 GCF_019232065.1 Centrocercus urophasianus
AAGGAAGAAAGGAAGAAAGAAAGAAAGAAAGAAAGAAAGAAAGAAAGAAGGAGGGAGATAGAAAGATAGAAAGAAAAGGGAAGGAAAGGAAGGAAAGGAAGGGAAGGCATTCCTAAAATTTGAGGGGAGAAGTTAACAACCCTGAGGCCTGAGGCATGTATTCTTCAAAACCAGCTCCCCTTCCACAATCCCTGATATTTTATGTCTTAGCAGTCTATATCCCTCACTGATGATATTTTATCTTGAAGAAACTGAATTAGCTTAAATTATGAAATGATCTACTAAATACACTTCAGGTCTGATTGTATTTAGCAACATTTTCCTTCTCAGATGAAACAAAAAAAAATGTTTGTACAGTTATTCGTTGTGGATTAATGTACTGTAGGATTCTTAAAGCAGCTCTATAAAAGTTATGCTCTACCGTGTTAGCATTCTTGGCTGAACACAATGGACTGTAAATCTTGTGAATTTATGTATTTGTTCAGTGTTTTAAAGAAGAACAAGACAGTGTGCAACCTTAGGGTAGAGAAACTGGACTAAAATGAGCAGTCTTTCATGCCTCCAATAGGGAATATTCACTTAGATTTCCATGCCTGATTTAAAAACTGATCACAGAGAGTGTATTTTTTAATTATTAACTATGTTAATTAAAATGACAGAATCACATTGAGTGTGAAGATGTTTTGATGGTGCGTTAATAACTCTAAAAGTCTGTATAATATTGCATTGTAATCTAAATTAGCATAGGGCAGTTCAAAAGCACAAATTTTCCAGTAATCTTCACATCTGAGTTTTTGAAATTAATTTAGCTGCTAAGAAAAGCATGTCAAAAAAAAAAAACCACAAAGCTTTTATATGTTTACCCCCTATTACACATAGAGCATGAATTAATTCACAGAAAAATATGGAGGAAGAAAACAAATTCGCTTAGCAAATGCAACAATCTGTTTAGGAAAAAAAAAAAGTCACAGATGTGTTGTAAACCAATGAGAATACAGAACATTTGAATTTCATGAGAAGGAACATGGAAGTCTAGTGGATTTAATGATCACTTTGATGGTAACATAAAATTCAGTCCTTGAAATGCTCAACTGTAGTTTCAAAAAGTGCTGCTGTTTCTCCCAGTCCAGGGCATGTCTATGTTTTTATTTGAGCCCACTCTTTCGGTGAGAGGTGAGGACTGGGAATGCTAACATTTATCTTAACAAAGTCCTTCCTCAACTAAATTTTGAGTGAGCACAAAAGTGAGCAGAGCTACATTAGCATTATTTGCATGTTCTCAGAAGAACAGGGTATCCTATATATGTCATTTTAGGAGTTCAGCCAAAAAGAAGATGCCAGAACTCTAAACAGTCAGGGATTTGCAACAATATAATAAAATATAACAACAGGATAAAAAACACTCAGTGAGGAAAACAAAGTCCTGAACTTGTAGGTGATATAATCAGATCTTTGAAAACCCCAGTGTATTTAGTGGAGGATTTATTCTTTGACTGCTGGACCAACCCCAGTTAACTCTTCTGCTACAGTCATCAATATTTGTGGAGAGCTGCCAATGCACACAGTCTTATACAAAGCACAGGACAAGGCATATTCTCTGCCTTGTTGTATCTTTCAAGAAAGAAAGAGATGGAAATTCCGGTGTAAGGAGCAGGTGTTTACAATTTTAACTTCAGGAGAAGTAAATGCAATCTTGTTTTTCTCCCTGGTTCCTTGACGAATTGCAGTTCCCTTGATGATTATTTTTTAAATTTGCTTTGGAAAGTGAGGTATTCACAGCTCTGACAGGTTGATTTTTTATCAGAATTAACATATGCATTCCACTTTTTATTCTTGAGTGTAATATTATTTGTCATTTCTCATTTTTTTTTTACTTTACTTTTTTAATTCTACTCAGTCTTTTCAATCTAATGCTTAATAATTTTTAACAAACATCTTAGTTACATATTTCTTGTTTAAATATTTTTATCTTCAAATAATATAACTAGTTGCAACAATATACAAAAATTTCAATTTAAAATATCAACATGATTAATAAAGCTTTATAATTACACCTTATGTAATTAATAGTGTGCAAGTATGAATATGGTGAATAGTTTTTCCAGTGCAGATTAATTTGATGCAAGTTGACTGGGGCTTCAAATCTAAAACCTTTTGAATTATTACTGTGCTGCACCAGCATTTATTGATTTTAAGGTACAGTGTTAGCATTCACTTATCACTGCATATTTTTTCCCATTGTATATTAAAAGAGCTTGCCCTCATCTGTCACAATCTTATGTGGCATAAATCATACAAAATGGTTACCTGTTTCCATGATTTATTTTGTTATTATGTTAATTATACCGAAACATAGGATTGTTTAATAAAAACGCTGAAGTTAATCTACATCAGTCGTCAATATTTCTTACACATGCTACATGGTGGAATATGTGATAAACCACAATAACCAACCAGTATAGAAGGGCATTTGAAGTGAATTAGGGTTTAGCCTCACTAAGAGCTGAGACATATTTTAATTTTACAGAACACAAACAAACACTGCTATTTACTTTTTTTTCTCCTGTAAGCTAATTGAGTCTGTTAACCATACTCACTAGAAAAATAACACACTCCCCCACTTTTCACAGCTTCGAAACACGAGTTGAAATATACGCAGACTTTAACTTCTCCTAAAAACTATCTCAAGGCAATGCTTCCTTCCCAACAAAATGAGACTATATTATAAACTTCCCAATTAAGGTAAGACACTGGAAACCTGCAGCGTCCCAGAGAGGAGTTTCATCTGGGAAAACACGGCAGGATCAGGCCAGCACACGTCTGACACTGACCCTGAGACTTACACTCATGAAGTGCAAGAAGTCCTCCTGCAATCAGAGACGTTTCTTGAAATCAAAGAGTAGATCCCATGTTAACAGCCATCAGTGCCATTGATGAAATGGTCTCTGACATATTCACAGAGGGTTTTTCACAAGACAAGTGAGAAAAAAAGTTTGCAGGATCAGGACCTTGCCTAATGCTGAAGAGATCAGAGCATTTCTAGTTTTTCTTTGTAACATTGCCTTTTTAAACTCAGTGTATTCCAGCCACTCTGGGTGAATCGAGTCATCCGATGATAAGTTAAAAGAAACGCAGAGATAAGAAGTAACTCTTTCTTAAGGATGAGTAACACACTTTCCAAAAACAGAGATTTAATTTTCTTCTACCCTGCTATTTCGGGAGCAAGAGCAATAAGCAAATGCATTTAGAGTTCAGACATATGTTACTCCTAAAAAAAAAGATCTCAGAATTAAACACCCCCCAATCTGCCAAACAAATGTAATTTTATTACTATGCCAGCTAAACTCCAGGGTGTCATTTTTTTCCCAGAAATTTTAGCTGTTGAGGAGTTTAGTGTTTGGAAACATTTTAAATCCTGCTGCAGGGATTAAAAACCTGGTAGACATAAAAGGTATAGAACTTGTGTGATAATCGGAAGGTATTTCAGAACATGTGCCATTGCTTAAAAAGTTTCTACAGAAAGCATTATCCTGGAAGGTAAGGTTTTATCAGATTTTGCATGAGCTTACTGAGAAGTTTCCAATTAAATCTGCTACTATTTAGATCAAACAAGAAGTTTTTAGATAGCTTTATGAGTCCTGCAGCATTTAAATTACTTATAAAAATAGTAAATACATTTCATGAATTATTTGCAGCTTTCTTCATGAGATTTAGGTTGCCTTCTATTAAAGAAATCTGTAACTCTTTTTTTAACCACAACATAACTGGTAAGCATGTTTACTGTACTCAGAAGCCAATATAATTTAGTTTTATCAGGTTTTGTGTCTGATATGATACAATTTTCAAAAGCATTCCTTGCTTGCATGTTTCTGGTGTTTAATTCTCTAATTGATTAATGGCAGAAAATAAGAACTGTTGCAGACTTTGAGCACCATGGCAGTGTAGTAAAACACAGTCTGTGGTTATTAAACAGAAATAACAAAGAAACAGAAACAGATTATATAAAATCCAGCCAGCCAGCTGAAAAGATAATAAAAATCTGACTCTTACCATTAGAAAAAAAAATCCCAAATAACCTAAGAAATCTTTTTTTTTTTTTTGTCCCCCCTCAGAAATGGCTTGACTTTTCCCTTTTCACAACATCCTGGGTTTTAAAATATTAACAACTGATGTTTGTTCATGTCTGAGCTTTAAACAAAACAGTGCGGGAAATAACCGAGCAATAGGCATAAGTGTTTGATTTTTTGAGATTTAAAAAAAAAAAAAAAAGGAGTTAGTTTGGCCTAAGGCTAGAATTTTCATTACATCAATGAAAGAAAGAAAACAGAAGCCAGCAGAGGGGAGTTATAGAAACTGACTTTATATAAACAGTGAGAAAAATCTTTTTCCATGGCCACCTACAACGTAGCTACTTCACCGTTAGTACAACTTTTCTTTTGCAAGTGGCACAGCAGCCAGGGCCCAATCCTGCTGTTTTAGAACAGGTTACACTCCGGCTGAGACATTTCCCTCTCTCAGCCCTCCAAGATCAGCCTAACAGTTCGTCAAACAGAGCAGAAAGAGCAACAACAAAAAAACTTTGACATACCTAAATTGACAAAGCTCATCACCATGTCAGCATCATTCAGAAAGTTGGTGTCGTGCAGGCTGGCTAAGGGAGGATTCTGTGTGGCCAGGGTGGTCATGCGAGACAACTGTATTCTCCGCGAATATCCATTTGGAGAGGCAGGGTATCCTTTCTGCATCCCTCTGCTCTCCCCTGCCATGGATCCCTTCAGTGAGTACTCCAGCTCCTCGGTATCCTCTTCATTTGTCATGGCATTATACAGGTCCAGCATGAAGAGGGGTGCAGAAGAAGCCTGCTTTCCTGGTGAAAATGGTCTGGGTCTGTGAGGTAGACCCAGGATAGAGAGAATCTCTCTCTGAATCTCCCTTCTTTCATGGTTCCGCAGCCTCCTGTAAATAAAACTTGAATGGACATGATTGTCTCCTAAACCTCCCTGTGCGTGACCCACCAGAACCCAGCAATTCCAGAGCAAGCCCACGAAAGCTTTGAGTGCAGTTAGGTTCATCTTTGAAAAGAAAAAGAACAAGGAAAAAAAAAATCTTTTCTCCTACTTGTCCTGAGTTCCTATGAGGTCTGCTTTCCCAGTGGCTGAAAAACAAAATTTACCTATTCTTCATGTCAATGTCATCTCTAAACGTAACATCTTTGGTGACTTCTCTCCCCCCACCCTGTTTAAATATTATGGAATGTGTCAGGTTGCAGTTATTTCTAAGAAAGCTGAAATTCAGACTTCCAATTTTCCACTCTTGTTATCGTTTTTTCTGCATTTATGGAGCAGAAGACCAGTATTTTGTCAGCTGACCTAGGCATTCCTATATAAACCTTAGATAACCAGGTCTTGGGTGGGGAGCTGTATCAGCAAGAGCTGTTCTTCTGACACATTGTAGTTCCCAGAGTTATCTTCCCTTCTTATTCTGAGTTCTTCGTACACCTTGCGCTCTTCCCAAGATAAATCCTGAGTCACAGATTAGTCTTGATCTGTACCTTGGTGGTGTAACACATATCTGTCCAGCAGCCTGGTGATAACGTTAACATCTTTTGAAGCGCTTGAGTGTAAAGTAATTCTAAAGCATGTACTAATCAAATTAATGTGTTGCCATGAATTTACTTGAAAAAAAAAAACGTCTGTAAATCCATTCAACCCTTTTCAGCTTCTTAACTGTTATTTCCAACTCTTGCAGGCACAAATATAACAGCTCTCTTCAAGAGAGATCTAAAGACTAATGTAAGCACAACCCTGCTGGGAAAGAAGAGGCTTCTCATTGTAATTTGAAACGGGTATAGCAAAAAAGTCCTTAACCCTTCTGTTGCCAGACAAAGATTTAAGCCTTCCTCCCCCCCCACTTACAGTAATGCACTTAATTTGCCTATCGACTGCTTTTTCTTTCCTGGCAGCTTGCAGAATATCCAAGCAAGCACTTTTAATTTTAGCAGTTTCAGGATGTGTAGATAGCTGAAGGCTTGGCGTAATGTGGAAGCTCCTGCGACTCTACTCAGGAGTCTATAGTTTCGTAACCTTGAATATGAAACCCTTATAGCAGACCAAAATAGCATCTCATTAATTCAAGAAATGTTTATATTTTAGGTAGGCTTAGCAAATAAAGGCAACCTTTTTAACAAACTCCGTAGGAAATTTTGTCTGTTAGGCTTGATTCACCCTTCTCTAAAAATGCCGGCAATGTACTCTGAATGAAAACAAATTTATTCAGCAAGCGAGATTTCAAGTTGTGCACAGCCAACGGTGTAATTATGGTCAGAGTCACAACTTTCATAAATTGTAATTTGCAATGATAATTTAGTCAAAGTAGATTTTGACTCATAAATTACTGTACTACATTTCCCAGTAAATATCAAAAGCTGAGATTTAATCCCACAACCTGTTATTAACTGGAGAAAGAAACAGCTTAACTGAAGGGAAAAAAACAAAAAGAAAAAAAGAAAAAAAGATTTTTAAATTGCTACATACGCAGTTAGGATTTAGCTTAGGATTTTATGAGAGCCAGCAACTTGTGTTTTCCTCTCGCTAAAACAAAATCACAGTGTTAAATTTCATACCACTCAGATTGTTTGTGGTCACATTTTCTCACCCCTACCTCGTCCTGGGGAGATTTTCCTTTGATGGGGGTGGGGATGGGGGGAGGACAAAAAAAGTTAATAAACACATGACGCTGAGGGAAAAAACAGGTATATAAAATGCATCCCGCCGGGTTTTCCCTTACATGACTAGCACCTACTCAGCAAATCACACAGTCCTTGAGTAAACTTGGGAGTGTGACAGGAAGTATAGTCACACCCTAAGAAGCCAGGAACAATTCATCTAGTATATTAAGTACAAATGAGCTTTTCTCATATATTGTGACTCCTAGTCTATATCTACAGTGCAGTCCAACTATCATTAAAATACAGCTGATTCTCTCTCATAAATCAACACACGTAATAGACGATGCTTCTACCAAGGAAGGATTTATCTCATACTAGACCTGCTGGATTAACACTGAAATTAATGAAGCTATGTAGCAAGAGGTCTGCTATTTTTAGTGGAAAAACACTCAAAATCAGAATATGCTTTCTTCCCTCTTTAAGGTTTTCCCCCAAAATCCATTTGTTAGAAGAAAACCATCATTTCCGTTTTTGTTTTGCTTTCATTTGTTCTGCTCAGACAGTTGTAATGATACATGAGACTTTACCATACATATGTCTTTTTTGAATCAGCCCATCATGTATTTCGCAACAAGGTTTATTTCTCTTTTCAAGCAATATATTCTCTTTTTTTTCCCTAAGCATTCATAAAAGCCCATGGATTGATTGCTCAGAGGATTTAAGTCCTCAGCCCATCAGTACAGCCAGCAATAGAAACTTCCTATATTATCCCACTAGAGTGTCTGGAGTTCTGCATTTAGTTAATCTCTTTATATTGAGAAAGCCAAGAATGCCCTCACATTTGAGGATGCTTTTACCTTGTAAACATCTTTCTAGGTAGAAATGAGGTAGGACAACCTACTAATCTTATGGTTGATGAAAATAGCTCCTGCCACTTTCTGACGGAGCAACAACCAAAGATGCAAACTAATACAATGGATTTATTTTACAGTAACCTCCTCGTCACCGAGCTATGAAACATCCATAAGTAGAGCATAAAAATAAATGTGTTGTTATTAATAATAAATACAATGACCTTATGTTATAAATCTGCATTCCATAAAAAGTTATGGTTAATGTGGATCTTTCATGTACATGAGATACAGCCAGCTCTAAAACTGAAAGCCTTTGCTTGAGGAATTAAAGGACCCTCTAAGAGCTGATAGGTCCCATTTCAATGTTCCAATAAGAACCAATTTACTTCCAGAGAAAAATATCACATACAATTTCAGCATGTCAAGATATTTTGTTTGATAAAATATAAAAGTACATTGGCACAGCTATCTGGATTCAGTTTAGCTTGGGGTTCAGTTTCAAAGTCATCTTAGATATATGTTTCAAGTTTTACAATAAAAACTTATTTCAACTTGTTTGCATAGTATCAAAACTTAAAAGAAATGCCATGTTCATGCCATGTTCAGAGACATTCAAATCTAAATAACAGTTGAGGTCGGTATAAATTATTGACCCAGAATCAAACACAGGGATTTAAAAAAGATGCCCTAGAGAATCTAGCTTTACCCTGCATTCAAAACTGAAATTCCAGAATATAAAACATACACACAGATTGACCTTCTTTCATCCCCAGATGCTCAACCGGAAAGCAACGTAAGAAATCACCTGACCAGTACTTACCTGGTACGTAGCAACGTAACAAAATAAAGAGGAAAACCAAAATGACACACAGGGGAGCACACAAAATGGCCCTCAGCCAGAGCATCGTGTGGGCACCACAGGCAACACAATGTTGGAAAGAAATCATGAATTTCTTAAATGATGTGGCTCATGGATGCACTATGAGCAGATTTGGAGCTTCTTACAGCTGCATCAACCTTCACAATATTAGAGCAAATATAATTAATGTCATGAAACCTGGGAATCCAGGTCTCAATAGGCTTGGATCGCAATGGATCCTAACACTGCAACAGAACAAATCATTGTTCTCCACAGGCTAATGCAATCATTAAGGGTGAGGCTGATTTTACGGGCAGTGCCCATTACTCAGAAATAAAATCAGTGGAGGGCCAGCAAGTGCAGTAACTCACTGGATCCTCACTGTCACATCAGCTGGAAGAGATTCACCACAAGAGCAGGTTTCCGTGACTGCCTGTCACATGCAAAGGAAAATAAAAGACAGATCCTTTCCAAGATATTTGCAGTCTTTGTCTGAAGCCTACACATGCAAACTGATTGATTCTGCTGGCTCTTTCCCCCTTAACGACCAGCTAAACTTGGCATTTATATAATGCATAAACAGATGACCCACTGTTAAAAATGTGTAAGTCTATTATTGCTGTCTCTGCAAGGTTAATGCTGAAAAAGGTGCATGGAGAAAGACTTTTATAAAAAGGATTCATGAAACAGGAAAATAACTAGGGGTTAAAATTACAGATTCTCCAGCAAAATAGAAAACAAGTCTTCTATAATCTTCATGGGACAGAAATGTTACACAGACACTGTTGTCTGGCTTACCTGCTATACTCCTTACCTCTAAGCTGAATTTACAATGGTTTGGACATCAGCTATATACATACAAGCTTTTGAGCATAAACATGCCTATCTTTATATGTTCCAAATGTTCAATCATGATATCATTTGCTTTTCTTCATCTTAATTCATTGAGTTTAATGGCCTAGAAAGTTGCATGTTTACCCTGCAAACATATTAAGGAAAAACAAACATTTTTCTGTATCAATGAAATACATGTCTCCTAATGCAAAGGGAATTCCACTTGTAATTGACAAAGTGTGAAAATTGGCTGCATTAGATGGAGAAATTGGCAGTTGGGAAATAAATTGATTACAATATTATAAATGCAACGTACCTATATAAAACCCTTTAACTTGGGATAACCTCACAGTGTTTGCTACTTGACAGACAGGAATAATTTAATGTGCAGAAACGCTACCATTACTGTAACTGAAAATTTGTTCTGCATGATTACCTTATTAAACGTCATATCCAGACAGAATGATAGCTGTACTGTGCTCCTCACACCTCAATTTCAGGGTAAACACTGGTGTTTTACACAGTGTTTGTACCCTGTTTGCAAATACATTCCTGAGGATTGCTAAGCATTATATAGGGAGAGCATTTCTATTTTGTGCTGCATTGCAAAGCAAAGTTTGCTAAATACAAGTGTTCAATACTGACTTTATAGAGCAATTTATTTGGTTACCAATCAGCTATGTGTAGCAAAATAGTTTTTCATTCAGAATTGCAGAAGTTCCTGCTCAATCACTTATCAGCCCAAGAGGTAAGTCATCAGGCATCTTACAGGTGACATTTAATAGAACACTTTGTTTAAAAGCTACGGAGGGAACCCCAGCTCTAAATTATAATCCGTGAAGTTTGTTCTGTTCATTGCATGCGCAAAATGTTGTAAAGCTTTCAGCACAAAACAGCCTGCAGCATTAACAATGCTCGCTTTTTAAAGATTTAAAAAAAAAAAAAAAAAAAGCAACCAGAAATCATTCAGTAATCTGCTTGAAGACTTCTTATAATTTACTGTGTTTGAGGACTGGGAAAATAAAAGAAAAGGAAGAACTTGTTTCACACGTACTCTTTAGAATACATGAACCGCAAAATATACAATTAATAATATGATCCAACATCACAGTGCTGTCATTTGCATAATTTACAAACCCAAAGAGCTTCCAGAAATCCCCTTTGGTTTACAATAAGCCTCTAATTAGTTAAAAGAGAAAGAAAAAAAAGAACTGCACTGAGGCAAATACAAAACACTTGGACAAGAGCAACATTTCTAAGTAGCAAAGTACAGCACTTTTTAAGAAGATTATTCTTGGCTCGGCTTGTAGAGGGTTTTATTGTGCCCCAGCTGCACACTGGTACCTGCTCTCATTGTTTGCTGGCTACAATGCTTCCATAGGAATTTTCTGCTGTTCCCATGCTGTTCCCTCTGCCTTTTGGGGAAAACCCTTCTGCCTCTTGCTGGCTGCCTTTTTGTTTTCACCTACAAAGAAGTTTAAAAACTCACTTCGCTGATTCCCTTCAAATAGCTGTACTGCGCTATTGTTCATTTCTTGAAACGTTCAATCTATCTCAATCTAGGATTTATTTCTTCCCCTGAGCGTTTTGCCACTAAGCTCGATAGCTGTGGCTTTAGCACCTCTACTGGCGACTGGACGACGCAGCAGTCTCGCAATCATTCTGTAAATTGCAGTTTTGTTTTTATACCTTTCCTGTGCCTTGTTTTGTTTGTCCTACCCCCTCTCTTTCCTGTATTTCTTCCCATTATGTCTCTTTGCTTTTGGATATGCTACCTCTGGTACCACATGGCCTTTCTTTTTAGCTTTTAAACTTTAAACTTTTAACCCTCATATTTCCACTGTATTTTGCTGCCCTTCACGTTTTTTTTTCCTCACTACCCACATGCTGCAGACAGATCTTATTTTCTTCTTTTAAAATGACTTCATTTGTTTAGGAATTTTTTTACCCTTTTGTCAAAGATCAGCTGGACTCTCAGGCAGTAAAAGAGGAGCTACATTCAATTAAATAAGCACTACCATGAATCACTCAGTCCTTGAGAGACCAGTCACCTCTTACTGTGAGAAGACTGCAGAAGAAAAAGATGAGCATGGGATCCCTGAAAAAGACTAAATTCACCCTAAAGTCTTTGGTGCATATTGGCTGGTCTTTCCATGCAAACTTCTTCAAGCATGGTGATCTGTTGTGGATGTTGCCCACACACAACTAGGGAATTGGCAACAGTCAAGCTACGTAACACTGTATGGAAAAGGCAACATTGGGCCCTACTAAGAGTGATCAATACAATACCTGAAATTTTGTGAATGGTCCAGTAATATTAGAAAACATGTGCTGGCACTGTTTCCATACTACCTCAATCAGAAAGGACGTTTACTGCATCTTTCGTGTTTGCTCTATCATTGCAACAACCCAAAACAGGATAGCAACCAAACTGGGACAGGTAAGTGTGTTAACATTACAAAATATTTGAATTCCCTGTGGTTTGTTCAAGTGGACAACAGGCAGAAGCAGCGTGGCAGCAGTGGCCATAATGCAAGTCTTTCAAATGAAATATTGCCTGACTGAATTTCTCTCATTAGACCATACTCCCTTCTAGCACATAAACTTGCCTTTATCTTACAAATGATTACAATTTGCCACAGCTGATGAATTATTTTTATTTTTTTTTTAACCAACAGTAGGCAATGGTTGCCAAAATTTACTAATACAAACAATCTATTCAAACTAGCATGTGGTAAGCTGGCAAAGCAAAGGAATAATGTGAAAAGACCATCTGTACTTTTGACCTAGAAAATTCACTTGTTTTCCTTAGTTTCTTTGTTACAGTGGTTGACAAAAACTGAAATACTAGGCAAAGCATTTACCTACTTTTTACTAAAATCTGTATACTAGCATTAAAAGATAACTTTAGCAGCTAAGCTTTCCTTTATGGGGCTGGAATTTTGTAAACGGGATTTGCATGATGTTATTTAGAGTACTGCATGTCCCCATAAGACAGATTTAAGCAAGAAAAGAATAATTTAGATCACAACCTTTGCATCCAAAACTGCATGGTAATCTAAATATGGTGGAGATATACAAGCAGTCCATCTGTTCTATCCTTTAAGTTCATTACCTACAGTGATCCTATTTTAACATTCAGACCTTTAATTTGGAACAAATGGCACGTCCTAGAGGAATTTTACTAAAGCCATGTAAATTATCAGACAGCTACAGATGCAGGCTGGGACTGTGAAACAATCTTTTCCTTTGGGAAGTAGTTACACAATTATATTTTCATGTTTTTTACTAATTGTTGTTCAGTATTACTCATCAAAGAATGTATCTGCCTCTCTAGAAACTCAGCCTTGGGTCATAAAAATAAACTGGTTTTTGTTCATTTATAGCTCAGATTAGGATGATACACAGGGAACTTCTGTAGTTCATTCAGTTGTTACATCAATAATGCTTAACAGGAGTAGCTTCAGCACAGCCCAAGTAAACAGGTACAGCTTCTCACGGTCCTTTTTTCAGAGCAGATGTCCAGTGTGTTCAGGGCTCATTGTTTTCTTTTTTATCTTTGGTGATAAAAAAATGCACTGAAACAAGTAAATGAGAACATTCTATGATTTTCTGACAGATCTTTTCCTCAGTGTCCTGTGAGTGCCTCCAGAAGGGGCTGCTAAGGAAGCTTCAGGTTTGGCCCTGTCCACTCAAGACCCATGAAATACTGCTACCTCTGGTTCCAGCCATGTCTTCCTCCAACATGAGAAAGTGCCACAGGTCTCTTTTGGGAGCAGAAACCTTTTGCAATGATTCCCTGAGGCCCAGGATTAACTTTTCTGTCCATTCTCATTTTTTCATTGTAATGTTAATGAGTCTTCACTACTTCCATAAGGAATGTTGATTTTTGCTTTTCCGTATTTATGGACTTTCAAAGAGCTAAGATCCCCCTGCTTCCAAGAAATGAAGGATACTCTTGATGCTGATGAAAAAAGAAAGTATGTTTATAATACAGAATGGCCAGAAAGCTTCAAAACCATAAAACTTCTGGCCTGGTTAGTTCTCTCCTCAAAAAAACTAAAAGATAACCAAACAGATTATTTGTATTAAAAAAAAAAAAAAAAAAAGTTTTTGGGCTAAGAACCTCTTTGCCAAGTTTCAATCTAAAATTATTTTTTATAGCTAAGTTATAAATTGTTCAAAAATGGGATTTATAATGGAAATGGTGACAGACTTAACCATGGCGGCACTTAGCAGGCGCCAGCATAATTACAGTCTTCTCAAGACATAACTTATTACAGGCTAAGCAGCAGAGCCAGTATTTTGTATTTTAATTAAGAAACCTGGGTTTTGTTTGTAATAATTGACTGTTATGCTGCCCCTCTTGCCAGGACGCTCTTGTAAAAGAGACTCTTGCCTGTAGTCGTCTTTCTTTGTTAAATATTTTAAATGAATTTTATATTGTTGACTGGAAGATCGCATTCATTTTATAGGTCATTATTAACTGTCTTTTGGTGACTTCAGTTGCTCTGCATTTTTTAATGGATATTTTTGTTCCCCTCATCAGAAAAGGTTTATAGTTTAAGTCTCTGGGAAGTGTAATACTACAGTATCAATTTGATCTGCTTTAATCTGTCCCACCAGGTCTTAAATCCAAAAGTACACTCCATGTCTATGCCCTAGACAGGTGCAGACTGCAAAAGAGATGCCCATCACACTTTCTCCTTAACCAAGAATTCCTGATCTGTGGGCCAGGACCACAGAGACAACCTGCACCAAGTGCCACCCAGCAGCATCCTGAAGCTGGGCTGCAGGGCCCAAGGAGCCCCACGCATGTCAAGTTGCACAGCCTGCTGCACCTGTTGTTAGCACTGAGCTGGGACAAAGCCCCTGACTCACCCACTGCAGGCGTGGCCAGATCCATGCTGGCTGCCTGCTGCTTGCCTCACAAGCTCTTTGAGTTTTGGGGCTTTTAGTTTGCTTCTTGATTTATATTCAGGTGGCTTTATGGTGTTAGAATGGTATATCTTTACATAGCCAACAACCACAAACAGTGTCAGCTCTTTACATGTATGTTCCACAAATGTTGTTCTATTTCATTTTGACAGGAAGACCGCGCCGGTAATTAGATATTCAGAGATGGACCATGATATGCACACAATTAACTAGTTCTCAACAGTGCATGTGTACTCTAACATGCTGCAGTATTAACACCACATAGGCATAGGCACAAATGGGACACATGCTTTAACATTTTTACCCTGAAAACAAAATACAAACCAAAGCAAATCAAGGCTAAAAGACTATGATTCTCACCATACTTTTTCCATGACTGACTTGCATTTGTACAGTGAGAATTCAGCTCACATTACTGCCTTAGTTCCCTTATTTCTACCCTTGGAATCATGCTATTCTAACAAACACTGCTCAATCATTTCCCCAAGGCCCATCTACCAACCAGAGAGATTATCAAAGCTAATTATGTCACTTCCTTTCTTTTCTCCAACACACTCCCAGGCTAAGAAAGAGATAAAGGAGTCAGTGTTACCAGCAGATCTTTCCCTGCTTCCTCCTACAGAAGTGTACCTCCTGCCAAGAGGACCCTCAGCAAGTCTTTGCTGACTTTTGTATCTTGCAAGTGAAGAACAGGAAAAAGAGCATAGGAGATAATCTATCACTATGTGCTTTGAAAAAATAAAAAAAATTAACAAGAAAATAATTGCACTGTCTTGTGATTTCCTTTTGGGTCCTGAAACAGCTATCAGTATTGAATTACTAAAGAGCTATAACGATGGCCAAACAGCTGAATGAAAATGGAAATGGAGTGTTTGTTTTCATTTTGTGTCCTTGGAGAACAAATGGAGAGAAACGTAAGAGAGAAAATAACAAGAAAATCAATAGAAAATGTAAAGAAATTATATCATAGGCCTTTCTCCAATAACTATTTTTGAGGTTTCAAATATCTCACGTATCACTCCTCACCAGATATTTATTAGGTGACATTGATTTCAACTGTGTAAGGAAAATATGCTTCAGTGACAGGGCGCAGGCAGAAAAACTGGTGAACAAGCAATAATCTATGGGATGACCGGAAAGACTAGAGAGCGTGAGCCTAGGATGCCTACAACTATCCAAGGTCCAGTGAAGCCCCAAAGAACAGCAAAATCCAGTAGACACAGCAGTGGATCGTTTTCTGGATGCTGACTTGTGCTCTGCTTTTAATCACAAGAAGAAGAGAAGCTTTAAAGGAGAGATTTCAGGCATGGTAGTGACTCACTGTTCAGCAAGTTCCAATCAGGGGATGCAGTGGGAAGGGAACAGCACCCTTGGCCTGGATGTCAGAGGGAGAGGCACCCAGGGCTGTGCAAGCAGGGAGTGAAGGTAAGAGCAAGGAATGAGCATGCAGCCCAATATGGGGATTTAGAAAAGCATGAGGACTGGTAATGAAGAATTATTGCATTAAGCGCTACTGTAGGTTCAGTTATATAATTTTTCTCCCCTTGGACATATGCTAAAACACCTCTATATCTGATCCTTGCATATATTTCATCATGCATGAAACATGAGGGACCAATGAACAGGCTGTGTGTGACAACAAAAAAGAAAGAAAACACCAGCCCCATCATCTGACTCCTTTATCCAAACTGACTAAACTGATTGCTTTGACATCATGTTTATGAATTCCACATGTTTTTAGGTTTGGGGCGTTTTTTTAATTCCCAGAAAAGGATGCCTGCAAAGGTGAAAGCAGAAACCAGTAAAGTCCATCTCTTAGGAGGGTGTATTTGATCTCATCAGTTTGATATTTTCTGCTATAGAAGAGAAATGAATAAGGCCTTTTAGAAAAAGCAAAAAATGTGAAAAGGAAGATGAATTTCTGAAATAACATCTACAAAAGGTGTGCCAGAAAGAGCAAGCAAAAAAGGATGAATTTGTATTCTATGGTCAAGAAAACACTTAAGTATGTAGAAGTCCTTGAAAACCATAAGTTTTCCCCTTTGACATGTTCAGCAATACAAACTTGAGTTATTTTCAAGATTCAGTCTGTTCAGTAAGAGAAGAGAGATAGTGAAAAATACTATAGGGAGTGTTTGGTAGAAACCAGAATTAGATATCCGTCTCCTAAGAATGATATGCAAACAGGAAATCAATGGAACTAAATTTCTACCACAAGATATCTGTGATAGAAAAACATATAAAAAGTAGAATAAAAGATTAAGTCTTGCATTTGAAATAAGATACTATTTTTACAGGATTTGTTGGAACAGAACTTTTCATACTGCACATACAAGAGCTAAGAACAAAAGCTTCATTTTGTTTACCTAAGAGGAAGCCTTTTCTGTCTCATGTCATTGTGTAAATAAAAGGGTCATTAAATCTGAAAGCTCCACAGGAGCTGAGCAACAGGATTATGTAGTATCACTAGCCATTGCAAATCTGCCTGCAGATTCTGCAGCAGCCCTCCGTTTGTCCTCCAGTCGAAGTATGACTGCTCCTCAGCTGGAACTGCTCAGGTGACTTCAGGTGACATTCCGCTTTTATGTAGTCATACCACCATGACTACACAACAGCGGAGTGATAAAAAACATTGGCCAAATCATACAGCCTGTAGTCAGACAGGGCACCTAATTAAGTCAGTGGGAGATCTTTGCTTCATGCGAACTGTGGAAATTGGCCTGGTTTCTTTCTTCACTCACAGATTGTGATCCCTGCCTTTTTTCGTACGGCACTGGCAGATGGTTTGAACACCATGAGGCTGTTGATTGTGATAACAGTCCAGTGCACAATGTACCAGCTCTATCCTGCAGAGGGAAGGCTTGTCCCAAGCAGGATTTAAAGGTGTATGATGCAGTGAGCGAGTAAATTCATTCTAGTTAGCAGTAAAATGTCCTCTGGCAGAGTTCCAGCAGAGCACTTAATCATATGCTTATCAGTTAAAAGGATGACTTGAATACTTCAGATTATGAACAAGCTTTTATGTCTTGTTGCATCACACCCAGAATGCTTGCACCATTAGCCAGGATTAATATTAACCAGAGACTGAAAGAACTGAAACGGGATTGAGGAGTTTATGGCAAATTGAAATTCCAAACACTGCAGCACACAACTGTGATATTTTGATCCTGCAAATACTTTTCAAATGGTTTGTACAACCACCTGTGTAACAGATGAGATCTCTGATTAGAAACATAAATCACTGATGTTCAGGAGTGTTAATTACATTTAAAAAAAAAGTTGCTTATAAGTCATCCCAAAACTTCCCAATTATATTTAAATTGGTGTCATTTGTATGTCAGCTTCCAGAGCTGAATAAAAACATCTTAAGATCTTTTCTTTTTTCTATAATTAATTCTCTTCCTTGCTATGGATGACACAGTATTAAAAAAATCAGAAACTCTTGCAGTTGCATAATGTAGTCCCAGCTGCAAGAGGATGATGACCAAATGAGGTTATCAACAGCACTACTGATCAGACATGAGTCTGGCACACTTTCTTTCCAGCCGCATGCTCCTTTTGCCTTCTGTGCCATGCCTTACTTCTACACATTGACCAGCTTCGAATGAAGTAATACAGGAAGCTTGAGAAAGTTTTATGCAATGAAATAGTAAATAAATGACTACTTAGTATGAATTACATAAAATAAATTAATTTTCATTTACTGCGTTACTTGATAAAAGGTACTAAAAGGAATACATCCATTCCAGATTACTTTAAGCACTAAGATTTAAAAGACAGCGACTCAAATACATACACAAACAAGAAATAATGATAAGCATGTAGAAAAATATTTCAAATGAGAGAGGATTAGAAGTCTGAAAAAAGAAGTAGAATAACAAAAACAGGGAAGGACTCCAAGGACTCATTTTGCTTAGAGAATGATATTGTGTTGAAAGTTCTTCTTTGCAACTCAAGAAAATAAAAGAAAATCTGATCATGCTGTTTTTTCACTGTAATTGTTCACTGTAAGTTTCTCAGGAAAATCAGTTGATATTTTGACCCAAATTTTGCAGTTGCTATCATTCTGTTAGTAATTTTTCGTCAAAAGTGGATGTTCTGGTACACTCTTGAAAGTTAGCAATAACTTGCAAAAGCATGTCCATACCACCACTTTTAATGGTATGATGAGGCAGGTACTAATAAGAATGATTTTACTACCATGCTCAGTAGACATATTTATCAAAAGAGTCAAGAGTAAATGCAAAGACACTCATATACCATCTTAATGAGCCCAATAAATGACAGGCAAAAGAAATAGTAGGTGGCTCACATATGACATTCTTCTGAATGAAGTTTGCATACACACAGTTATTTGCATTTCCTATATTACCTCTCCTTTACAGGAATTTGAAGTATCACCCATTTCAGTGAGATGATTGTTAACTAACTAAAAGTCTATATACATTGACCATTACTTACCTCTCTTTTTTCAAATGGAGGCAGCTTAAAAAACTTGAAACCAAACTCAGTTTTCTCATACCTTCACCATTACAGTGCCAGATTTGGTTTGACAGAAACAATCCAGTTCCTTGCTGTTGACTATGGTGGAATTTTACAGGGTCCAGGCAGCAATGCCCACTGCTCAATAATCTGAAGGAAACGTTATTTTCATCACCACTTGACTGGAGGTGACTGGGATCGTAGCCATTCTGCCTAAAGACAGGCACTGCATGAGTGTCAAAACTACAATTTCATAAGCTCAGGATCTACAAAGTCAAAAGAGTGAAATGGGCGGAGTTAGCATACATTTCATGTCCTAAGAACCCTTACTTTAACAGGTAGATAGCAGCCACTAGAATCCAATGATCTGTAATTCAGCTAAAAAGGACACCTCTGCTTTCCAAATGCACTTCAGCATTTCTATTTAGCAGGAGGTAGATGTGTAAAAACAACTTGTGTGGATTTGTATCATGTGATTCCTCCATAAGTGCACAGGAAAGGGAATAAATCAAGCACACTGTGGCTGCAATCTGCAGCAGCAGAAAGCATCCATCCATCTGACTTTACCCAGTACCTCTAGAGGTCATTTTCAACACGAGCATGGCATTTATTGCTCACACTACGAATACTTGTATGTACTTAATGCACCACTCCTCACTACGATAATTGTGGTACACTTTCAAACTAGATACATCTAGAAGACAGGATAATACTGAAAATTAACAATCTCTCATAAAAGTTGCTGACATTTTGATGAAATTCATCGATAAAACTTTTTACCAAGTATCTCAGTGAAGTAATAAAGCAAATATACTCTTCAAATATCTAAAATCTATAAATAATGAATTTTATATCCGTCAGAGTATGGGTTAAATATATGATATGATACATTTTACTCAGATCCATTAATAAATTTTCTTAAACAATCTTAATCCTTCTTGATGGCTGTGCTAGAGTAATATACGGCGAGCACTGTGACTTCCCTTAGAGTTTGGTTTTGTATAATCACAGAATTCAACATTGCGGAGACATACAGATTTACTGCAAGGAGACAGCTATATGACAATCTTGATAGAGAAGCTGGTCATACTGTGGGCAAATTTAATAAAGAAATAAATCAAACATTAAATAATTCTCTGAGGAAACTTACTTCATTTGAGTGGAGAAATAAAGGTTCTCCAGTAACCATAGTGAGTTCATATTATTGCCATTGTTTTTATAAGTCGTTGCCATGACTTTTTTGACTTTTGGGCTAGATTGGACTTAAAACACAACAGATGGCTACAATTATGTGTAACTTTTTTCTCTTTTTTTCTCTATTTTTTTTTTTTTTTCAGAATAACTAAACAGAGCACAATAAAATAAACAGACTTATATTCCAAAGAGACTCTCGTGGTTTAAGAGAACTATACATGCTTATTAAAAATAAAAATAAAAAGAGCAATCAAAACACAACTCTAGACTGCATGCAATAGGAAAAAAGCATAAACTGAAAAACTGTTTTGCAAATATGCTGTATGCAGGAAGCACATGATTACTGTCTATAATATAATTATAACCTAATTTATTTGATTAATAATTTCAGGAGTGCTAAAATGAAAGTACATTATACGTAGGTTGCTCTGAAAGTAATGCCTCCTATTTAGAGTACAATAATGCTACTTGATAGAGCAAATTTTCAGCTACAAAAGACTATTTTTCAACACAGCCACCACAGTGAACTTTGCAATGTCATCAGCAATGATCAAAAGGGCTGCATGTTGCACTCATCAAAACCTGCACCAGCAGAGGTGACCTACTGTTGCTGTCACCCCTGCTGAAATCCACCACCCACTGCCTCACTGTGCTCACATCCACTCTTTGGTCTCCATAAACAGTCAGTAAGCATCAGTGAACATCAACAAGTGCAATTGTTTTCATGTAGAAGCATTCAGTGACACAGCTTTCTTTCATCTGCACTTACACATCAGATGCCATTTTGTCAGACTGTCCCTCTGCTGCCATCTCTCACAACAAGAAAACGTAATGGAATGTGGGAATGCTCAACCACTACTGCCATACCACCAACATCTGCCCCTGATGTGGTCCAACATAATAAAACAGTAGGCATTACTTTTAGAAAATCCACTTCTAGAGAATCAAACTTGTGAATATTTGGGGTGTAAGAGTGCATTCATTTCAGCAGCAAATCTTCCACGTAATTTTTTCTAAATCAGAAGTGCTAGCTTGGGCTCTTCATCGTTTTTTCAATGTGTACAGTTTAATTATAATATTTATTATCTGGAATGAATGCTAAAGAAGAAAGCAAGACAGTACTAGCTAAGCGACAAAGTACTAAGTCAGCAAAACAGTGATTACATGAGCACCCTTATGCCTTATTGTTGTATTCTGCAACATGGGTTACTTTAACACAAGGTACTTTGAAGAGCATAAATGCTCTCAACTATGGCAAAAATTGTGTACATTTGACGTGAAAATCAGCTTAACCATTGAGCTTTATAGCTTTTTCTTTCTATTTTCTCCATTTATTAAAAAAAATTCATTTTCAATTAAGGCTGCTTATAGACTTCATTTTCTCTCTACAACTTCTCAAGCTACTAAGACATTTATCACCGTATGTTTTAAAGACATGTGAAAGCTGCTTGAGACTTCATCAGAATGAGCCTTTCTGCTCCGTTCACTGCTAAGTTCAACTCGTACAGAAGAATCCAACAGTTTAGCTGTCCAACCACAACCCAGGCAAAAACACTACAATCTGTTCCACAATTGCATAATCAGATCTGTAAAGTTCATGTGTCAGATTGAAGATGGGCAATCTAAAATTAGTGATTTTTCCATTATTAACAATGTAGTCCAGCAAAACATCACAGCCTGTAGATGAGTGGCAGAAACTTAAGTCAGTCTGAAGCATTCCTGCTATGTGCCTGCAATCTTCTATCCTCTTATGGAAAGTAGACATAACCTGGCTAAGCAGTCCATCTGGGGGTATGCAGCCCTAATGGTGCAGCGTTCATTTTTGCACGTTCATGGAACTCCATCCTCATCCCCGAGTAGATTGAGCACATTTCAAGAAACTTCCAATAGGCTTTCAATGGACCACATTTTTTGACATGACAGCACCACACTGAAGGAAGAAGCTGACGTGCTGAAAAGCCAGTTTTTATCTTGGAAGAAGGCAATTTTGTTAGTTTGGTTCTGCTTACTCAGCAATTCTGGCTGATCTTCGCATCTTTTGTTTCTCTTACCTGCCGTACGTAGCTTCTACATTCCTGGAAATGATCTACCATTGAAAGCAAAGGTGACAAGCATGAGAAACTTTGATAGCATAATAAAAGCACAATAAATCATAACGCACAAGCAAGACGCCCAGCTCAGCAAAGCCCTCCCTTTAAACACATGCTGAAATTCAATGAGGTCAATTCCTCTTAAGTAATTTACAGGATCCGGGTTAAATTGTAGAAAACAGTAAGTAATGGAAAAAGCCAACAGATGCTTCATATTTTTCAAGATTTATTTTAATGTTTTTGCCAAGTTTCTGTATACAAAACATGGTGTTTGGGATTCTGTGTATGATAACATCAACCTCACATTTGCTAGAGGCACTCTAATTTTATCTAGAGTAAAATTCTCAATAAATCTAGTCATAGACAATTTATCCAGTCTGGCACTATATGTATATTTGAAATGCTGGAGAAATTGGAAAGCACGTTTGTGTCACTGAGAGTTGTTTCAGAAGTGCCACGGAAAAACAACAGAGAGTGAAGGGAAACAGTGCTGTTTAATGCCAGCTAGACAAAGACTGGGATGGACACTGATTTGTTTAGTCACCAATAAACCCTGGAATTTGTAATTTGACTGACATATTGTGATCATGGTTTGCAGAAAAGGCTTTGCTGAAGGATTACACTGTAGAAAGTCTTTTTCTCTCATTGGTATCCCCTGAATTTTGAAGAAGTATGAAATTTGCTTAGTTTGGTTTATTTTCAGTGTAATACTGATTTGTGATGTGTGGAACGTGTTTTGTTTCCTACTTCAAGAGTGCCTTTAATGTCACCTCTTCATTTTAAGTCTGGCTAGTTAAACATTTCCTAAGAATCTTTATAAGCAATTGAGGACTACGTGAAAAAACACAGAGGATGACACATGAAAAGGAAAACCCTTACTTGAGTTCCTTTAAACCAAATTCCATCAGCTTCTGTTGAAATCATGAACTCACCACTTTCTTTACGAGAGTGAAGCTGATACTTTTGAATCCAAACACTCTCCAGAAGTTTGATTTTATAAGATCTGCTGAAGGATGGAACAGTGAGGTCTTAGATTTGCTCAATACGTTGAGAGATACGACCACACTAAAGTACAAATAGCAACTGCCAGGTTGGTGCAGACTTTGAGTTCAGTCATGCACAGCTATTTATATGAGACTTCTCTCTCCTACATGAATCCTGATGGGAGAGTTTTCTACAGCTTGCTCAAACACTTCATGGAAAGGAGATTAGTTTGGCTTTAATTTAACCAACTAAATAGAGTGTTATTACTGGAAACAGCTCTAAGCTTTTCAATTCCCCTAATGAAGTCCAAACTTCTATGGATGCTATCACCTGAGACTACTGTAATATTTTATTTGGATTTAAATCTTTAGCTTGGCAGCACTGCTGTGTCTCCGTGGACACCTCTCATTTTAGTTTTATATTCTCCCAGGTGGTTGATTACTTATCCTCGTAACAGGATTCCTTTTCATATTGTGGAAGCTCTTAGCTCCATTCCAGCACCATACTGAAACTTTAGCAGCAATGGAACGTTGTTTTTGTTTGTTTTGTTTTGCTATCAAATCCTAACAAACCATTATATTAGATTCATTTGTCAGATATTTCAAGGCACCTTAATTTGCTGGTTTGATTTTTAATGTCATTTGGTACTAATCTCCTCTAATAACATGAAAGCAAACTAAGAGCCAAGATTTTTATGGGAGACAGACAGGAAACGTATATATAAAGGAGTACTGTGTTATCTTTTACAGCAGCAGCACAGGGAATATAGTCCCAAATTTACCTCCAAATGGCATAGTTGATTTCTTAACTGGTTTCAAATGTAAGACTTCTTGGAATATTAATATGGCATCCACAAGAGCATTAAAACTTGCTTAGAACCACAGCCACAAAGCAGAATTACTGTCTGCCCTTTCTTTCTGCCAGAGAAGACCTAACCTGCACAGAGCTCTGTCAGGTCTCAGGTTAGTTGGAACTGTCATCAAGAGAAGCTAATTCACAGAAGGAACTATTAACTTCCTTCGCTGAACACTTTCCCTCTGTTTTATGTATAGACATATAAGAGGAAAAAAAGAAGAAAAAAAAAAAAAAGAGGAAAAAATCATCTAGGCAGTCATTTAGACTAAATTCTTTCTTCCACCCATGTATAAAAAAAAAAAATCACACAAGAAGGATATTTCTAGACTATGATACCATTCTGCGTTATAGATATCACTAGAAAAGTTCTCTAAAGCAGTGTAGAGAGAAGTAGCTTTGCACTGCCCACAGAACTTTATTTCAGCTTGTGAATAAAGTATTTATTTAGTTTAATTGTTTTCTACTAACTGTTAAGGGCAAACTGGTTTCTACAGTGCAAGTCATTGATACATTAGTTGTTTCTTGAGATACAAGTTGTGAAATAATAGACTTGAAAACATCAGCTGAAAAGGATGAGTTCATTTGAGACAGTTAACACAAAATACTGCTTCTACAAAAGAGACATCAGTCAAAACAAGGGAACTAAGTTTCATAATGTTTATATTGCTTACTTTATAAAAGGATGAAGAAAGGAGAGTGTAAAAAAAAAATAACATCCAGAATAAAGGGAGATATCTACTAAGTTTAAAAAAAAAAAAAATATTGTATCAGCATACCCTGGCAGTAGTTTAAAGTAATGCAATGGCCTTCCTCAAATAACACTGTAGAGAGAAAGGTATCCTTAGAAAAAAGCACCCGTGTTTTGTTCTTATTGATACCAGTTAATAATTCAGAAATCTTTGCATAGCTTTAGGGTACTTATCAGGGACAGCTTCTGATGCCAAAAGTGTTGAGGTGTTTTCAGGTACTGCTAGGAAGTCTTAATTATCAAGAAAGAAAAGGTTCCTAAAATTAATTTATGCTGAGAATATGCACCCTGTTTATACCCAGCCTGCTACAGAGCTGCATATCCTATTGTCTTACACAAGTCACCAGCTCAGATTCATCTAGCTTAGAAATATGTACACATATCCAAGTTCGGTTACTCCACTGACAGCAGATGAGGATCTTATGGGTTTAAAAGATATATACATGAGCTGTGCCTAAGAAAGCCTATGCAAGTAGCAATAGCTCAGCCAGATGCAGGAGTCTGAATCTGGGAGTGATGAATCCACTGTGCTTCTCTCCACATCTCTGGCCACAGTTCCACACATGCCCTCTCTGTCCAGCATGAGCCAACAAAAGGTGCTCAATTAAGCCATCTGGTGACAGTAGCTACCAAAACTGAGGGAGAATATACTGCTTTTCTGTAAGGAGTGATTTTGAAAAGGCCTGAAACAGATTTTTCCATGAGTAGCAAAGGTCATACTCTGACTCTAAATTGCCTTTTCTTACTTGCCATTTCTCCTTCAGTGTATCACACAGCAAGGGTCATTCACAGAAAAGATACCAGCCTTTAAAAAAAATTTTTTTAAACATGGAATAACTAACTCATTTTCCCTCGGCTTTCTTGAAAATGGCTGAAACTTCTCAGTCAAAAATGTTCATAAAGTTTAGCCTGAGGCAGAGCCAGAATATAAAGCATTGCCCTGAAGAAGCATTACAGTTCAGAAAATCCGAAGGAGCTGAAAACCAGGTTTTAGAACAGGCAATATTAAAAGCATGACTGATTCTGTTAATCTCAGTCATATGCAGTTTACATGATCTATAGCAAACATTTCACATCACCGCAATGCATTCACTACGTATAAGCTAGTTAAGGCAAACTAACAGAACCCTGAGTATTTTTCTATTTGGAAACTTCCTACTGATGCTCAGCAGTTCAGCTGTTCTGTAGGTATAAAACAAAACCGCATAAGTGAAGGTCTTTGAAACTTTTTTTCCCTTCCACAGAATCTCACCCTCACCTGAGAGGTGAGTTTTCCAAGTGTTTCCAGCCTGCAGATGTTATTGACGCCAAACTTACACGGAAAACATTCATAGTAATCTGACATTAGCAACTGCAGTGTTTGTCTGACAGTCAGAGAAGCACTTAGGGAAAAATAAATCAAAGCATAGGTACATATATACATACATACATGTATGCTAGAGAGGGGGGGATTTCTATGTATACATGCAGCGCATATTTGCAGCATTATTCAGGGAAGGTTCCAGCTGCTGGAATCTGCAAGTGCTAGGAAAAGCTGGCAAAATAAAGACTACTGCATTGTCACAGCACTGAATTCAACATCCATGAAAAAGTGGTAGTGAAAACAATTACTGGGTAAAAGTTTTCCATACAACTTGTTGTGCAACCTAATATAAAGCATTTAAAATGCATATAGTTTACATACAATCTCAAAAATACATGCACGTTGTAATGGAAACACCATACTGATAGTATTTGCATCAGTTTCATTGCACCTTTGCAACATCTTTTAGTTCAGTAGTGTTTTCTATGCATTTATTTCAGCTTTGATGCCACATAATTACAAGTGAATTTTGTAGTCAAACTTTTCTGATTACATTCTAACACTTATTTGCAATAATTCAGAGAGAGCAGGCCTATGTGATCAACAGAACCAGGTTAATGCCTGACCAGATATGCTCTTAATGAATAGAAACTCCACACTTTTGGAATAAAAAGAAGATTTAAATGTGATAATTTATTTATCAATTGCTGAATATTCTGGTCCAAAGTATCTCCTGCCATCTAGTGGGCAAAATGTCTCACAAGCTTCCAAATAATGATCCATGCTTCCAAATAGCCTCCTCGCTGTTTGTAGATTGTTGCAATCAGAATGCCCAACTTAAAAATATTTACTCCAGCAGACAACGAGTTGAGAATCTTAAAGCATTTAGTCCAAAGAAAACCAGAAGGCATTGAAATAATACCACAGTTGATCAGTACTTCTCCTCTTGGGCTTCAAAGTGATTCAGTATCTCACATTAACAAATTGGAACTGTCAGTCCTAAGAAGCAGCATATTCACGTATTTACAGATACAGTCACAATCCTGACCTCAAGGTATGCCTTGGAAGCCTGGATGCTTCCACTGGAGGAAACTGACAGAACTACCGAGAGCTCCAGCAGAGTTCCCCCACCTTTCCACATCCAAACAGTAAAAGGAAACGACAAATCCACAGCTACTTTGCAGAGAGGCTTCTCTATGCTTTCTCTGAGGCAATGGTTGTCTGGGGGTCAGGGTCAATCCACAGCAGTTTCTCTCTGTGGCTCCCTTCCTTCTCTTGCTTTTCCTGGGCCCCAGTGCGAGTCCTCTTTTGGCTCCAATTCCACTGGGGCTGTGCCTGATCCACCATGGAGCACATCCTATTCTTCTGACCTTGCTGTTCCCTCCTCAGTGCTTTTGGCCTCTGGCTGTCCCTTTATGCCCCTCTCAGCCTTTGGACCTTTTCTCAAACATGTCACCATCTTGGCTGCGGAGCACAGCCTTACCCTTCACCGGAGCACCCTGGAACTGGCTGCATGCAGCACAGGGCAGCCTCAGTCTTACCCCACAGAGGGCTCTGCAGCCCTACTGCCAGCACATGAGCACTTGCACCCCATACAGTACTGGAGCTGATTAACATTCATCAGAGCTTTCATTAGTTTTTATGGTGAGGTTAACCATGTCTGTATTTGTTACATTATCTGCCTTTCCTCCACTAGTGTCGCTAGTAAATATAAGCACTAGGAAATATTTCTTTATTGTTCCTGTCTGTCTCAAATTCACCATTTTCCAAGGACCACAGAGGTCTAAGCATTTATATTAAATCCAGGCAAACAGATGAAAGCAAAAAACAAACAAACAAACAAAGGCAAAAACAACATCACCAAAAATAAGAAAAAAAGCATGAAAGAACAATATTCTCACTGAACTCATTTCTACTGTCTAATACAAAAGCAGTGATTCAACCCTCACCTTTGCTGGACATCTAGTGAACTCTCTCTAATCCTGAAACACAGACAAGAAAAGCACCTGAAACTCCCTGTTCTAGACTTCAGTCTTTACATTCTTGTGTATGCTGTGGCTGATCCTTCAAGGAGGAATCCTGCTTCAGGTACTGCTAGAGGTAGTCAGGCACATCCATTGGGAGCATACCACAGGGTGCTTTGGCTACCATCCAATGCCAGGAGATAACATTCAGATGAACATTATCTGCCCTGCATGCCAAATCTCCAAACTGAAAGAGGTGAAACAAATTATTCTATATTTACATCTGAACTTCATATTATTCTCCTAACAGAAAACAAGTGGAAGAAAGGGGTAACCAAAGCCCAGATCTCAAAGCTATCATCCTCTGCAGTCACCCAGGAAAGTACCCTTCCTACTATGGAGTTTCTTAAGAGCAATCTGCAGTTGCTGTCATCTACAGACATAGCACTATAGAAAACACCCAATTCGTTAATGGAACTTAAACCTACAGGATTGTTTGGAGCATACTTACAGCCAAAGGTCAGCACAGAAACGTTTGGGAGATTCATCTGGTGTGCAAATACCTGCTACAGCTGGTACAGCTCATGCTTGATTTAGAACAGAAACTGAACTACCAATCTTCCAACATTCGCAATGAATGTTTATAAGTGTTTGCTCTTTTTCACTGGCTGAAAATTAAAAACAACAACAACTAGACATTAGCTACCTGAGCAACTGGTCTGAAGTAGGATTTTAACTTCAGAAAAAGAAATATGGTTGAGGAGAGATCTGTAGATGAGGAGAGATCTAGATCCGGCACAAGCAGCACTGCAACTGTGCTTTATTTAAAAGTTAATTAAAAGATAGAATAATATGAATTTATGGCCAACTCTACTACCAAAACACAGAAGAGAGTTAAAGTTTAGAATTAAGCTAGCACAAAAATTAGTCTTCATTTCTTTTCAGTATTATCAGACACATTAAGAATTTTATTTGCTTGAAAATGCAAACACAAATGAACTGAACTACCTTGCCATTCAAAACTGATTACAAATCTTTGACAGAGAATCACAAATCACCACTACACACAGAGAACATAATGAGGTGACGAGATAAGAAACTTCTTTTCCTTGGAAGTCATGTAGGATAGTCATAGTTTAAAAAAAAAAAAAAAAAAAAAAAAAAAAAAAAGTGTTGTAAAGAATGAAAAGCTTATTTCATAATCTGGAAGGCTTTTCCGTGTATGCACAAAGATTCTGTAGGGATGTATCATTATGATTTGCTGTGTCTCCAAGATCACTGTTAAATTTAAGTGTTGTAATCACCTCTCCTGTGTTCTGAAGCTTCATAAGGTAAGATTTTTCAAGTGTATTAAAATTGACCAAGAAGAAAAGTGTGGCAAGAGAAATCAAGACCTCATGACTTCCAGCATTAGGTTCTGCCTCAGGTGAAAAAACAGTTCAATGGGAAAACAAAATGCATTAGTTTATTCCTTGATTAAGTCACCATGATTGCATGGGTATATTAGAAAAGCACAGACTGCAATCTTATTTAAAAATTATAATGTGAATCACAGAATTAGAGATAATGTTGCAAATCATCCTGATGAGGAAGTAGAAATAGATGTCTATACTTAATCACAAAATGACATTTTTTTCTTGACTCTTCTGATTTACCAAACAGCTTTAGGTTTTTTTCTATTCAAGTTTACAGTTAAAAATAGCATGGTTTTTGTCCCCTGTTTTCCTGACTCGCTCACAATCAGGTGCAAAATTTAGTTAAACACGAAAGAGATAAAGCTGTCATAGATAGATGGGGGTCTGGGGAACCTTTCTTCTTTTATTGCTTTCTTTTGTTAGGAGGTGTGAACATTCACTATCTTCCAACAAGAGCGCAACTATATCTTTATATCCTTAAATACAGCAGGGGTTAACTTTCCTTAAAGTATTAATTATCCCTAAACACAATTTAGAAAAATCAGAGTAACCCTAATTTTCTGCAGTATATGTCAAAACATTCATCTTCATTGAAAATTCCTGTGTTTATTAACAGCCAGTTTTCTATTGCAAGTTTCAACCTGACTACAGCGAGCAATTTCAGGACAAAAAATGGGAAGAGATTTAAAGGTAAGTATACTTTAGACATTAATTCTTTTGAAAAGGACAAAAAGAGCTACTTTATGGTGTTTTATTTTGCAGTGCTTTCATGTAAAACTTACATGTAATAAACACTAATAACCACTGTAAGCAATAGCACAGACTGACCTTTAAGCTTCACAGGAGTCATAATGAACAAGAGCTAGGCACAACTGTATTTTTAATTACACTCTCTTTTTAATTACCATTTAATCAAGCAAATATCTTTTATAATACAGTCCACATCCTCTTAAGTAATCAGTGATTTTTTTTTAATATATAACCTTACCAAAAAGGTCACAGCAGAAGTAAGCCATTAAGTTATCACAGATAAGCCTGGAAGTAATTATGTAAAGCCAAACAAATCCTGACAGATACATTAAACAAATCAATGTTCATTGTTAGGAGGACTAGAGCCTGACCCAGTAACCTCATGTGTTTGTTCCTCAGATTCCATGAGAAGAGAAAATGAGGTCCTCAAAAACCCAAGATAAGGAAGATTAGCGTTAAACATGTTTATCAGCATGGCAGTCTTTCATGGTCAAGGAAAACTGGACCCATTGTGCTAGGCTCCATAAAGGCACAGAGCAGCAAGTACACTGTGACAGTCAGAAAAGCAGTCAGTGTATTGGTTTACTTAAAATTTCACACATATTAGAAATAATTTGTTTTTTAAAAAACCCACAACTTTTAAATTAAAAATTCTTACCCTGAAATTCAGAGCTGATCCCACAATTAAACTTGAAACAAGGACTGTTCTATTTCTTATCAGACTGCATAATCACTTGGGAGTGAGTCATGAACTGTTCTTGGGGGTGTTTGATTTTATTTTTAATGCACTTCCATTTATTTGCTCTTCAGAATGAAAACAGGCATCATGCAAGACTTGCTTTCTTTTTTCAGATTGCCTGCATTTTTAGCAGGAAAAATCACTGTATGATGCCTACTACATCACAAATGTGATATCTGAGAAGCCAGTTTTACCAGCTTTCATAATAAGATAATCACCCTTGATCAACTTCTATAGAAGAGTAAAAGATGTATTCTAAAGGTCTAACAAAAGCTCCGAGATGCTTATTAGGATATCAAATGAAAGTAACTATCCGAAGAGTCCTGTTAATCATGACTTTTATGAACATAGATGTAACATCATCAAACTGTTATTCAATATAAAACCCCTAAAATCTGTGCTGAAGATCTGACTGCTCTGTTTTTAAACTTCCTCTTCCACAAGATAATAACATCACTGCAACTCTCCTAGCACCTCGATAAAACAAGAGAAATTTAAGTCAAATGGGGACTAATAGTCCTTCCACGCAGTTTCTGTAACAGTTTGTGTTGTTTCAATTGCATAAACTCACAGAAGTTCAGAAAATCTTTATGACGCAGTTGGCACTGAAAGGTACAACAGGTTTTATTTTGTTGAGGTCAATAGGTTGATTCCAGAAAGTAAGTTTCAAAAAACGGAAGATTCTTCTGCTCAAGGACATTACATTTCAAATAGTAAAGGCAAATTCAGAAATTTGTACACCAGATGGCAATGTATTCATAAAAATGGCTGAACAAACTGTTCTATGGAGATTGTTCGATCATTGCCACTTCTTACTGAGTACTTCACTTGTAAGTCTGTACTTATTCACCTGTTACTGAAGTGAGATCAATCAAGAAGACACTGATCAATGAGCAGATCTAATTCTTCATCTGAAATTCTCAGTGGTCAACAGGGCAGAACTCAAATTTTAATGTTTTTTATGAAATTTTTAGTGGTACTTGCTGCATTTGCTTAAACTGAGATATGAGCAGTTGTCTTGTGGGTAATTTGAGATTTTCTAAAGACGTCTAACCCTCAAGGATGCTCAGAACAAAGACTTGTACTAGAACAACATTTATCTGCAAGTCAATGGCTGTCCATCTGATTACATTCAAACTTGTACTAAACCTTTTAATCTCTAAAAAATTACCAAAGAAAGGTGCATAGTGATGGTCAATAGAAGATGACAAGGCATCATATGTGAAACCCTAACAAACATGTATGTCTCTCTATATATTAATATACTCTTGACTGCATTTCTTAGATCATATACTTCGTATTTAACATAGCTAACAGCTAAGCCACACCAGCATTGCATTTTCATGGTAGCAGTGTGTTTTACAATCAGAGAAATGGGGGCTTAAGTCTAAAAATCTTGATTATTTACTGTACCTCCATAATAACTGTTAATCACTTAAATTCCTTTCTTCAACTATATACAGTGAATTGGTTTTAGCCTTGCTCTTTCAGTGGGGAAGAAAACTGAAATTAATCTTCAGACTTAATGAGTAGCAAGAATCACACCCTCTCTCAGGAAGAAAAATCCAAACAAATGCTTGTTCCAGGAACTGGAGCTTCATCATTTCTGGACACAAACATTCCTTTACAGTTCACGCAATCTTTATCTATAAGTAGCAGGGACTTCAGTATCATCAGCCAGTTCCAACCTCTCTCCCAGGGTCAGTTTTCTTCAGCAATCACTGGAAAAATTCCTCATCTTATCCAAAGGCCCCATATCTTAGTCACCCAGCTAAAAGCCAGTATTAGTGCTGCTTATCACAACAGCTCTATTTTGGTGCAATTTCAGTATCCTATGTTTCATCACCTTTTATAAGCTCCACCCATACAGCTTTTTAACACACACAAACAAAAAATCCCTTGCAGGGCACTACGTCCAAAATTTCTTCATCCACTTAAGAAAGCAATGGAAAATTGTGGGCCATGTTTATTTGTCGTAGCTTTTGAAAAAGCCATCTGAGGCTCTCTAAAAATTTTGAGTGAGACAAGCTTACTTCTGAAACTGCTTCACTGGTAAGTAGTGTCCTTCTTATTCCAAGTATGCATACACTGTCTTTCACTACCCAAAATAAATAGTGTAACTGCCTGTCGTGTTACAAGTTTTTATTCTCCACGTTACTCATGTGGCAGAAGATAACATAGATGAAACCTCAGCACTTCTTTTCTGCCTCTGTTTGCAGTAGTTCTAGGTCATGCAAAACTACCCTTCAACAAACAAAAGAGTCAAACATGCTGTTTGATATGTTTCAGTGCTTACACACAGCCAAAGATCATAGAATGGCCTGGGTTGAAAAGGACCACAATGATCATCTTGTTTCAACTCCCCTGCTATGTACAGAATCACCAACCACCAGACCAGGCTGCCCAGAGCCACATCCAGCCTGGCCTTGATGCCTCCACGGATGGGGCATCCACAACCTCCTTGGGCAACCTGTTCCAGTGCGTCACCACCTCTGTGTGAGAAATTTCCTCCTAATATCTAAACTAAACCTCCCCTGTCTCAGTTTAAAACCATTCCCCCTTGTCCTATCACTATCCACCCTCATAAACATCCGTTCCCTTCTTGTTTATATGCTCCCTTCAAGCACTGAAAGGCCACAATGAGCTCTCCCTGGAACCTTCTCTTCTCCAAGCTAAATAAGCCCAGTTCCTTTCTTCATAGGAGAGGTGCTCCAGCCCTCTGATCATCTTAGTGGCCCTCCTCTGGAGCCATTCCAAGAGCTCCATGTCCTTCCTGTATTGAGGGCCCCAGGCCTGGATGCAGTGCTGCAGATGAGGCCTCACAAGAGCTGAGTAGAGGGGGACAATCACCTCCCTCTCCCTGCTGGCCACCCTTTTTTAAATGCAGCCCAGAACACAGTTGGCCTTCCAGGCTGCAAGCTCACACTGCTGGCTCATGTCCAGCTTCTCATCCACCAGGACCCCCAAGTCCTCTGCAGGAGTGCTCTCAAGGAGATCTTCCTCCAGTTTGTGTAAATACCTGGGATTGCCCTGACCCAAGGATGTTTCTGCTTCTGGTGTTGCCCTGCCAGCTAGGAGTTCTGGATACACAAGGAGTTCAGAAGGGAACCAGAACAGCTGACCCTGATTGACCAAAGAGATGTCCCACATCACATGGTGTCATGCTGGGCAATAAAACTTGGGGGAGTTGGCCAGGGGGATGCCATTGCTAGCTGGTACTGGTCAGCGTAGCAGTACATCAGGTTTTCTTTATTACTGTTGTTGTTTTTTTAGATTTGTTTTCTTCTCTTTCAAATTAAATTTTTCTTATTTGTAGCCATAAGTTCTCACACTTTCCTGTTTTTTTTGTTCACTTCCCTGTCCCACTCTGTTGGAGTGGAACATAATGCTCTATGGTGCTGAGCTGTTTATCAGGTTAAACCACAACATCAAAATACAAAAGCTGCTAAGGATGATAAGGTACTTTTCAAATGTAATCTTAACTCAGGGATGGATTTGGTCTTTATACTAGTCATCTGTTCAGAAGTTAATTCCAGAAGTTATATACCAGATACAATTATTAAGGTATTGATACACCTCTCAAGTCTTGATGCATCTGTAAAAGCAGCAGGTTGAAAAACAATTAATACAAATCTTTCAAATGAAAATTCTAAACATGGAGTTATCTACTACTCAGATAAGAAAAAAAATCACAGCAAAAAGACATGCATTTTCTCCACCACGTTTTTTCCTCCATTTTTAGCAAGTATTAACAAACAAGGTTTTTTTGTATACTGTGTTTCTACTTTGCAACATCATTCAATTATTAAAAAAGGGTTCACAAAGGATGTCACATGGGATACCATCTTAAGTTCTGCTACTACAAGTGCTGATTCTATCTGCTTAGTTCAGCCAATAAACAAATAACTGTTTCATCAACATGAGGAAATATATCTTACAACTATCAGTATAAAATGAATTTAATGAATAAATTCTATGTGTCTGGACAGTGGAAAATACATCTTGTTTTCATCTATTGTATACATATGTTGTCCATATGGATAGAAGTTTTAAGTCTGTCCTAAATACTTACAAATATTTTCCAATAAACTTCCTGTGTTATTCTACCTTTTTACTTTTCCTAATGTAGGGCTTTGCTGGTTTTTATGTAAAAGTTAAGTATTTTTAAAGTATCAGTTATACATTCTGTTTTCTCTATGCTGCAATATTTTGAAGGGATTTTGGATATATTTTTGCTTTCAGATGTGCAATTGGAGCTCTACAGTGCCTCAGGGGCAGCCCCGCTTCTGTTTTAACAGAACAAGTTCAGTTGTTTATAGATTTTATTTTAATGATTTAATATCCACTGTAATATTTATTTTTCATCTAGGTTATTTTCCAAACAGAGAAATAAGCTTCTATTAACACAACTTGAAAACACAAGTTATATGCAGCATTTGTGCAAATTCAGTGCAGTTTACTGATTGTGAAGAACATCAGAAAAGTCTCAAAGAAACAAGAGCTGGGAATATTATTAACCCAGCTCTAACTTTTTGTATGTATATACTTGTAGGATTCCTCTCCCCCCCCCCCCCCCAAAAAAAAAAATCAGTCAGCAGCTGACCTATGCAGACATTGGAAGCCAAGTAGAGGTGTCATCTTTGTGGCAGCAAGGCTGCTACCGATGTGCAAACTCATTTGTCTAAACATGCTCAGCTGTGTCTGTACAGATGGGGTCAGCTTGTAATTATTAAAAATTTTCATGCAATTAAATTTGAACATATGGGCCTTTCATACCACGTGTTCCAAAGGGAAATGCTGGATAAGAGGCAGCTACAGTTGAGTTTCTGCCTATAGCTTCATTTTGTAGTAGATAGCATTGATAGTAGTCTTTACACTAAAGTAATTGTCATCATTTTCAATACATCTCAGCACATAGTGATCACACAAGAAAACAAATGTTATTAAGATACTTGATTTTAATATTAAAATGAAATTTTTTACCATAAGGGAAATGAATAGATCCGTTCACACTATGTCAGTTCTGGAGAACAATTCTCAGCAGTTACATTAATATCAAAGTGGAAACATTTTCTAACTATCTAAAAAAAATACTGAACAACAACATTGAAAGCTTTACAAGCGAGAAAACTTCTAGTCTCCTTCGAAGCAGGAAAAAAAAAAAGGATGAAAAGAAATCATTGGAAATTATTTTGAATGTGAAATTCAAGTGAAATGACACTGAGGCTATCGCATTCTGACCTCCCAAATTTGCATAAATTGTGTCAGTTGGTTTAAGTGCTTGAAGAATATCAAGAAAATTCTTTGAATACTTTCTTTTCCTTTCTGTTTCCTGTACAGAAGAAGACAGACTGCCCTCTAACTTTGGTATTTGAGTCAGATGTCTACAATTTAACAACAGAGTGACACGTCTGCTCCATAAGATATTCCACTAATATAGACTATCTATCTGCTGCATTTTCATGGCCTCAGCTAAATCAGCTTCCGCAGGTTAGTGATACCATGACAGGCTTCGCCACTGCCATGTAAAGCATTAGATGTTTTTTCTTTCAAATCAAATCGTAAATAAGATGTGGCCTGTTTTTGCCTGTATTTATTGGTAGTAGGACTTCAATTTAATGAAAAGCAATCTCACAATCCTTCAGTCAGAGAAAAACCTATAAAACTTCAGTCTTCTAATCAAAACCCAGACTACTTCATCTATTTCTGCAAGAACATTACTTCTTTAATAAGAAATAATTTCTCTAATAAGAAAAACTTATGATTACTCTGCAGATGTAAGCACAGAGAACAACCAACTTGATGCAATTCAAAATTAATTAGACATGCTTCAGGAAAACAAACAACTACTCTCCTTTTGGGATGTTAATGCAAGAATATGAGAATCTAGCAAGATAATTTTTTTTTTCCCTAGCTTTCAAGCACTAATTTTTTTAATACGAGCTTAACATTTCCTTATATTCTTATCTTGCTGCCTAAGTAAAATGCCGAAGTTCCAAGTAATCAGCAATTATAATTAAATAACTGTATCTAGGGAAGATATATACTTTTTTTTCAACCAAATAAGACATAGTGAGTAACAAAAGTATTGATCCTAATGCTCAGGGGCACAGCTCGATAACGACATCAAACCGCTGCCAGTTCTGAGCTCTCGGCCAGAAAAAAATTGACTCCAAAGTCTGTAACACTAAGTACGTTATGTAGGTCAGACTGCAATGTTTCTGTGTTGCAAACAAGTGTTTATTCCCTCATGTTTTAACTATATGTTGTTAAATATAGAGCGATAGAAACTTGTATCTAACCAAGTATGGTAGATTTCAGTTCATATTTCAGTCTGTTTGCAAGGCAAAGGAAGAGGAAGAGCCTTCCATAAACATTTGTCCACTCTGTTAAACATCATCACAGAATCACCAATAAATGACCCAGCAGTGCAGCTCCTATCTAAGCATATCTCTTTCTCACATATAGCCTAATGACAGAACAAAGTCAAATACGTTTGGAGCCACTGTACACTTCTTTTCTCCTGTCACTGTTCTCACTGATATTCACATATAACCACATTGAACTACTGCTGGGAACACCTATTGTCCAGGGCGTGATTGCTTCCCCAAGCAATAAAGAAATCAGTGTTATCACTCAGCAGAGAACACACTTTGCCCATAGCTAGTATTTAAGAACCAACGAAAGGAAGTCCTTTTTCACACAGCACATAATTAAGTTTTGGAACTCACTGCCACAGGATGTTGCTACAGCCAAAAACATATATGGAGTTTAAAAAGAGACTAGACAAATTCATGGAAAAAGGGTCCACCAATGGCTATTAAAATATGATGGTCCAGATGCTGCCTCTAGTTCAGGAAATCCCTAAGCCACCAATTGCCAAAAGTAGAGTAGAGAAGAAAGGATGTATAATTCAGAAGATAATGCTCAGCATTGGTGTGTTATTCTTTAGTCTGGATACTTAGGAAAAAATATCAATCTTACATGGTATACTGTCAGTCCTACCACAGTATCTGACAAATATCTTACGATGCTCATAGAGGCGATTATACCAAAAACAGCAACAGAAAACAGAATTTGTCAATGCCTCAAAGCTGCAGCATCAGCTCAGCTTTTACTAAATGTAAACCCACAAATATGCACGACATCCAACTGCACTGCAATAGCTACTTTATATTATAATTTATAAATTTTATGTAATCTATTAAAATAATTGCAACAGAATGAAAGCTGTAATGAAGCCTATAATCAGTGCAACACTCATCACAGATTTAATGTCACACAACAAACTAAATAATCCAAAGCCAAGAGTCAATCCATCTGCTGAAACGCAGACAACACATGCCACGAAATAAATGGAGAAAAAACAACCTTAAAAACAGCAAGAAACAAAGCTGTTTACATTTGATAGTCAAAATGTACGTTCTACATTACCATTTATTTCCAGTCACATGTCATAAAGTCACATCTGCACCAAATGTTCTACTCCCTCTCTTTGAACTCCTTTGAAATATTTCCTTGGTCTTTTTAAAGGGGTGTAAAAATGGACTTTGAAAAGCAATTCAAAATCTGTTTAGTTCCCTGCCAAGATTTTCTTTTAGATAATTAAGAGGGCCTCAAAATTTAGCTAAACAAAATAATTGTGTTGGAGAAAAAAAAAAAAAAAAAAAAAAAAAAAAAAAAAAAAAAAAAAAAAAAGCAATTCATTTGAAAAAAATATATACTTCCTAGCAAAAAGGAAAAGAAACTAGTAGGAGACAAAGGCAATAACTGAAGCACTTTCATAGAGAAATAAGCATGCAATAATATCAGCGCTGATTTCACATAGTCAGCATACGTGATAATTCAATATTTGTGATAATTGTCTTAATTCTCTGTGCATCAAACAATATGCTTATGTACGGTGGACCACTATGGACAAAATCACTTGAAAAACCCAATGGTCATTCATGACTTAACCTATTCACAGAATCATACTATCATTTCAGTTGGAGAGGACCTTTAAAGATCATGTTGTCCAACTTTCCTGTTAAACACAGGATATCAACACTAGGTCAGGTTGCTCAGAGCCCATCTAGCCTGACCTTGAACATCTCAGAGACTTGATATCCACTGCCTCTTTGGGCAATCTGTTCCCATGTTTCACTACACTTATTAAAAAAAAAAAAAAAAAAAAAAAAAAAAAAAAACACTTTTCTTTCACATCCAATTTAACTGTTCCCTCTTTTAGTTTGAGTCATTTTCTTTGTCCTATCACAGCAGATTCTACTAAATTGTCTGTCCCCTTCTTCCTTATAGCCCTTGTGAGAATAGTTGCCTTTAATCTTAACAAGAAAGATGGTACTCACAATTCAGTAAGAAAGAAGGAATAGCTTAGCCTTTCCAAAGATCAGGGCTCACCAGAAACTCCAAAGGGAGATGATTTCCAGGTAGAAATACTTCCCTATTTGTTGCCAGCCCCTAAATGAAATTAGGAGGGACTAGTTAAGAGACCCAGGGTCCACTCCTTCTGGTGGCACAGGCAATGTCTTGCCTCTGTGCTCCCAGGGTTCCCCACACCCCTTCAGCAGGTGCTCAATCACTGGTTCAGGCCGTGACCTAATATTTTCTATACAGCCCTTCTTCAGATACTGAAAGGCTGTTACCAGTTCCCCCCAGAGCTTTCTCTTCTCCAGAATGAATAGCCCCAGAGCTCTCAACCTGTCCTCGTAAGAGAGCTGTTCCATCCCTTGGATCATTTTTGTAGCCTTCCTCTGAACACGCTCCAACGGGTCTCTCCTGTGCTGAAAACTCCACATCTGAACACAGAACTTGAAGTGAGGTCTCGCTGCTGCAGAACAGACAGGATCACCTCCTTCGGCCTGCTGGCCATGCTTCTTTTGATGCAGCGCAGGATACGGCTGGCTTTCTGGGCTGTGAGAGGATATTGCTGGCTTATGTCCAGCTTACCATCCACCAGTATCCCCAAGTCCTTTTCGGCAAGGCTATTCTCAAATCCATTTGTTCCCCAGCTTGTACTGAGTGTTGTCACAACCCAGGTGCAAGACCTTGCACCTGACTGTTGAATCTCATGAGGTTCACCTGGGCCCACTTCTCAAGCCTGTCTAGGTGTCTCTGGATGGCATTCTGTTCCTTGGGAGTGTCGATTGTACCACACAGCTTGGTGTCATCCACAAACTTGTTGAGGGTGCACTCCATCCCACTGTCAGTATCATAAATGAAGATTTTAAAGAGCATTGGTCCCAGCACAGACTCCTGAAGAATACATCTCATGCTTTTATCCAGTAAAACATCTCTGTGGCATTCCTCAGAGAGCTGGAGAGTCTCTGAGGAAAGATAGAAATATAAATCTGTATTGTTAGAAGTTATTGTCCACTGGGGAAAATCTAAATGTGAATACAAAACATGAATATAGAAAAACTACAGTGCTTGGCCAGAAAAAAAATTTTCCTATGGGATTACTTTTTGGATTGACTGTGATTTCAGTACATCTATTACTCAATCTGAAATTTTCGAGCTAGTAATAGTCCAAAACCACAATTTCAACTTTTAATGTTACATCAGAAGCATTTTAAATATTGCTTAACCCACAATATGGTACAAATTGAACTAAGTCAGTGAGAAAGACCCGAAGACCAAACTTATTACAAATGGCTCAGTCCTAAAGATTTTGCTTGTAGTCTCACTTAGTTCAATAAGGCAGTTCATATATTTAAGTGCAAACGCTCAGAACACCTCAGGGAAATTGAAGAGTGGATAATTGTTTCTAACATATCATTTACATGTTGTGAGGTATTCCCGTCTGCTCATGGGAAGTCTGCACTGATTCATGACTTCAGACACAGAGAGGTTAGGAGTCTAACAGCATTCAGGAAAGAATTCTGAGGCTTGCTTTGAGGTTGTAATTTTTTTCTTTTTTACAAGCAATGGAAGCAACATCTGCAATTGTCTATGTCATACAATCAATTTGCCAATACAAAGGAAACTATTTTAGTGAAAAAAACTGGTTATTTTATGAAAATAAAATCCTAGAGGTGTAAGTCAGTGTATCACTGTGCATATAGCTGCATTCATGTGCCCTTATCAGATCTCTAACACCACTATAGTACAGAACGTCTATACCTACCCATTTCAGACAGCATGAAATATTTAATTGGACCTCAGTTCCATACACTCTTTAGTATTCAGCAATGACAATACTTAGAGGAAGTCACATGTATGTCACTAAGATTCTACCATATCATTTTATATTGATTTCCAAAGAACTTCTACTTAAGGCAAAAGCTCATCAGTCCCACTGCAATCTTACAGTTACCTGAGGTAAGCCCATTGGAGTATACTGGAGTCTTTCCAACTGCTTTTAGTTGTCTAGAGATCAAGTATGTCAATTGAAATGACTAAGCAGTAATACTAGGGTAGGTTTCCTAGGACTCTAGACGAGTTTCCATCAGTTTTCCACGTACCTTCTCTCCAGAAAGTTGTCTGATCAGGAAATAGCAACAGCTATACTCTGATGACTTTGGCTAAGGCAATATGGCTGTAACAGCTACGCATGTAATATCCAAGTCAAACCCTCATTTTTATGTGTTCAAAGGATAAAAGCTTAACTAGTTTCCAGAGGCTTCTGTTGAGAGTACAGATGAACACATGGGGAAAAAATATGTAATTCAAAAATTAACAGTGTTTTATGCAATTTTGTTTCTCATATAACGTATTTCTCTGAAAGAAAGGAAAGCATCTTAATTTTTTCCAATAATCCAAATTGTTCAATTTACCTGTCCTTACATAGACATTTAGTGCTGCTCAAGACCTACAGACTTCTCAATAGTTTAAAGCTGTGCCACAGAAGGTTTCAATAGGATATTAGCAAGAATTTCTTCATAGATAAAGTGGTCAAGTATTGTAGCAGGCTGCCCAGAGGAGTGGCAGAGTCCCCGTCCCTGGAGGCATGTGAATGTGGCAGCAATGGACATTATTTATCATGGGAGTTTATAGATCGATGTGATGGTTGGCCTAGGTGGTCTGGAAGGTATTTTCCAACCTAGATGTTTCTATGATTCTATGAGTCATTGCATAGTTTTGGAAGCAGAGGAGTATTCTGTGCTTTATAATAAATAATACATTTTAAAAAAATAAAATTCTGAATTCTAAGAAATTAAATGTAAGAGTAAAGTCTAAGTAAAATGATAGTAGTTGGACAAATCCCATCATAAGTATCATTACTTCAAACACTGACATCCCTGAGAAATACTCAGGAAAAAATTGAAGTACGGGCCACCTTTACTTTCCAGGATATTAATTCTGGACCTGAAAGATAATTCTGTTTCCCACAGCAGAGGTGATTTTGTGAGCTATGGACTTGTAAATTTCTAGGCTTACCTGGCCAAGTGTTAAATTTTACCCATACATTCTCTGTGTTCACATAAAGCAGGAAATCAAGTAATGCCTCTGAGTACAATATATTTTAACTTCACCCTCAAGAAATCTTTCAGTTAATTCAGTTAATAAAATTCAGTTAATTTCCACTGAAGCACAGACTTCCACTCTATAGCTTAGATGCAAATATGTGAATAACAAATTAAAGTCATCACCACTAACAGAAAAAAAAATTAAGTTATAAAATTTTTGAACCTGACAAGACTCAAGTCTTTAAATACATTTTGTGTGTCTGTACACTTCTCTCAAAATTTGATTAATGAGATAAATGCCATTGAATTTAAGGCTTTTCAAATTTTATGTCCCTTTTGAAAATAAATGATTACTTTAAAATGATTATGTTCATTCATTTCAACTAATTTTGCATTCATTTTCTGTTTGCATCTTAAAGAGCACCTCAAATAATTATTACAGAATATTGATTGAAAGTACTCAGGAATCATAATCACAAATCTTTGAAATCACTTCATATAAGATACTGATATTTTCAAAGAAACAGACCTCTTAATTTAAACTGAGGAGGCTGTTAGTATCACATGCAGCAATAATCTCTGCAAAATCAGTTATCAAAATTAATTTTACAAAACTACAATATAAACATTGCATGTACAGCTGAGAAAATAATGTCTCACAGGCAATTTACAATGCAAACTGAGAGATTAAATTTGCATGAAAGTATTCTTGAGAGATATCTATCAAGTCTGTTTCTAAACTAAGCTGTGCTAAGTTAAAGAACTTACTTTAAAAAACAGACAATAATTAAATGATTATTTATGTCTGTACTTCCTTAGTGAGCTTTTACGCATCTTTGGACCACTTGGTGTCTTCCATCTTCACTACTAGCAACCCCCAGTGTACACTGGCCTCAGCTCCTCATCCTTGCCTGCTCATGTTCAAGCCCGTCTCTTACTTATTTTAGGGGCATGTCATGGACTTTTACACAGTCTTCCAATGGGCTCATGGGGTTTGTTTTTTGTTTCAGGAACTCTTCAAAAGGATGAGCTGAAAACCTCCACTGAGAGCATCATGCCCTTACCACTCTGGAGTTCTGCAATTGCAAACCATCCCTCAGATCTAGGTCTAGTGTCAAATTGTCTAGATCTTTTGCTGGCCTATGACAACTCTTTCTGAGCCAGAAACATTTTAACATAGAAAAAGTAAACCATTCCATACGCTATGTGTGAGAGAACTACATGTTACTCTCCAAAATAGGTCTCAGCACAATATGTTTACTGTTATTTCTAGATAAAGTAGGAGGATAAAGGAAATTCATATTGATAGGATAGATGTACAGAAAGTTTGCCCCATAGGCAAGAACAATTTATGATCCCAGTTTGACCCTATTAGAACATCAACTAACAGTCACAGGACTATCATACTTCACTGAATTGCTGAACATTGTTAATTTTGTAATATGGAATGGAAGAAAACTATTCATTACCTGATTACATGGAAACAGCCAGGATTTTTTATTTTTTTCCCCATGAACACAAGTATTCAGATTCCAGGAAAATTCACTGAAATTTAGCTGAATCCAAGTAAGTTTTTTATAAATATTGTACAAACTGTGAATTATTTTACGGTTTGAACCAGTAGTCCATTTTTCAGAGCACTTAAAACTTGTTCCTAACTTGATGGAATTAACAAAGAATCACCAAAAGATTGACGAAACCAAGGAAACCTAGTTTGAAAATGTAACAGTAACCAAAGCCCAGAAAGGTTCACATTCACATTGACAAGCTGTCAGTGTTTGTATATTTTAATGTCAATGGAAATGTAATTTAATGCACCTGAGACAATGACACATTTGCTTTCCTTCACAGATTAACTTCTATACACTGAATAAATGTTAATGGAAAAGAATCACTGAATTACATCACAAAATGCAACATTTAATCAAAAGATAAAAGCATCAATGTGATAAAAATAGGCTTTGTTGCAGTTATGATTGTTTTGATCAAGAATGAGAGCTGTGTTTGGAAATAAAAGCAAACACAAAACATCTGGAATTTGAATTACTTCTCTGTGCGCAGCACTTTTAATAGAAGTTCTGGTTCTACCACTTCCCAAAACTCTTTCTGCACATGCCTATGACTGACTCAGGCTGTGACTGTGACACCCAAAGCAGCTGTCAGCTGCATATCAGGTCACTTAGACGTATTCACTGTGTGACACAAAGCTGGACACAGAAACCTCATTTTCTACGGGTGTGAATTCTGTTAATCAGGTACTTGCATTAGCAGCCTATTCGTATCTAAGCAGGTCAAGAAAACAGTTTAGGTTTAGGAGTGACTGTGTCAGACTGCCGAGAAGATCCAGCAGTTACATTACACTTTCTAATTCTTAGGTACAAACATCATCATAGATAAGCACACTAGTACTAGACTGAAGCAAAGAAACTAAAGGTCATAGACCAGAACAGAAATTTAACCAGAATCTCTGAAGTTAAAGCCATGTGCTTGTCATGGAACTTGTCTGGTCTAGGGATATTAAGAAATGTGTTCATAAAAGGAATAACTCATTCTAAGACAGCCCAGTAGTCAGAAGGACTGGTAGAATTTCCACTAACTTGAAAAAGGAATGGAGTCACTGTCATTTTAGTATGAGTTATTATCATCAAGTGCATCATCACCTTCACCTTTTCATCTTTATACATGTCTTGGAAACAAAGCTGAGCAAAGATGTGAAGCCATTCTAATGGAGGAAGAGATGACAGTCTCATTGGTTAAGACAGAGATAACAAAAGAGAGAGATAATAAGGTCCACAAAAACATGAAATACATGAAGAAACTGAATGGAGAAGCACTTTTTACTATTTTTTTTTCACTGTAAGTATCAGGAAATACCCAATTTATTCATCGGGCAGAAAGTTTAAAACAAACAAAGGAAGTCATTTTTCACACATAATTAAAACTCATGCAAAATTAAATAGTGGAACTCATTATCATGGGATGTTGTGGAGGTCAGAAGTCCAGAAGGTTCAAAAAGGCATTAAAATGCATTATTGTTGAGAATAGATTCATCAGAGACTACTTAACATGATAGTTCAAGATGAGACCTGTAGCACAGGGAAGCTGACAAGCACTGATTGCTATAAGCTTATTCCTGGAAAATGAGCAGGTTAAGCACTCTCTATTTCCATGCAATTTTTATTAATTTCTGCTCCTGGCCATTGCAAGGCACAAAATAAAAGGCAAAATGTACAATTGATCTGATTTGGAGTGGCAATATTTATGTTCTTTCCTGTTTGGCATTGAATGAAACATGAATACCGAGTAATTGCCATTTTGACTTGGTAGAACCTTAAAAATAAACTAAATTGGATAAAAGGCAGTACAAGGTGCACAGTCATAATCTCACGCTCCCTAAACACCATGACTAGAAGACTGAAGAGTTCCAGTTTTGCCTTTGTTAGTTTTCGTTCTGCTTAAGAGTCAATGAGGAAAAAGCTATTTTCTTTTTGTGCTCTCTAAAAGCAGCCTGAATAAGGCAGATTTTAATGACTGCAGTGTTACCATGTCTGATTCCACATCATCAGCCTCTGAGTGTTATGTATTTTCCACCCTTGTAGCAAGGATTTGACAAGTTATCTATATCACTGTGGATTGTATCATCCAAATAATTTACCTGAAAATCAAGTTTTCCTCAAAGACCCCAATGATATTTATGAAATACCGAAGCATGTGGAAGAGTAACAAAAAACTGAAGAAACAGACTTTGACAGACACTGCCATTGCTGCAGGGAATGTTTCATATATTTATAATTACATGTTTAAGAAAGACTGTATAAGTGAACTTAAAACACATCACCTTAAAATATGGCTGGAGACCATAATACTGATTCTTACTAAGGAAGTTTCCAGCTCTTACAATGTTTACAGAAAGAAGTGCCATGTTTTAACATTAGGCAGAAAAGTAAGTTTCCATAGGCAATGAACATAGCAGTGAGTAACAAGATGCACTTTGGTAGCCAACACATGTGGTAGTTCTATTAGCTCAATGTTTTCAAGTAAGAATCCCCAAAGATCAGCAGCCCACGGAAGCTGTTTAATTTCGTGTCAGTTACATGTACTTTTTCCAACTCAGCAAACTGCAAATAATTTGGCGAGATATTAGGTGGTTCCTGGCAATTTAAACTGCTCGGAAGAACACATGCTAAGTAGTTTTATAGTTTGTTTTGCCCTCAATTTGAAAAATTAAAGAAAAAAAAAATTAAAAAGGAAGAGTAGCAAAGAACTGAATATGTTAAAATAAATTAATCTTCAGCATGTTTAGAGGATTTGGCTGACTATCATGATGCTCTAACTCTTTTGACTCTGACAGACTTAAGACATTCTGTCTTGATCTTCCATGATTAATTTGGAGTATTCTGTGGCCAAAATATTCTACTGTGTAAATTCTTGCAAATTAGGTAGAATTTGCTTTGGATAATAATTAGATATATCCAACAAAAACCAAATCTTTTTGCTGCTGTGTCTCCAGCAAATAGATTTCCTGTAAGAATGCTAGTTATTGCTTTGGACCACAGCAGCTATTTTTTTTAATAGGCTGGAGTACCCACCATATTTTTGTTTGATGACCTGATTTGATGACAACAAAGATAATTTAGATGGGAAATAACTACAGAATTCCATGCAACCAAAAGTACAGCTGGTTCAACCGGCATCAAACACAAGCATGCCCCAAATTAATTTGTACAAGCTCATAAAATACAGATGTTCATAGGAGACCACATACCCCAAGGCTGTTGTGATGCACATTCTGTACCAGTATGTGTGGTGTACATGGAACCCATCTCATTTATTCATTACTTGCCCAGGGCTAGGCTCAGTCTAGTTCTTCCTATTTTCCTCCTCTCTTCTTCCATAAGAATAGCACAGCTAGAAAATTAGATTTGTGTGAAGGCACAGTGCTTTCCAATAATACAAAAGGTCAATAAAAGGAGGCTTTTCCAATCTAGCTCTCCATCTGAGCCGCTCTCCATCATATTTGAGAAGTCGTGGCTGTCAGGTGAGGTCCCGGATGACTGGAGGAAGGGTCACGTCACTCCCATATACAAGAAGGGGAGCAGGGAGGACCCGGGGAACTACAGGCCGGTGAGTCTCACCTCCGTGCCTGGGAAGATCATGGAACGGATCCTCCTGGACAACATGCTCGATCACATAAAGAATGAGCATGTGATCCGAGACAGCCAGCACGGCTTCACCAAAGGAAGGTCATGCCTAACTAATCTTGTGGCCTTCTATGATGGAGTGACGGCATTGGTGGACGAAGGGAAGGCGACTGATGTCATTTACCTGGACCTGAGCAAGGCCTTTGACATGGTCCCCCACCACATCCTCATCTCCAAATTGGAGGGAAGTGGATTTGATGGGTGGACGACCCGATGGGTAAGAAACTGGTTGAAAGGCCGCAGACAGAGGGTGGTGGTCAATGGCTCTATGTCCAGGTGGAGGCCGGTAACAAGTGGTGTCCCCCAAGGGTCTGTCTTGGGACCGGTGCTCTTTAACATCTTTATTAATGACATCGATGAGGGAATTGAGTGCACCCTCAGCAAGTTTGCTGACGACACCAAGCTGAGTGGTGCGGTTGATACGGTGGAAGGAAGGGATGCCATTCAGAGGGACCTCGACAGGCTGGAGGGCTGGGCTCGGGTGAACCTAATGAGGTTCAACACGGCAAAGTGCAAGGTTTTGCATTTGGGCCGGAAGAACCCCAGGCACCCGTACAGGCTGGGAGGAGTGGTCCTTGAGAGCAGCTCGGCAGAGAAGGACCTGGGGGTCCTGATGGACGAGAGACTGAACATGAGCCAGCAGTGCGCTCTGGCAGCTCGAAAGGCAAATGGGATCCTGGGCTCCATCAGGAGAGGGGTGGTCAGCAGGGACAGGGAGGTGATCGTCCCTCTCTACTCGGCTCTTGTGAGGCCCCATCTGGAGTACTGTGTCCAGGTGTGGAGCCCTCAGTACAAGAAAGACATTGAGATTTTGGAAAGGGTCCAGAGGAGGGCGACTAAGATGATCAGGGGGCTGGAGCACCTCCCCTATGAGGACAGGCTGAGGGAGTTGGGCTTGTTCAGCCTGGAGAAGAGAAGGCTGCGGGGTGACCTCATTGCAGCCTATCAATACCTGAAGGGAACCTACACCCACGAGGGGAGTAAACTCTTCAAAAGGGCTGACAACAGCAGGACTAGGGGAAATGGATCGAAGTTGAAGGAGGGAAGATTTAGGTTGGATGTTAGGGGGAAGTTCTATACAAGGAGAGTGGTTAGGCCCTGGAACGGGCTGCCCAGGGAGGTTGTGGATGCCCCGTCCTTGGATGTGTTTAAGGCCAGGTTGGACAGGGTCCTGGGCAACCTGATCTGAATGTGTGTGTTTGGTGGCCCTGCTAGGCAGGGGGGTTGGAACTACATGATCCTTGAGGTCCCTTCACCCGGGTGATTCTGTGATTCTGTGATCTATCATCTCCATGTATACTTGATTGGTACCACTGATGAGTGGTTTTAAAATCATCTCAGCTTTTCTCTTCCTACACTTTTCTGTTTATCCTGAGCATCTTTCCTAGTTTCATTTCTTTTCCCTTCTACATCATAGACATTCCCTGGTGACTGCAAAATGTCAGTGTCATAATTATTTTTAAGAAGGGTAGAAAGGATGACCTAGTGAACTACTCTGTGCTGGGGAAAATCATGGAGCATGTCCTCCTGGAAACTATGCTGAGGCACATGAAAGTGAGGGAGGTGATACAAGCTTTCACCAAGGGCATATCCTGCCTGACCAACTTAGGGACTTCTACGATGGTGTACATGCATTGCTTGACAACAGGAGAGCCACTAATGTTATGTATCTGGATTTCAGTAAGGCCTTTTCTTTTCTTCTCTCCAAACTGGAAATACTGGTCAATGAATGAGGAACTGGTTGCAAGATCATACCCAGAGAGTGGTGGTCAATGTCTCAATGTCCAGATGGAGATCAATGATGAGTGGTATCCCTCAATGTTCAGTACTGGGTTCAGAGATCTTCAGCGTATTCAAGAATAACACTGACAGTAGGATCAATGGACAGTAAATGCACCTTTGGGAACTTTGCAGATAACATCAGTCTGTGTGATGTGGTCAACACTCCCAAAAGACAGGATGACATCCAGAAAGATCTAGACAGGCTCTAGCAGTGAGCCCAGAAGCACCTCATGAGGTTAAACACATCCAAGTGCAGGGTCTTGATTTCCTGAGATTTCGTTGTTTGGCTGTCTGATATCCCTCAGCAGTGTGAACTTCATGATTACATGGTCACTACAGTCCAGGAAACCTGCTCCTATTCCTCCTTGTTTTCCAGGTTCTCTCCCTCTGCCTAGATGCTAGAGGGCAGGGGATTCACCGCTACTTGCAGAGTGTCCCCCAGGTACCTCTCTTGCAAGGATGTTAGGGAATGGCTGCATCAGTCAATCACCCTTTCACACTCCCTGAGGCTTCTTAATCTACTCCTATAGTTGTGCTACTCAGCAAAGAAGATTATCCACCTCCTCACATTGCATGCAAGGGTATCCTCACTACCTCCCAATACTTGTGCTAGGTTCAGGTGTTCCCAGCAGGCCTGGAGAGCCACATTTGCACGAGTCCTCAATCTGGTTTGCAACAATCTTCTTGGCAATGGCTTTCATCCAAGTGGAGACCATGGCTTGCCTAGTTCCACTGATAAGGCAAAGTGTTTGGTGGGTTGACCTCTTCAGTAGGGAATCATAAAATCACCAAGTTATCCAGTCCAACCATCCACCGATCACCACTAAGCCATGTCCCTCAATGCCACATCTAAATGCTCCATGAACACTTTCAGGGTCAGTAACTCCATCACCTCTTTGGGCAGCCCATTCCAGCGCCTGACTACTCTTTCAGAAAGTATTTCTTAATTTCCAGCCTCAATCTGCTCTGGAGCAACTTAAAGCCATTCCCTCTAGTTCTATCACTAGTTATACGAGAGAAGCTCAGTACAACCTCCCTTCAGGTAGTTATAGAGAGCAATAATGTCTCCCCTGAGCCTGTTCTACTCCTGAATAACAATCCCAGCTCCCTCAGCTGCTCCTCATAAGGCTTGTGCTCTAGACCCCTCACAGATTCATTGCCCTTCTCTGGACACACTCAATGACCTCCGTGTCTTTTTTGCAGTGAGGGGCCCAAAACTGAACACAGTACTCAAGGTGCAGCCTCATGAGTGCTGAGTACAGAGGGACAACAACTTTCCTGCTCCTGCTAGCAACACTATTTCTGATATAAGCTAGGATGCCTTCCATCTTCTTGGCCACCTGAGCAAACTGCTGGCTCATGTTCAGCCAAGTACTGACCAATACCTCCTGGTTCTTCTCCTCTATACAGTCTTCCAGCCACTCTGTCCCAAGCCTGTAGCATTGCTTGGGGTTGTTATGGCCAAAGTGGAGGACCTGGCACTTGCCCTGGCCTTGCAAAAGCCCACACCAATGGCTACACCGACACCCTTGCCATGCCATTTGCCTTTCCTGTTCATAGAACTCCTGGGTCGTTCTCCCTGGGATCAGCCTTGTTCACGAGGAGGTTTGGCTGCCATCACTCCCAGCTCTGCCCACACCGCCTCAGAGCTGCCACCCATCAGAGGCTCCGCTATTCTCACCCGGGGTAGACGGGATAGGTTGGGGCTTCCTTGTTCTCCCTGCGCTTCTTCTGGGGATGTTTTGCCTCTCTGAGAAAAGCTTCAGTGAAAGCCACCCCGACAAGGACTGTCAATCGGCCCCATCACTGTGGCTTGCCAAAGAAACGCACCACCTCCAATGGGCCTTGCTGAACACTGTGCTGCTGGAGGATCATGAGCTCAGTCATTCAGTTCCTTGCTGACGCATTTGACTTTTCAGGAAAGACAAAAACGGGGTGGTTTGGCCACTTTTAAATACCTGCCACTGCACCAAGTTCCACCCCATCTACTGCTCTGTCAACTGCTCTCAGAGGGAAAATTATGTCCAGCAGTTCCTCGTGGCTCTCTCCTCACTGCCAGGATTCCCCTGACCAGCCAAAGCAACTCCCTGCTTCACTGTGGAACAGGCCTGCAACAGAGCTATCTATCTAGCCTGCAGGAAGGGAGGTTAGTCCTGCTGTTATCTGACCAAATAGTTTGAATGAGAGAGGAGGGGGGGAGACCTCAAGATGACTGCACATCTCTCTCCAAACACATGGGCATATCTTCACAATGTCTACCTAAATGTAGATAAAGGATGTACTTTTTTATCTTAGGTGGAAATAGCCCTCGTGTATCTAGCACTGTAATAAAAGTAATGCCAACTTCTTAATACTACATTGTTGTTAACGAATTTCCTTTGGGCTCGAGTTTGTCCAGCAGCAGAGCTGGCCAGACTCACAAAACAATAAATTGAAAGTTTTGGTGAAATCCCACCATCTCAAAATTCCCATTCCCCAGCTGGCCACTGCCTGATCCAGAAAGCTTGGCCAAACCAGTGTCTTGCCTTCTCCTTTGAAGTTACCCAAGCAGTTACTATACTGATCCCTAAAAGCTAATGCGAAGTTGATCTAATGCCTGAATTTTAGGTCTTTCTTCACCATCCATGCATGGGCAAGGAGATTTTTTTTTGCCTCATTGGCACCTATTGGCCTTACGTCAGCACTCTGTGCTCCTTCCAAGCACAGCAGCTGGCCATGGGGTACACCGTGCTTCCTGGGCTCCCAACTGCCCCAGGAGAGGGGAAAAATCCCCCTTGATCACATGCACAACTGGTTTGGATTCAGGTTGCCAAGGAGGAAATAGTCAATGACTTCTAGGCCTGTGATGCCAGCAGAGCAAGGAAACAGCATTTGGTTAATTTCTTCAGCAGAGAGGTACTCCTGGGCTAGGCTGTTCTCCGCTCAGGTACCAGGCCTGCCACTCACAAACTCCTGGAGACCATCTGCAAGACATCTGTACCAGCATGTGTCATAACAGCATCTGTCAGCAATCAGGCTGACTTGGGAAGGAGTTTCAACCTTCTCCTTGGCTTCATGGCACTCAAATTCCCAATTAAACACCAGATACAAGGCTATCCAGAACTTCTGGCTCTCCTTGCTTCACTCATGCCACTTTCTAATGTAAACATTTGCAGCATTACAGGAGCACAACATCATGAGCAACTGCTGCGGTCGGGTGCCTTCTTCAAAGTAGCTTCTGCAGCAACAAGCATTCAAACGTGTAAAGAGTCACTGGGAGCAGGGTAGGGTGTCTGCTTTCTAACCCTTCAGTCTAGACAAGGAATCAAATGCTGTCACCCATGTTTTTATGAGCAGTTTCAAAATTAGAATATTGTTAAGCATACCTTCAAAGCACAGAGAAAACTTACGTTTAGAGTTAAACTTGATATCCCTTAGGTATATAATTTAAGATATTTTATGCTGTACATTGCAATATAGAAAAATATGAAAGGTTTATTGTTTAAAAACTATCTCTGAGACAGTCATAATACTTGGATTATAACATTAATACTTTACTGTATATGTGGACTGTGTAACACAGAAGTCTTAAAGTATTCCATAGAGAAAACATTGTATACTATTTTCATGCTTTCAACAAGTTTATATAACTTAAAACATATTTCAGGGAAGAAATAGAAAAGAAAACCCTGAAATTTCAAAAAACTCTCAGAAATATTTGTCTGTATCACTGCCAAAATCTATGCAGAAAATCTATAGAGGAAAAGTAACTATGGAGTTTCCTGACTAATTCATAGGACAAAAATGAAAAGCTGAACAAATTTGCCAGCGAGAGAAAATCACAAAACAAACCAACCAACCAACAACCCACCAAATGACATCCAGTCCACCAATCTAGGCAGGTACCCCACCTAAGGCTCTGAAGTCAGCTCTGGAGGCCAGTTGTTATGATGACTCTGACTTCCCTTTCACCCACCCTTCCAAATTAAACCAAACTCTGCTTCCCTTTAATTGTAGCATCTAATTCATTAAGTATGGACTGACACTTATGCATATGCTCAGAGCACGACAAGGTTCATTCTTATTCCAAAGAATTAGGGAATACTTTTTTGTTATAGATTTGCATCCTCTCTTGTCTTGAAGAAAAATCAGTTTAGGAAACCAGCAAAACAGCTTCATCCAGAAAGCAGACTGGAAGTTAACTTCCTTCTTACGGGACAGACACTTGCTGTACTGAGAAACCTGGGAATTATGCCTGCAATGCTCCTTCAACTATAATTCAGGGAACAGTGTCAACTCTTTTGTTTCTGAACAGCTTTTAGTGTATGCTTTTCTTCTCCAAATTCTGGGTTAATTTTCAATTAGGAAGACATAAATAGTATTGTTTCTCTCTAATTAGAATTGCATTTGAAGGACATAAGTACGATTAGCCCTTGGAATGCTAACACGCTGTCTTTCAGCCAACATGACTGCACAAATGTTGACTTGGATGCCCTCTTGTGTTAAGTGAGCTTTCAAATGAGAAACATCCTGCGTACTGACACTGAACATATATTCTTTACAACTGAATATTCCAAGTACACAGGAATATTTGCATTTTTAACAAGCTTAACATATTTTCTCTTATGAGTGAAATGAAGACATGGAGGAAACACAAACACAAGGGACTGTCCTTGACTTCCATACATGACTGAGCTTCAAACTTCTTGAAGAGCTTGGAGGAATTAAATTCACAGCAGAATTCAGTGTGAATATGCACTGAAAAGTGACTGTTCAATAAAGTTCACTACCTTGAGCACAGCAAAGAGAAGACAGAAATGAGCTCCATAGCTAAAAACAGAATTTGCAGGCAAAACGTACACGTGGCCCTTATGGTACCAAAGTCTCTTGAATGTACACTTTGAGCATATTTTTAAGCAGAATATCATAATCAATTTCAATCACAAAGGAATTTCTTCCGTGATAAGATGGATTGTGACCACTGCTGGGAGAACAGGAAAGAACTTTCCCCTCTCTTTACTGCATGGAAAACTGCTCACAAGAAAGTTGTTCCTAGCTTTATCTAGGAATGCCATCAAACAACTTTGTGGCTCCTTCAGAGATGTAAATCACTGATGACATTTGTGCTTTTCCTTTTTTTTTTGGTTGTGATTATTGGCTTCTAACAGAATGTTAGACTGAAAAAACAAAGACAGCATTAAATTATGTTACTAATAGCTGCATTGGGATGTTTTCCTTTCTCAACAATGTTATAGTAAAGCAATTTCACTCCTCTAGCTTGCAAGTAGCTTGTCAAACTTGTCATGAATTTATGGATTACATTTAGCACAAACAAAACAAACAAACAAACAAACAAATGGTATTGCCAGGCAGCACAGCCAACGTATCTCCAGCCTGCTGCTTTGAATCTTTGTGATTCTTAGTTGCACTGTATAGGCTGTCAGTTTTCTTTAATTGTTTTGTCACTATTCTTCAATTTCAACACTCATTTCAAAATCCTTGTCCAGAACTCACTGAATTTCTGCCATCTGTCTGACGAATTTGAAGGTGTTTACTTACACCAAGAAAATCATGGTACTCAGCACTGAGTGATCTGGTTCACCAGGAATGAGACTGTGCTTCCCTCAGATAAGTTTGAATAACTTTGTCTTAGTAGTCGTTTCAAAACAAAATCTAAGCAAAAAAATAAATGTTTACATTAATGGTTAACATATGAGCGTATGAGATCAGCACCTCATGTTCTGGGTCACAGCTATTATCTGTAACAGCTGGAAGCATTTAGAAATGTTCTTTTCAATACCAGCATCATTATACATACATATTTTTTATTACTTCTCTCAGTAATCTCTAATATTGCCTAAAAGGTTACAGGTTTTTTTGTTGTTGTTGTTTTGGGGTTTTGCTTTGTTTTGCTTTCCTTCAGAAAAGGGCTTGGGACTGAGCTGCACTACCTAAATTAATATTTTCAATGAGAGAGTGTTTCTTGCAAACCGTGATGCCCCAGCTATGTCTGTAGTTGAACACTTTCAAGCAAAGAAGGGCCTATCCATGGGAAGAAAACAGTGACGAGCACATGTTACCTTTATTCCAGCTCAGAAGTTTATAAGCTTGATAAAGCTGTTGCTAAACACTGGATCCTGTGTACTGCTCTGGACAATATTTATTCCATTAATTAGAAGGCCACAAACGAGTAAAGCACTTACACATGCCTAGCTTGAAGCACACAAGCACTTCTAGGTCTAAAAGCCCCAAGGGCTTTATTCGTCTGCTTGCATGTAATGTACACATGTGATTCTCCAATTCCATAATGCAACAAACAAGCAATAAAGCAAGCAAGGAAGTCATTGCTGAGGGCGCACCTGTCCGGTAGCTTGGCTAAGACACCCTACATTTAATGCAGCCTTTTCAGTTTTCTTCTATAATTGCTCCACATAAAATATTTATCAACAGATCGATACATTATTTTTATGCTTTTTCCTTCATTTGCCTTTTTTTCTTTGGTGCACAATCTTCCTTTCCTCTGCTTGTAAACCAAAAGTTAAAAGACTCCAACACTCCAAAATCAGTGCTTTTCTATGGTTCTGTTTTATTATTCCTGTTAAAGCTGCTGTAGAAGTTTTCAAATTCTTAACTTCCTTTAAAAACACGTAGTTATTTACTTCCTTTTATATCATTTCTCAATTTAAGATGATGATGTGTCATTTAAAATCCCAGCCTGGCTAGAATTATTTTTATGCATATGTTTACATTTCTTGATCATGTTTACAGTAATGACTTAAATGTCATGCTAACTTTCCCTTTGAAAAAGGAATTATAAAGAATATCTATATTCTGACAGACAATATTTAACCTTTCTTTTTTTTTCCTTACTTTTTTTTTCTTTTCTAAGTTCTCCAGCACTGAAATGTGCCCCACAATACTTGTGAGAACACAACAAACACGCTGCCTTTTGTTACATGGCACTTATTGGAAGAAATCTAATTCTTTGAGCAAAATAAAGAAATGCACTCAAATGAAATGAACACTGGTTTCCAGTAAGTATACTTTTGTTTTGTTCCAATAGTAACTTCTACAGCAGAAGAAAGTAATTTTGGAAATGAGCTATTTTAATACAGTGTATGTTTGGAGCTTTTTAAAGTCCCAAACACAGCATTTATTTCCACCTTCCTGAAAAAATAAAATAGATTGTTTTATACTGAGATAACTGTATCTTTGCTCCCACTGTTTCTTGGTAAGAAGTGCTTGATACCCAAACTTCTTAAGTCTCTCAGACGAGACTCAGAGATGGGTCAGGATTCATGCAGAGCACATATCGCCAGCAGTTCCAGCATTACAACAGAACTCACTGCAGCTTCTCAAAGAGGCTGCATGCCGGCTGAAATTAAGGCATCTGCCATCTAATTCTGTACAGTTCATATCAACATGGTGCGTGGGAAGATGAATACATCCCTAGATGGTCCCAGACTGTCTTATCTGTCTGAATTTGAATGGGTGTGGAAAACCTGGCCAGGCCAGGGAACTTCCACATGCATGAGAATTGCAAGAGGACTTTCGGGTTGACTGTGAAAAGAGATCAACTGATCCCAGTCGTAACATGGATGTGAGAGAAGAATTTTCCAAGTGAACTTGGAATTTCCCCCATTGTATTAAGGTAAGTTATTCCACAGAGACTTCATAGAATCACAGAATCATAGAATCAGAAGGTTGGAAACAACCTATAAAATCACCTAGTCCAACCGTCTCCTCATCACCATTGCCACCACAAGCACTAAACCAAATCATGTAGCACATCATCCAGACACCTCTTGAACACTGCCAGGGACGGCGACTCCACCACCTCCCTGGGCAGCCATTCCAGCGCCTGACCACTCTCTGAGAGAAAAAGTTTTTCCTCATGTCCAACCTAAACCTCCTCTGATACAGCTTGCGGCCATTTCCCCGTGTCCTGCTCATTTCCTGGGAGAAGAGGCCAAATCCCTCTTCACCACAGCCTCCCTTCAGGAAGTTGTAGAGTGCAATGAGGTCTCCCCTGAGCCTCCTCTTCTCCAGACTGAACAATCCCAGCTCCCTCAGCCGCTCCTCATAAGACTTGTGCTCCAGACCCCTCACCAATTTCGTTGCCCTTCTCTGAACACGCTCCAGGGCCTCAACATCTTTCCTGTAGTGAGGAGCCCAAAACTGAACAAAGTACTTGAGGTACGGCCTCACCAGTGCTGAGTAGAGGGGGATGATCACCTCCCTGCTCCTGCTGGCCACACTATTTGTAATGCAGGCCAGGATGCTGTTGGCCCTCTTGGCCACCTGGGCACACTGTTGGTTCATGTTCAGCCGAGCATCAACCAACACCCCCAGGTCCTTCTCTTCTTCACACTCATCCAGCCACTCATCCCCAAGCCTATAACGCTGCATGGGGTTGTTGTGGCCAAAGTACAGGACCCGACACTTGGCCTTGTTGAACCTCATCCCATTCACCTCAGCCCAGCGATCCAGCCTGTCTAAATCCCTCTGAAGGGCCTCCCTACCCTCAGGCAGATCGACACCACCTCCCAGCTTGGTGTCATCTGCAAATTTACTGAGGGTACACTCAATCCCCTCATCCAGGTCATCAGTAAAGATACCAGGTATCCGACCCCTTGGGGACACCACTTGAAACGGGTCACCAGCTGGATTTCACTCCATTCACCGCTACCCGCTGGGCACGGCCCTCTAGCCAGTTCCTTACCCAAAGAAGAGTATAACTGTCCAGGCCACAAGCAGCCAGTTTCCTTAGAAGAAGCCTGAGAGGGACCGTGTCAAAGGCTTTGCTGAAGTCTAGGAAGACTACATCAACAGCCCTTCCCTCATCTACCAGGCTGGTCACCCAGTCATAGAAGGAGATGAGGTTGGTCAAGCACGACCTGCTTTTCATGAACCAGTGCTGGCTGGGCCTGATCCCCTGGACACCGCGCACATGCCGTGCAATCTCGTCCAAGATGATTTGCTCCATAACCTTCCCTGGTACTGAGGTCAGGCTAACAGGCCTATAGTTCCCCAGATCCTCCCTGTGGCCCTTCTTGAAAAGATGGGAGTCACATCAGCAAGCCTCCAATCCTCTGGGACCTCACCAGTTAAACAGGAGCGCTGACAGATGGCTGAGAGGGGCTCAGCAATCACCCCCGCCAGTTCCCTCAGCACCAGAGGGTGCAGCCCATCTGGTCCCATGTGATCCCACTTGTGACAGTCCAGATGGAGGAGAAGCTCTCTGACGGTGACTTCTAAGAACCTATGGCAGAGAGGGGGAGAATAGAGAAAATATCCTGTTGCAATTCTATGTACAAGGAAAATGAACAGATGAGGTTGTTCAAAACCAAAGTGGACAAGCATGCATGATGATCTGGCAACGCAAATGAGATTGCTGCCTCTCAGAGTTGTGCTGGAACACTCCCCTTAACTGTAAAAGAATTCCCACTAGTACATTCATGGTAAAAATGAATTTCCATTTGTCAACACCCAGTGCCCAGTGCTCTCAGGGCACTTTAACAGATGACAATTTGTTTAAACATTTGTTTTTAACATTTAAACAGAGGAACATTTTGTTATGTATGCATAAAGTTCTGCAGAATCAAAATATTTTTACTGGAGATTGAAATTTCACTTCTTCCAAACACAGTATTTCTTTACTTGGCAGAAGGGTACAACAGATGGAGAAATTGCTAGAATGCTGAGAAAAAGTTCCTCTCAATTTTGAAGCCTTTGGAGCCAGTGTTAAGATTTTCCCCTCTGTTCTCCTTGAAATCAATGATACTTTACACCACTAATGCATACATTGCATAGCCTTGCAAGAAGTTTTCCTATCATCTTTATTGATGTATAACAGAGCACTCTTCAGACTGATAATGAAATTTGTCTCATTTTCGGACATTTCTGTATTACAACTAATTACTGAGCTTGACCTACTGAGCTCTCCAGCCTGGGATATCCAGTCAGGTGATCAATCATCCCCACAAAAGTAGTCTCTAATTCTGAGTACCTTGATACATTAGTTTTTTGATCAGAGAGTAAGAAAAGGAGCACATATCGTAGATAATCCATATTCTATGAAAGGAACCTGTATTACCAGAAATGAAGGCATTTCAGGTCTAGGTTCCTAAAGATTTCCTTGAAACCAGTGGAACTTAAATATAGACTTGTGTAGGAAATACTCTTAATTTGACAAGATATACTGAATTGTTTGAAGTTGAAGTTAAGAGTTCACAAATTGAAAGCACCAACCTTTGCCTACTCTTCAGTGCTCCAGGACCTGCAAGAACTGGCATAGGAAAGAAGAGATTATTATGATCAGTGATCACAGCAACCCAGGTAAAAACTCATTTCAATGCAGCTGAGGGTTGGAGCCTTCACACAAGGAACCCTGCTACTCTTCATCCAGCTGGTGAATACCTTCCATTCAGTTTCCCTTTTGACAAGAGATTCTTTTTGAAACAAATAAAAACTTTTCAGAGTATTTGCCTACCTCTGCTTATGAGTTTTCTTTTGTACAGCTCAGTTAACAAATATTAGTAGAAGAAATCCTATAGGTATGAAGCAAAAATTCCAAGTGCTTTAGAAGACCAGTGGAAGTATTTGTATACAGAACACGGGATTTACTCAAAGAAGTGCCAGGAATTGCTGAGTTTGTTCCAGACACTTGTGGATCCATAAGCTGTGCTTTTTCTAAGGGCAGCTGCCAGAGGCTTTACTCCCAAACAGAGGCAAAGCTGCCATCATTCTCCGCTTGCTTTCCACTGCAGTCAACCTATGGTCAGATATCACCTGTCTACTAGTACAGTAATACCATTCTTCAATGTAAGTAGTACTTTTTCCTGCCACCATTCATCCTGCCATATTTATAGAGGGCAACTACAGCCGTTTGTATTTGTTTTACTATGCTAGATAGGCAGCCAAAGTCTTTATATTTGAAGAGTGAAAGGAACTGTTAGATGTCTTATATACTGCAATCCATTAAATTGCACCTAGGTATATGTGCAATCAACCCTGTAATTTCCTTACCAATAAAAAAAGCAAAGCTCAGTCAAGATTTAAAAAAGCACTTTACAGCTAGAAAAAAAGCTTTTAAAAGTGAGCAAAGCAAATTACTTATTTCTCAGATGAAAAAACTAAAAGAATGTATTGTAGAGACATGGTGAAAGGACTAATACCAAGAGTGCCAAAAGCAGACAGGCTATGAGCATGAGTTTGTGCGAGAAGAAAAGAGAGAGAAATGCAATAAAAACCATGGTACTCCTATGGATTGCACTTTGCAAAGCTTATGTCATACGTCATCTGAACATTAATCCTTAAAAAACAAAAAAAATCCCAACCAAAAATGCAAACTACATCTTCATCTCTTTAGACTTCATACTGTAACTGTATTCACTGTACAAAATTTATAATTTCAGTGGAATTTTTCCCTCTCCTTTTAACAACATTGTCTCTACTACCTTCTGCAGTGTCTAAAAGCTTAGTTAGCCTCTGATAGAGATGGTCTGAGTTATTTTCACTGTTATTCATATTCCTATGCCACTGTACTACACAGGCACATGTAACAGGGAGAGAAAATGAGGAGGCTTTGGTTATTTTTAATCCAACTGCCTCTGGTCAGCAGGACACATATTTCTACACCAAGTATGTTGCTCCTGTCTAGATGGCTGCACAGCACCCCCACAGACACAGTCTGTATCTATTCCAGATACATGCATATTTAAAATACTCATACAAAGTCCACAGACCGAAAAACAGCCACCATTTATCAGCAGTTTGCTGTTTCTCTGATTGCTCTATAATGTGAGCTGGTTTGCTCACAACTCAGAGACAAAACTAGATGTTTCTCACCCAGACACAGTATCATTGAAGCCAATATCGCCAAAAGCCCAATATACACCAAAGGTCTCCAGGTGCAGTCATGTCACAGAGTCATTCTCTGTTGTCAAAAACTCAATATCCCAAAACAGTGCTTAGCTCTAACTTTCATTTCCCGGTTTACCGCTTTCTGCCTTTTTCCACTATAGCTGGGAACTTAGTTCAGTTCCGTTACATTTAGCAGCAACACCCCTCAGCTTTCTGGGAATAAATCTTACATGGTTCTTGTTATCCACAGGCTCAGCTGGTGACAACAGGAGCTGGGATTTCTCTCTAGGAGCCACCAGGGCATTTGTGGCTGTAATACAGTTCCCTCATCAACACAGCTTGGAGTTGCTTATTGTCAGTGTATGTTAAATATTGGCTTACCAACTCCTCACCAAATTTGTAAGACAGAGATGCCAGAGGAGTCAGGGCTATGCCGTCAACTTCTCAACCAGTAAAATGCATCATGAGTCACCAGTGAGTTACTATCAAAGCAGTATTCCACAGTTTCTCAATGTTTTGCCAGCACACACATAATGTGAAAGCATCCTTAAGGCAATGATGAATTTGTGAAGAAATACGGTATTAATCCTCTTCTATGTCAACTATTATAGAAGTTGCCTTCTTGTGGCAGGCTCAGGTATCTGTTTTTTCTTACTTATTATTTATTATGCCAACCATTAAAGGAGTATGATTAGTAACATTTAATAGATGTTTACTTTTGCAGATACCTGCAGTAGCCACCTATGCAACAGTTTACAGGTATATATGCCTGGTGGTACATGGAAGGTGTGTTCAGTAAACACCAGTGGGCAGAAATGGTGTATGTGATTCATAATTTAGCAGTGATATGCTTACCTTATAGCCTGTAAATTAATACTAAACATTGAGTTTCTCTTAGCTTTACTAATTAGGAACTACCCTTCAGACAGCTGCTGGCTGTTTGTATTTCTGAGTGCAACAGAAACTCTGATACAGGGGGAGAAGTAGAAGGAATTGGAGAGAATTTAACGAGTGCCAGCCTAGCTCTTTCCTCCCAGAGGCAAAACAACCCAGCTCCCCAGTTCAGATGGCTTTGGATATTCAATGCACGATCTATGTATCATAACTCACAAAGCCAGGATTCTTCTTCTTCAGTTCTAGCTTTAGGATCTTTTTCTAAGAAACACTATAAAAGGACTGACTGCATAGATAAAAAATCTTTTTAAACTTTCCATAACACAAACACTATTGAGTGCTAGCATGTGCTTGCCAGTTTCCAGAGCAGAATTTAGATAATGGGTGGGACAGTTAGAATCTCTTGAAGTCTCATCCAGACTTTTGGTGCATTATAAGCTCTCTGTCAGAAATTCCTGGTGCTCAGCACTGGTAGATTCACCTCTCCCCATCACCTCTGTAAGGCCTCTCACTTCACATCAAGGAGGTGTTATTTTCACAATAAATTTTCTTATAGGTTTTTGTTGGGGAGAAGCACCATTCATTCAAAACCTTATTAACATTATGTTAGAATGGAGAAATAAAGTGAATAACTCTTTCATTTTCCTTCATCTGATATACAGGCTACCGTACTGGTGTTTTTTTTCCTGTTTCTTTTTCTTCAGAAAAGAGATATCTTGTCCACATTCAAGTCAGCACCAGTAAAAGCTTCAACTTTGTGACCTAATTACAGGACAGTTTATTTTTTCCTTTACCTCCCTCTTCATTTTCTGATAGCATTGTGTCTTTCAGTACTTCAAGAAAGTTATTTCTTTGAATCACTGTTTATAAGCATTATTTCTTTTACTTGCATGATATTTAACACACAATTTCAATGTGTCACACAGATATAATGGATTTTTTTTTTAATGCTTTACAAAAGGAAAAAGTGAAAACAATAAATGGAACGCTCTCTGGAATTTACAAGGTTCCAACATGAGAAAGATACTTTTTGCAGGCAATATGGACATCTGATGCCGAAAGAGTTATGTGGCTAAATCTTCTGATGAATTCACACCTACCTTTTCCCTAATTGGAAAAATGCTGTGTACTTTCATCAGTGACAAGAGGAAGCGTGTCAAACAAGGAATACAGAGCACTTACATAGTTCTATAAGCCCATGGCAGACAACCAAGGAGCCTCCAAGCCGCCAACATACCTTCTGGAGAGTTAGCCAAGTGGCCAGACACTGCTTCTGGAAAAACAGCTTCTCATGCCTGCATCTTTTGCCAAGAAAGGAGAGAATAGCACAGAATAATACAATACGCCGGACCATCACCAGAATATTTCTGCTACCAAAAAGCACTTTATGTAAATATAGTGACTACTGGGAGGGGGACAGTGCTTGTAAAGAAAAACTCAGGTATCACATAGTAGTCATCATTCCATTGTAAAACTGGACTTTGATTCTCCAGGATATGCAGATGACATTCTCTATGAGAAAATCTTGCCTATCAACAGAAGAAAATAACCCACAAGTATTTGCTCTGTTAATTAAAATCTTAAACCTTTCAACAGTGTACCAGACAGCAATGGCTCTAATAGTGGTTTAATGCCACTGCTGAATACGGATTCATCAGATATGTTTTATTTTAACATCCGTGTCTTCCCCACACAGGCAAATACTGGTCTCTTCCACAGGAGTTCGATTCAATCTATGTGAACTGCAAAAGACAGACCTTAGCAGAGCGCACTGCCAGGCCAGTCAGACGCACTAGTAGGAAATTCCATTTTATTGCACTTGCTTTTTCTGAGAAATGAGGTTCTGTAGTTCTGAAAGATGCACAGCCAATGACTGTCAGTTCCTCCTCTAAGAGAGGCCAACCAAACCTGAAATATACTGCCTACACCCAAAGCTGACAAGGACCCCTTGTCTCTCAAGCAGCAGTAGCACTGTGATAGTTCAGTTCCCACAGCAGACTAGGCTTCATCTTCTTTAATTCAAAGACTACATCTTTCAGTTTAATGAGGAACTGAGAACCATATCTACACATATAAATTATACATACATTACGTGCATACACACAGATACATATATATATATCTGTGTGTATATATACATATATATATATATATATATATACCAAGTAAATATGCGTGTGGAAGCCACCTGTGATATCTGGTCTTTTACTGTTACATGTATGTACATAGAGACATATCATATGTGCTTACTCCAAACTTCCCCAAGAAGATTATGATTCTCAGAGCTGCACGTTTCTGAGCATCACCCACCACTAATCTTTCATTAAGAAATCCAGTTCCCACACTAATACTTTTCAATTCTGCATCTTTGTGTGGAGACACTTACCTTGATAACTAAGAATTAATAGCAGATAAAAACTGTAGCAAAGTGATAAACATTAAGTCCATTTTACATACACAGATACAGTGAGTTGAAATTATATCCAAATTACTGTTCTGTATTTCCCACACTGACACCAACAGGAATTAGATCAAGCTGGGACTGTATTTTTAAAATCAGGACTGAAGAGCAAGCAGGATGTTACTAAATGAAATCTGGAAACTCTTCTTGCATCTTGCCCTCAGCTTAAAATTTAGCCCAAGATCCAATTTTGAAGATGATCACCAGGATAGTCTGAATGCCAGTTAACAGTTTCCCGTAACTGCTTCCAGACAATATCTGATTGTTAGACAGTAACAGTTTTCAATGTTGTCGTTTTCTATTCACAGCTTCTGACTGCTGATGAACACCTGCAAGAACCTCATGTTCTTTGCACGTATAGTAGGTACAAGAATCTCTCCTGTGGATCATTAATTTGATATTTTATTTACTCAATTTATATCATTTGTTTAACCTCTTATTTTAGGATTAGTTGAAGACACTGAAAAAATATTCATATTCTTTGATAAAATATCCCATCAATCCATGACCTTGAACACACAAACATTTTATTCTATAATGCTACAAAGCCAGAAAATTAAAGGATTATGAAATCTGCAAAGCTCTGACTTGATAAAATCTTATAAAAGAAGTGATAGCCTAGATCATGTTACTAGGCTGTAATTTATGCACCTCATTGGGGTGCCAGATATTAACAGCTTCTGGCCATTTGATCATACAGAACTAGGCTGTGAAAGTGCTAGTCTTCATTTAAGTAACCTACATTGTTACTAGCTTTAAAAAAGGCACCTGAACAGGCTGGACAGAATCACAGTTTGGAAAAGACCTACAAGATCATCCAGTCCAACTATCCACATATCACAAATTGTTCTCACTAAACCATGTACCTCAACACAATGGATAGTTAGCAATGCCTCTGGCTGATAAAACCAAGCCCTTTCTGAAGAAATGTAACAGGCTTGGCAAGCTCAAAGTTGGAGCAAAAAACTGTTTCTTGTAGGTAGAAGAATGTATAGGTGTTGTTTTTCATTACAACAGAAAGAACACCGGCATTTTCTACAAGTAAGAAATTCAGGTTTTCTGCTTGTATTCACTGTAGTCAGAAGTTCATCGGACTCCAGGATACTTCCCAAAAGATATGGCTCACTGGTCACAACACTGTGCACCTTATTAGAGAAAGATGACCTAAACATGGGTTTAAATTTGCATACAAACTGGACAGCTCAGAAGGGTTCTGAAAGAACACTGGGGTCCTGATTCCTTCTTGACCCAGTGATTTGTTTCGCTTCCAGCTCTCAAAAAATAAACAAAATGAAACTGAATGCAAGTGAAGAAGAACTGCATTTGTGTCCTCCACAAATTCAGTCAGTGCTTGTTCACATGGGCTAAGTCCAGCAGTGTGTATCAAGGAATACTTGTTCAAGGAGCAAATTTTGTGCAAATCAATTTTCTCTGAAGTTGGTATCTTTCAAGAACTACTGTGTACGTTTCTAAACTAGGTTGATGAGACACTAATGATTGAACTGAACTATGTGGTTTGGCTAAGCTACTTACTACACCATGTCACAAGGCTGTAGCTCTAAGCAGGCAGCAGTCACTGAGCACTACACAGCAAGAGGTGCTGCTCCTGGGGCTGGCACTGTATCCAGGGAAAATGGAAGGACGCCAAACAAAAAGGCAAAACTGCCAGGTAGAAGCATTCCAACATGTATTACAGACATCACTCTTTTCTGCAATGCAGGACACAGGCAACTCTTCCAATTGCTCATCAAACCACCACAAGTTCTGTACAAAATTTTATTTTCCCTTGAATGTCAAGCATATTACCAATCTCATAGTGGGACAACAGAGAAACAACACATTAGAAAAAGCCACTTATAAAGCACTGGGTAAGATCAGTACAAGACTCTGCCTTAATTTAAGAAAAGGATTTAAAATTCTCATGGAACTGTGCATTTGCCGTTTATGTGAAAGCAAGCAATACACCTCATCAGCAAAGCATACAAAGAAAATTACACAAACCTTGCTTAAAATGAAAAAGAAACAGCGCAACAAACATTGCAGTTAATTAGCCAGCAGTTAGACCTTTCTCCTTGTAAACCTACTTCTTCAACTTGGCAACTGCAGTTCTTAGGGAGAAACAGCGATGGCTACATAACTTAATCCATAATTACGCAAACCTGTTACAATGGGCTCGTGTAAACTTTTGTATTAATTAATTTTTGTCAAATTATAGCTACAAGCCAACATTACCAACATTCAACTTTTTTTTTTCATATAAGCTGAATCACCCACTAAGACCTTTTTGACCTTTTGTAGCCAAAAGTACCACCTTAAATTAAACCTTGGCTCTTCTTGAATCAGTAGGAGGTCTAACCTTGCATTTCACCTGGGTTTTAAATAGGGAACTGCGTGGCAAAATAGGTGATACTACTTCTATAACAAGTAGAGATATTTCCCTTAATTTATAAAAATCCAATGTAAGTATTTGCTCAAACACTTGGAGCTATGAAATATACACAAGCCAATGAGATTAACACACAAATGAAGTCAAAACCAGACACATTCTTTCAAAATCAAATACTGTATACGTCAGCTGCATGTGAAAAATTTCACAGTAGTTTACATCTGACCTATACCATTTCAGGCCAATCCTGCTGTCAGTGGAGTCCCCAGCACTTTTGCAAAGGACTTCAGTGGCAGCAGGCGTATGACAGGACACTTAAATACTAAATGTCAAATATTATAGTTACATTTATTTCTATTAGAATTGATGATTTCTTTCAAAAACACTTCAATTGATGCAAGTTATTAAAAAAAAATTCCTTTTTTAAAGGACTGTATAACCTTTGGGAACCTTATTTATAATGTTAATAATGTCAGAGGTACTCCTGTTCTTGTTTATGGAATTATTGCTGGTCACCTTCCTGAGACTTGAAAGACCATTAAAGACAAGCACCATACCAATTCCTCTAGATCATTAAATCACAAATTAATAATTTGGTCCCTTTCTAAATGGGTCTCTTCCAACAATGACACTAAAACACAGTGATGGGTCACAGATTCCAGGGGGTCCAACTGGTCCTGGCATTCCGGGACTGCCACGATCTCCATCTTTACCAGGCTGCCCACGTTCTCCAGGGCGTCCTTCCTTACTCATACCTGGGGGACCTTCAGGACCTTAGTGACACACATGCAAGGAATACATGCATTACAGAGTATTTTTATTCACACCGAAACAAGAGCAATTAGGAACCCAAAATAGCCCTGCTGTTTGGTGAAGTATTAAGATAAAGAAAACTTCACTTTTGGAAAAAGACACTTGTCACAAATTATTTATAGGTGTATCTAGCAAACTTGTTATCTTACAAAGACTTTGGGGGGAAAAAAGCATGTAGAACACTAAGTAAAAATAGCTTTCTGAAGGAAATATAAAAATCTGCTTTGGCACAATTATACTTCATTATATTATCTGGAATCACTGGGCATGAATCAGAGTCCTCTGAATTTTATTCATTTTTCTAGCTCTAGATCAGGGTCTAATCTCTCTTCCAAACACTCAGCTTTGCATTTTGAATCAACACAGTGCTGTTAGGAAGAATATTTCCTTCGCTAAGTAATGGTTACAAGTCATATGTTTATATCAGGACTCAGTTTTCTGTCTGATACAGTGACCTGTCCATCGAGAAAAGGGAATCTCAGATTGGTCTTACAGTAAATAATATATCCTATAACAATCTAAAAGGCATGCAAGAAATAGGCATTAGCCACAAAAGATATATAGTAAATAATAGTATAAAAACTATTCACATTTTTCTCAACTACATAAACATTTTTTATAAACTATTTTTTTATATTTAATAGCATGCATTGAATCCACAGAAACCATCTCTCACCTGGAGGCCCTGGTGGGCCTTGGATCCCAGGAACCCCAATTCCTTGATTGCCTTTTGCACCATTTTTCCCTGGCAGTCCTGTGGATTAGCAAACACATTTATAGCTTTGCACACAAAGAATGATCTTCATAAGAACTATTAGAAAGTCAACATTTGATGATACTTATTAAATGAAAATAACTAATTGTTCAAAAGCAAACCATGGGATCTAAAATAAGTATTTCCTTGTAACCTGCAGTACAGTGTAACTAGATTCTTAATTACCCTTATCTCCACTAAATTAAGAGCCAATGTAGCCCCTGATAACCAGATGGCCACTATGAGTTGAGGGAGCAGATAACAAAGAATTAAGAAAAGTGTTAACTGTTATTGCTTTTTCACTGGCAATGTGTTTATAAAGATGCATAAAGAGAGAGTAAGATGTTCACCACAGCCCCTGACTACTCAGGAAAACAATGTACAGCAAAATTACATCTCCTCCAAAAAAGATATACTCTCTGAGATGGGGAAAATATATACTCTCTCATAGCAGTACAACCCAATGAATTCAATTGCTTCAGAGAAACAGATACTGATTTTTCTCGTGTGAAACAGCTGGCGTGGTTAGTCAGTGTCAGCTCCAGAGGAAAACTGAACATTCTCCTTTGGGAGATGAAATTATGAAAGCAGAACAAATTATCATTGCACCCAAAATGAATCTGATACGTGAGGTCATTATTGAGAAGTTACAGAGAAAAATATTTACCAACCATTTTCCTGTCAACCTGTCAAGCACATTACTACATAGTAATATAACCTTCCTGATTATTTTGATGCAATAAGAAACACAGTTGTTGCAGTTGCAAATGGATTTCATTTCCAGACTAGATGTACATATTTAAGCTCACAAAAAGCACCACAGAAATCAGATGGAACGCTTGTATGGCTGAGACACCTAAAAGCATTAGCTTCTTCAGTATTTTTAAAAAGAATTCAGAACCTTCAAGAAAAGTATAAAGAAAATAATAGAAATCCTTACAAGATAAAAAGGAAAAAGGAGAAAAAACAAGGAAGTCATAGGGCTATAAATGTATTATATGCCAAAGAACAGCCTGCAGGTAGCAGGTAAATAACAGTGAATATATAGACACTAAATAACCAGTGAATATTAGAAGTTTTTAAAATATCATAAACAAAGAAGTTTGGAAGAAAACAAATAGAAAAATATACTGAAACCCACATCTAAACATACCTGATCTGAAAATGAAAATAAAAAAAATAAACGGGGCTTAAAAATATTTACATGACAGGATAACGATCACTCTAAAAAGATCAAAATTTAAGTACAGTAGAACAGAACACTAGTCATCTTGTGCATTCTGGTATTTTGTCTTCTTCTGATATGCATATTTCAAGAGCAAAGAAACCTTTGCACCATACTCCCATTAATACTTTGCAATACAAACTCAGCTATTCCCTTACTCCTTCACTCTTCAATAGTCCCATCCAAAACTGCAAGCAGAAAACAAAGGCATAGAAACAATATGCACACAGTACCTCTTGTCCCACGGGCCCCAGGGCGACCCGGGATGCCAGTCAGACCTGGAACACCATCATTCCCTGGCAAACCAGGAAACCCTCTTGGACCTTCAGGGCCTCTTGGACCTGGTGGTCCTGGAAGTCCTGGGGAAGCGCTTTGGGACTGACAGTGGTTGCAGTTTTGTAGCCTTCCACTCTGAAGGATCACAGGTAACTGGGCTGGCAGAATTCAAACAAAAGAAGTACTTAAGAGTGTTTCAACTGTAAAATACAAAAATATTTATACCTCTTCATTAAAATAAAACCAGCTTCCTTTCTTTAGGCAGTATGGTATCTTTAGGAAACAAAGTGCTTTTAGCACCTGATGGAGATGTGGAAGTGTGTTTCTACAACTCTATGAAAACCTGTGATAAATCAGATCAAAATATAGGCATTGTTTTCAAGAAAAAGAAGCATCTGTATAGTTACAAGGAAACTTCAGCACTTCAAACAAGGAAAGAACAGTAAAGTCTTTCAAACTTACTTCTCAGTACATCCGAACAGACCTGTCGAATAAATTCTTCTGAAAATTCTCGTGCCTAAATTGAACAGAGAAGAGTTATAACAACAGAAAGCCCACATCTGTTGGGAGTTTTAAAGCACCCAAAATGACCATTGTGAGATCCTATGCATACAGGTTTTCCATCTGATCCAGGTGGTCCTGGGGGCCCTCTGTCTCCAGGCTGACCTCTGACACCAGGAGGTCCAACCAGACCCTGGATACCGGATTCTCCCTTCTGTCCATTGATGCCTCGATTGCCTGGGTCTCCCTTCTCACCTTTCTGAAACAGAAACCAATGAAAAGCAAATTGTACCTTTACAATGCTGTATCTTTACATGGAAGCTATGTAGTACCACAAATATATTCTAAGAGCTTCACTGACAATCTTCATTTTAAGTTGTCAAGAAAATTTACAAAGTACCTAAATTTCCATATTAGAATTGAATCATAGAAGCATTTGAGTTGGAAGGGACCCTTAAAGGTCACTGGTCCAAATCCCCTGCAATGAACAGGAACATCTACGGCTTGATTAAGTTGCTCAGAGCCCTGTCCAGCTTCACCTTGAATCTCTCCAAGGACGGAGCATCGACCTTCTCTCTGCACCACCTGTTCCAGTGCCAGACAAATCTTCTTGTAAAAACCTTTTTCCTAATATCCAATCTAAATCTTCCCTCTTTCTTTTAGTTTGAAACCATCTCCCACCACAACCATTTCCCTCCCCATCTCCCTCCCCTAAAGAGTCTATCCCCTTCTCTCTTACAGCTCCCCTTTAGAAAGAAATCTTAAACAAATCTTAAACAAATCCATTTGCTTTACTAATTAATATAAAAAAAATTCCTTACTAACATACGGAAGAAAATATTTATTAACTTAGAAGGTGGGAAAAATTACAAGTGAAATTCTGGACCACAGAAGTTCTTGGCATGCTTCTAATTTAAAAAAACAATCAAGACTTTTACTCTATGACATTTGTTTATAAGTGAAAGGAAAAATGATTCTGATTTCATTTAGGGTTTCTGTTGTTGGTGATTGACTTTTTTTACTTCATTTATTCTATGTTTGATTGATAGCAACTGCAGCCCGTTTGCTTCACTAGAAAAGGTTAAAATAATACTGGATTATATTATATATTACTAGCAATGGTTCTTCTATGTATGGGATTGCCTACTGCAATAGCTCCCGTGGAAGTCCTTCCCTGTGCTGGAGCCAAAAAAATTCCATTAGAATGTATTTTGGTACATGTCCAAGATTAAAGTTAGTATACTGTCTTTGCTCCCTGATGAGTTTTCTCCTTCTGTGTTTTGCAGTTTCTACAGTGTTGTCAGTAACTTAAAAATTTTCTTTCTCACTTTCCAACGATTTTAGATGGAATTATGGAAACAGGGCAACAGAATCACTATGTATGACAAGCAAACCTTACTGGAGCAAACAATGCAAGTTTAAGAAGCACAGGCATGTAGTCTTCATAGACTCGCACTGATTTTTAAATTATGCTATTTATATTACTTCATGCCCTTCTAGGTAGTACTTATCAAAACACTTTACGTCAGAAAAATATATGGCTCACTCAAAACGTTCTGGCTCGGTCTGAATTAGTAACAATGCCCAGAGCTCTCTGGATGAATTACTACAGAGTAGTACTTTACACACAGAGTACACTTTATACACAGGGAGCTAACTATCAGGATTTTTCACCCTGCTACATTAAGATGGCTTATATCTCAGAACTGAGAAATGAGGAAAACAAGGTCACTGAAAGAGAAAACACTCAGAATTGCATACCTGGCATCACAAAAGGATCACAGCCTGTTCAGGTTAACTGAGCTCTTCCATTATGTCATTCAGTTCTGCTGTAAATAAAATTTGAAGGCAAAGGGGCAGTGCAACCCTACTCTGAAAAGCCATCAGATAAAAACATACCTAAGTGACTGGCTGTCTGTGCATCCTGAAAAATCTTAAGTTCTTTCTGTGGTTTTGAGGGGCTGGATCTTTTTTTGCTTCCATTTGCCTTACAAAACCCACAAAAAAAAAAAAAAAAAAAAGAAGGCACTACAAGAAGTCAGGCATTTTTCCACTTAAGATAAAAGGTGACACATGTTGGTAAAATGCCTAAGAGATGGCAGAAAAGAAGTTCCACGAGTAAGATGCCAAGTGTGAATTGAACAGCAGTCCATATACTCTCCCCATTAAAGAAGTTGTGCCCTAATTCAGAACTTACTTTGTCCAAGGTTGTAGCTGTCTTGCTACTGTCAAAGTGAAACACTGTAGCCTGTCATGGTTTTATGCTTTTTGCTATAAGTAATCCATATCATAACCCGTGACATAGCCATAGAGACCAGATATTCTTAGTTACACCATGTAGAATTGTATTTATCTGTTCCTATTCCATGATTGCAAATGGTTTTATATTTAACAGTCATTTTAACAACACCTCCACAGGATCAGCAAGTCAAACATACAAAGAAGCTGCCTATGGCTACACCAGAAGCTGTACATTTTGAGATCTGAAGATAATGCTGTTCATGTAGCTAGAAATTATTTGTTTTAGTTTAATTACTTTTACAGCTATGGCCTATGTTTACATGACATCTGACTTGCAAGTTAATTTATTTGCAATTGAATGTTAAAAGGGTTAGAAAGCATTAAGAATCAGTGAACTATTAGGAAAATGGCATAAATTGTAGAAGAACATCAGAAGCAAGAAGCCAGTATTTAACAAAAACCAAATCAAAACAAAAGGCAAAACACTAGAACCTCAGCACAACTACCTGCAGTGCCTGCCAAAAAGCAAATGAAACTGCTGAGGGAACATTTTCCGCAGTGTATTATGGTCTATGGTATGCTAAGCTGCATCCTGTGTGTGGCCTTGTTTGCTGACCTTTGCTGTTGGCAAAGAAAATCAATAAAAACTAAAAGAGCTCCGTAAGTGCTCAGAATGAAGAATGCCTGAAGAAACTTCTCTACTAAGAAGTCAGACCATGACAAATGGCAATATAGTTTTTAAAGCAGAAAATAAAACAATTTTATAAGCCTGTTAAGTAAACATAGTTACATCATTATATCATAATGCATAGTAAAGATAATACTGACATTTTAGACAAAAAATATATTATTTACCGTGATTTAAAACATATAAAGAAGCTACCTCAATGGTTCACAAGTAATATCTTAGCAGTTTTGGCTACAATTTAGTAGAGTGCTTATAAGCCAAACTGTAATTTTTAAGAATTTTATAGAACCACAGCAGCATATAGGACAATTCTAAAGTTTAAATGCTTGTGAGTTTCTAAAGAGCATGTCCAGTTATTGATATGCAACACTACTTAACGAAAAGGTGTTTGGCAAAGACATCTATCGGTAAAGTTGAAGCAGAATGGGAAATTAAATACTCATTTCACTGAGCACTGGAATGAATCAAATACAACTAACAAAGTTAATCTTTTATACACCAATACTTTATACACCGTGTAAAACAAACAGTTAAAAGGTCTGACCATGAATATATCTACATTAGTCAACCACAGGAAAAGAGACAGGACTTTAAAACATTCCAGAGAAGAACAAATTTAGCTTCTCACAGACCAAGGAAAGTCCAAGTGTGCTTCCCTTTGTTTCCCTCAAATTTCAGACTGATGTGGAAATTATTCCAGTGTAAACTTAATATTTGGGAGAAATAATTCTGCCCTGCATTTTCTGAGTCAGTCTCAATGATAGAATCCTCTAAAAATATATCTTTGTACAGTCTTCTCTGCCATTACTTCTGAAAGAGAGGCACACAAAGAAATCTCAGTGGCCAAGCTTAAAATGAACAGATAAATAGCTCAGCTGTGGAAGTCCTTCCCACAGTCCTTTATGGAAGCTAAAGGCAAAGTCAGCACATCAGCACAGTCTAAAGGAATTAGATAAATTTGTAATTGACATTAAATGCAATAGTTTGGATCTCTACATTAACTGCCCCTCCATTGCTGACTGCCAAAACCAGTAAAAGCGTACAAGAAGAAGGAGCTTTGTTATGTGTTGTGTTCCATATTTGGCTGTATTGGCTGCTGCTGAAGTAAAGACAGTGAAAAAGAAGGATCATTTAAATCAAATATTCTCTATTCTTTTATGAAGTAACTTTTTACTTTTCAGTGACAGTTATTTGCCTTCTTCAACCAGCTCCTTTTCTAATTATCTGTATCCCCTTAAAGGTTATACTTGGCTTTAACATTTTTAGATCTTGCATTGTGTGAAATATCCATTATGCTACCTGTCGCTTTTAACTAATACTTCTTTCTCTTCTCCTCTCTGATACTTTTTAATTAATTTCGCTTCTGTTGCTTATGTAAGTATGAAAACAAGACTGCAAACACACATTTTACAGATCACAATTTGCAGATAGGATTATTCTGTTCTATTGCATTTGCCATTACAAAATACATACCTCTCCTTGTTCGCCCCTCAATCCTTCTGTTCCCTTTAGGAATTATATTAAAAACAAAACAACAACAAAAAAAAAAACAAGTTGAGCCAAGTTACTTGCAATAAAAAATATTTTTTTCCTTTGTTTTCAATAATTAATCACAAATGTTAATATTTAAAGATTCTGAGATCTCTGTATTTTAAAAATGCAAATTTTATATAACTAACACTTTAGTAATAACTTTAATATAACGTTCAAAAAGGATAAATGGGAAACACAACAGACACATTACATAAAGTATATTTTATTAGAGTAGAAGAAGTGCATTTAGATAAAACCTATTCACTCTTTGAAAGACCAAAGAAATAAAATTTAACAGTCTAGCAAAAGGAAACTTCAGATTGTACCTATTTCATATCATTTTACTGGACAAAACTCAAGCTCAGCCCATTTGAAATACAAGCTAAGTTTGTAAAGCAGATTTTTTGTGTTGGCAAACGGCTCTGGTGTCATTTCTGCCAAACTGATCATTAAATACCATGGCAAGCTGGCAGCTTAGTACAGGCTTTTTCCCTTTTCTGACAGGCTCGTGGTAACAAGGGAATCGGTACTGTATCTTGGAGAAACCCTGAGGGCTTTAGGAACCTTGGAAGGACCTAGTACTGTCTACCAGAGTATTTGAATGACTGAGTTTTTGGTTGCTGCCCAAACTAGATAAGCATGGGAAACGATTTTAGATCTGTCTCATATTAGTTTTTCAGCTTTAAAAAAAATAATAATAATAAAAAAGAAAGAAAACACAAAAACAAACCCAATTCTTACAATTCTCCTGGTGACTAAAAGAATGAACCCAGGGAATTGTGTCCATTATTTGCAAGGGGACAACCCAGAAAGTTTAATTTATAAAATGTCAGACTATGACATCACATTTATTTAAAAACAGTCATTGGTCTTTTAGTTCAAACTATTTCTCCTTAAAAAAACTTCTACTCAGCTTTACTACAAGATTTCTGTCAAGCTGCATACCCCTGAGAGCGATAAAACCAAGCTAACACACACTCTCGACCTCCTGCCCATGTTCAGCTGGAATCAAATCTTTCTGGCTAGACAGCCAGCTGTATCAATGTCATAATTCTGAAAAAAACAACTGTAACTTCCTTCCAAGTCTAGTTTTAGATATGTACCTCTAACAAATACTTTTCTGTTTAGGCATGACATACGTTATGTAGTTAGCAAGTACTTATAAATATTAACAGTTATTTTCTGTGGTACAACAAGATAGCCAACTATGACACAATCAGAATACACTGGCCCAGAATTAAAAGAAAGAGAAATAACTGGATCTCACTGATTTGCAGCTGAAACAGGAAACATCTGTAATTTATGTGCACGGAAGATGTCAATAATGACTCCTTGTATGCTATCAGTGTTAATAAACTACATGAAAGTTTAGCATGGTATACACAATATCTTAAAATCACTCTCTCAAGTGATGCTTGACTTTTCACAAAGGCTGTTTTGTGCTTTTATCTGTTTTTGACTATTTCTATCCATGTCATAAAAATTTTCCACAACGAAGGCTTTCATAAAATAATGCTAGAGTATGGTCTTCCAGCCTGTTTCCCAAGATATACTCTGAACCACAGAAACATGTGGGATAGAAGGGACCTTCAGGGTTTCAACCTTCTTTTCAGAGTGATTCTATCCTTGCAGGTCGCTCAAGGCCATGTTCAGCCAGCTGTTACTAGAGCCTCTGTAAGCAGTCTGCTCCAGTGTCTGACCACCTTCACAGCAACATGTTTATCCTGTGTATCAAGTTTGGAATTTCCTGCATTCCAATTTGTGTCCATTTTTTCTTGTCATTCCAATGCGCACAGCAAAGAAGGATATGGCTCAATCTTCTCTACATGTGTTGTATTTGTTATATTTAAATTATAAAAGTTGTTTAAGAAGTAATTTATATAACTACATACTCATGTTATACATAAATATATTTCACCTGATAAAAAGAATTGCCTACCCATTCTGATGGAAACAATCTTCAGAAATAAATATGAATCATGGCTCTCTTGAACTAGGATCATCATTTTAACAGTACCTGTAAGCCTGGATTTCCTTGTCTTCCTTTTTCTCCTTTTTGCCCCTTCAGAAAATAAATGTTTACTTAAATTTGCATTTATCTGGGAGAAACAATTAAGCTATCAAAAATAACACATAAAGACAAAACCTAAGATCTCAATTTAATCTGAGCCCAATCCCTCTAAAAGCTTAGTCTCCAAGAGCTCAGAGCACAAACAGAGCAGATGACTACAATGTCTACTCTGAAAACACAGGAGTCAAGTTAGGATCTGAGTGATAACAAGATCCTCTCCTGTTTTTGTGTGTACTTCCATGACTTTTAGGAGAAAAATGCCACAGTTTATAATACAGTAGTAGGAAAAGACAAGGTGGCATTACTGATTATGAGGATCTGTGTGTTGCAATGACTGGAGCAGACAGGGACAGAACCTTGCCCAGGATGGTGCTACGTCACTTCTCAGCGCCCCTAGGTAGTAGCACAACCCATGTACCTGCATCCTCACTGGAGCCACACCAAACGCCTATTCAGCCCCAAAATGCTGCTGGCAATTAATGCAGGGCATACTGGACAATTTTGCTTCATGAAAAATCAAGGCTCAGTGCTGTTACTCTTTTTCAAGCAAGAGTTTAAGAGGTTTTTTTTCTGATTAACTTCTAGCTGTTTTATTAATAGTGTTGATAATAATAGTGCTATTAATAGTGTTGTTTATTAATAGTTTCGTGATTTTGATTAGGAAAAAAAAAAATAGATGTACCTGGATACCATTTTCACCCTGGCTTCCTTTGTCCCCCTGTAAAAATATTCAAAGAAAAGTCTCCATCACAACACAATTCATCTGAAAGACTCGTACTCAGATTTAATTTAACACAGTAAATACAAGGGGAGCATCTAATAGCCTCCAGTTATACTGAAAGAAAACAGAAAATTTTATCCTCATGTACACAAAAACTGAAATTAATACAGAAAGTTATAATAAGAGAATCTGGCATAGGAAGTTCTGTCAGAAAGAAAAGTGGATACTCAGATATCAAATTAAATGGCAAATCTAGCAGGAGTTCATTTACTGAGGAGAGAAGAAGATGGGGAAAGGAGAGCAATAATTACAATAACAGTGTAATCCTAAAATGTGTCTACCTTCTTTGACAGAAAAGGAAACTTAGAAGACCTCTTAAATTGGTGTGACTATACAAATTGCCTTAAAACAAAATGTTGGGCTGAAAACACAGCAACACATAAAACAAAAGACAGATCTGGTGGTGGTAGTGGTGGTGTAAAACTGCATTTAATAATGGAAAGAAGTGGGATGGAACTTTTGTGTTTGTTTTGCCAGTTTCCTGGTAAAATCCATCCATGCGTGTATTTAGTTGTATTTTTTTAGACAAAATGTTTATTTAAACACTAAACAGTAGCATAGAGGAGATTCTGACCATGACAAATATTTTCCTGATAGAATCCCACAAGATAAGAAGGTATTTATGCCAGCTGTGTATTGTACTTGAAAGTAAAATATTTGGTTTGGTTTCAAGTTTCAAAATAAGCTATAGTTGAAGGGCATAACATTGACTGCAACATTTTTCCTGAATAATTCAAGACTTTGTCATACTTTCAACTCCAGTTAACCAGAAATACATATTCTGACTTGTATCTTCATATGAAATGGATAATTAATTTTGCAAGATTTATCTTCTATGATTTAAAATCTAGAGACTTTCCATACGTTTTAATAAATTCTCCCTCCTTAAAATCCATATTTCTGTCTTGATCCATTATCCTTAGATACTGACACTGAGTGTATGGTGGAAATGAATTTCATTAAACTATTCTGGTGATGCTAGCTCAACTCTGGTCACTCTTGGACTTCAGTGTATTTTGAAAGATGTAAGCCAGGACGTCTTCATCTTCACATGGTCTGCAAATCACTATCTTAAAACTTGTCAGAAGATTAATTTTACTACACGCTGTCTTGGAAAACAGAACTCAAGTTGAAATAAGTGCACCTGAATTCAGATCATTTTCTAGCTTCTGTTACTACACTGAGCAGGGACTTGTTTCAGTTGTCTAAGCACAAGTATGCAGTGCTATTGAAGGTACTCCAGACAACCTAAGGCATCCCCACACATACTTATTGATATCTAAAATACTCTGGCACATCTGTGACATTCCTATTTGATTGCACACACGTATTCTGTCATATATGATACAGGACATACAGGAAACCTATGGAGCAGAAGATAAAGTCTAGTATGCATGTGATTTCCCATAGAACTTGAAATATAACACCATACCTCTAACTTACACTCCTTTATCTTCCACTCATTCTTTCCATATTTTACCTCTGTTTCTGTAATGCCTTTCTATGAAGGTCTTCATCCTTCAAAAGTTTGTCCTCTACTACTACACAGGCATGTCATCAGATTTATGTTTTACTAACTGCTTAGCTCTTTCTAACAGAGCTTTCTTTGCTTTTACAAGCCTTCCTGTTTATTCAAAAATCTGTAATTCATATATACAATGGAGAAATCTAGTTGAGACATGAGACATGAGTACTTCCCAAGGAATATTATTAGACTTCCAAAAGAAGTGTCAGATACACTAGATACACTACCTATGCATATGTAATTTATTTTTATACTTAAAAACTCTATGTATTTTAATATAAAGCCATTATTAAACCAGTTCAGATATCATTTTAAGCTGATTTATTTTATTAATGTAACCAACTTAATTATTTAAAATTTAATCTTAACATTTTAAATTTTATAATAACTGACTACATATGCAGCAAAATTTTTAACCTCAAAACCTTCTTACTTGAATAAATATCTGAAGGGTTTCATGTAAAGCTTGGTATTTATAATAAACCATATACTGAAAAAACAATTTCATTACATGACATCAGATCTCTGATGTTGCTCCAAAGAAACAGCGTAACATTAAAAGAAGCCTTAGAGTTGTGTACGACAATTAAAAACTTGATTAAAAAAATTTTTTTTGGCCAACCCATTATGTTCTCTCACAAAAATACAAGACACTGAAGGCAATAGCAGTACTTATTATCTTGCAAAGCAATTAAACATTTACTTTTCAGGACACTGATATTTTTGCTTTGATAGTGTCCATAGTAAAGACATTCCAAATAAAAATTAGACTATAAAAGTAATAGATACAAATACAAGCTTCATTTGCAATTCAAAATAATTTATTTGTAGCAGTGAAGTCAACAATTTCACTTCAATCCATTTCTTTTATATCAATTTGCCTAGTAGCATAGATAAAGCGTACATTTTTGATATTCCTCTATTTCTTGGTTGAGTTACACACGGAAGAACGGCGCCATCCTGAGAAAACATTATCTAGAAAACACAATTTTGTTAAGTTCTTTGTAGTTACCCACAGGGCATGAAAAGTAAAGATTTTCTAGTACTTCTAATTTACAGGCTCATAAAGCCCATTTCATAGACAATGCACAGCTGATTTTTCCTCAAGATTCATTTCACACTCCAGTTAAGTTCTGTGAGTTACAGCATGAAATAACTCTGTCAGTATTTTAAAAGTGGAAATATTCTAAGGGCTTTCCAGCTTCCAGACAAAAAGTTTTGCCTTACTGGCTGAGATGAAAATGAGAAGTTTAAAACACATATGAGATTTTCAGAATGACATCAACGTGTACAAGAAAATCTCAAGGAAAGGACTTAGTTAATGCGATGTTAACTAGCGTGCAAAGCAATGTAGGTTTCAATTTCAGAATGTACCAAAGAACCATACTGCCTATGACCTTTTTAACCTGGAACTCCTCAAAAAATCACTCCTCATGTGATTGTCAGAAAATCCTACATATCCACAGTTTAAAAATAGTTGACTATTCAGAAATTCATAGAATCACAGAATCATAGAATCTCCAAGGTTGGAAAAGACCTCTAAGATCTTCCAGTCCAATCATCCACCTGTCACCAGTATTTCCCCACTAAACCATGCCCCTCAGTACAACATCTAAATGTTTCTTGAACACCTCCAGATGATGACTCCATCACCTCCCTGGGCAGCCCGTTGAGACATCAATACTAAATTTTACATTTTCACAAAACAGCTCTTTAGCAATGAAGAATGTTTGCATAGCCATGTCTGTAACAGTGTTTGACTGACACAAGCCACACCGAGAGATGGTGAGATCCTGAAAGCATGTTATCTCTGAAAACTCAGAATGCAAGGATTAGAACTACTGGTTCTTGACTGAACAGAAGAAATAATTTTCAACCAGGACAGTATTAATAGGATTCCTCTAAACTTTGCCATAAAATTTTTCAACATCTAATTTAGCCAATTATCTAGGCTTCAGTTACAGTCAATGGAAATAGATAAGTACTTCCAGATTCATTTATTCCTAAACAAAGATGTAAGTGAATGACTCCCCAAAGGAGCTCAGACTCCCTCAGCTAAATATCAAGAAAGCCTAGACAAGCTGGTTAGATCAGATGACTCTAAACAGCTAGGGGTAACTGTGTTGAATCTGTCCCAGCTACGTAGGCATAATTGCTCCAATTCTTTGGGGAGATCCCCAGAGGACTTGGTACTACAGAATCTGCCAATATGTTGCTTGCTTTAAGAAGATATAATATTAAGTAAATATTGAACCACAGCTCATACCCTAATGTACTATAATTCATAAAGGAAATTTTATCAGTGCCTATGTCACAGCACTTGATGTGAACAGTTTCTCCCCTTTTCATCATTCTCTCCTCCCTGTGAAACACAATTGGTTTTCTAGCTAACAGACCTTCCAAACTAAACTGAATTGTCTCTAATAAAAACAATGCATTGAAAAGAAAAGTATTTCCCTGATACTGGCCACTTCTTGGAAAAGCACTTCCAGTAAAAAAATGTAATTAAGATAAAACTAGAAAAAAAAACTGCTTACCTTTATACCCTGGATACCAGGAATGCCTGGATAGCCTGGTTCACCTGGGGCACCCGGTCCTCCTGGTTCTCCCTGAACAATATAATAGCTCTGTAAGTAGCAGTGATACACTGTGTGTCAAAATCTATATTGCATGCTTTTTCAAGGTCACATGATATTTTTGGCTATGATATTCTGAAATTCTGTAACTTGGAATTTTTGAAGGGGTGTTGAAATCAGACAAAACACAAAAAAAAAATCACTCCTAACTTTTAAACTATCTTTTATTACCTTCTAATACAGGTGATGTTGATTTTTCAACATTATAGATAGAAGACTATAAGAAGTGGTGGCAATGTTTACAGGTTTGAATTTCAGTATGAGCTGGAAGTTACATAACAGTAAGACATACTGGTCTCTGTGTAGCTTAGCACAACTTCATAATCTCTTCAACTGATAGTGCACTGTAATAGAACCATAGAATTCTTAGAGTTGGAAGAGACTTTTAAAGGTCATTTAGCCCAACTTCCCTGCAGTGAACAGGGACACCACAGCTACATCAGGATACCCAGGGCCTGATCCAGCCTCACCTTGAAAGTCTCTGGGGACAGGGAATCCACCAGATCTCTGGACACCCTATTTCAGTGCCTGACCACCCTCACTGTGAAAGACTTTTTCATGTATCCAACCTAAATCTTTAGGTATAAAGGCGGTTTATAACCTAAACCCTCTTTAAATCTGAAACGATTTTCCCGTTCTATCACAACAGAATAGAAGCCAATGTCATTGTGTACGTATGAAGCACAGAGACAGGAGAGGACTGGAGAAAAGGTAAAAACTAGAAAAAAAACTAATTATTTTCTGCCCTTCCCCACAAAGCTTTTCCAACATTAACTTTTTGACTAAACAATTAATGATCTTTTTTGATCAGCCTCATCTCTGCTTTAAATACTGCTCTTTTGGTGAGACTGAGTTGACCCCATCAGAAAGTCTACCCCAGTCCCATCCTGTTTCTGGATCGTGAAGTCATCTCTGGATTGTGAAGACAGTTTCCTTGTCATGCTGCTTTCTCATTCAAACACATGTTTTAGAGCATCAAGGCAGCAGGATGCCTTATGGCTCACATGCACCACCATAAATCCTCTCAGGTGTGATCCCTGGCCCCAAGGTGTTACCAGCACTAGACAGCATGCTACAACTGAGAGACCAGTCAAACAGCTGCACCTGCCACAGAGGTCAGCAGATGTGACACTGTGGCTGGGCTTAAGCCAGCACTGACACGAGCGCAACAGAAACAACCACACAATCTTGCTCACACAGACTACCATAAAGCAGGATTCAAGGACACTGCTGACTTGTATTTCCTAAAGTTTAGTATGAAGCTTATAAGAATAACCCATCAAATTGATTCTGATGTGATTTTATCTTCATTGCTGTTCTATTTTGAAACAAAACTGCCTTATAACTAATTTAATCACAGAAAAGTAAATCAATGTCTACTTGAATCCCAGATTTGTTCTTACCTTGGCTCCTGATGATCCTGGTTTCCCCTGTAGACCAGGTTCACCTTTATCACCCTACAGAAGAAAACAACATGGGCATTTTGGTGATACATCACTATGGCTAGGCATTATATGGTATTATATTACATGGTATCATACAATATGGCAATACTAGCAAATAAAAACAGACACTGCTGGGTAATCAGCTTTTAAAAATAAGTACAGTGAGTGACTGAAAGGTTACTTTTCTGCTACTGTAAAGGAAATGTGCATTTTCAATCTTCTCTTTGAAAAATGAGATACTTATGACAAAATGTGATCCACTTGCCTGTGCTCTCCTGTTCCTTACCCACCTGCCTTACAGCCCTTTCCCAGTCATGCCATGTTTTTGTACATGGACTTCACATTTTCACCACCTTATTTAATAAAACTGGAAATCCTCTGACCTGTCTGAGCCAAAATATACTTTTGTTTTGCTTTTTAGTGTAGTCTGTGGAATTCAGCATATAGTCAGCACAAGTACTTCCATTCAAGCCTAAAAATTACTGATAACTTTATGATACTCTTCTGAAAGATTGAAGATTTCTTCTGGAAGCAAAGCTTACATTCTGAATAAGAGGTAAATACATAAAATAAAAGCATGTTTCACAAATGGAAATAAAACTAATTAACTTCTTATCATTTCATAGGTATTCTACCTTTTCCACCATGGCAAACATGGACCACTTTAAAACATGTGCACCTTCCGTATACAACTTTAAAGAAAAACATACGTACATGCGGGTATAAAATAAAGTATGTGCAGAAACAGAGCTAAATCTAAACATAAAGTTTAGGAAATTTATTCCATATTCATTAATTTTCTCTAGGACATACCTTTCAGTGCTTACTAATCAAAACTCATATTGGATTAAAATAAAAGGCTGCACTAACAGATATAGATTTATAGTATCTATTTTAGTTTCTGAGAGTATGGGTCAAATTAATTCTTGCTGTAGCTGTAGTGCAATCAGTAAAGTTACATCTGAAATAAATTTGGCTCCTCAGATGGAAAAAGCAGCATGCAACTCCGTTTAACACAATTAAAATATAAATAAATGTAACACGGGCAGAGAGTTCTGATGTATACTGAGAATTATCTGGCTCCAAGCACTGCAGAACATTTTCCAGGACTGTGAAGTTTAAACGAAGTCTCATGACCATCTCTGCAGCAGTTCCAAACCTCATGGGATGAGAGGTGCCATTTACTGAGCTATATTAAGCTCTCTTGAGACTAAACTATTATATAAGGTAATATGTGGAAAATCATGTAAGTCACCTTCCAGTATTCGGTATACCAAAAACTTAGGTGCAAAATCCTAACCTTTTGTCATCTATAAGGCAGTTGTATATCAAAGTCACAAGTGAATTAACAAAAATGCTCACCTTAGGCCCAGGAGCTCCAGGTAGTCCAAATGAGCCTTCTGGTCCCATCAAACCCTATTTATTTTTGAAAAAGGTAGAAACATTTCTGTAACAGGCTGGAGGAATAATGGCTTCAGTACTGTATAAAGAGTATCATTATGCTTTTACTGCAAAAGAAATAGATAGAAAATATTATTTTCATCATAGTCCTATAGAGGAAGTAGCTCTGGATTACCTACGCCTTCTATGGTGTGAGGAAGGGCTATTGTGAATGGAAAAAAAAATAAACACAGGAAAAAAACAAAATGCTGTCTTAAAATATTCCTGAGAGAGAATCTCCTGCAAATCAAAACTTCATCTATGCTGTCTAATTTTTAATATAATATATTACATCCTTAGCTATAATTGAGAGCCATGAAGGAATTTCTCACCTTCCATTTAGGGTTCCCAAAAGTATTAATGCTATTTCAGAATTCTCTTCCTTGTTTCTGACTGTGATTCTCTGAGGTTGCTGCACCACGAGTCTTCCAAACCTTGAGGAGGTTTATTAAGATCAGTGAACTTGGGTCCACATCTTTGCTTCTTTGGCAAGCACTGGGTTTGAACCATTCCCTCAAGAGCCAAACAACTTCTGCTACTACAGCACACTTACACAACCTGAGCATTGCCAAAACCAATTCCTTAGATTCCTCTCACAGAAACATGTGACAAAGGCATGTTTAGTTATCTTTGTTCTATAAAGAACTAAAGGGTGTTAAATCATTAAAAGGCTGGCTTTTTTCTTGTCTTTCTAAAGCTACTGTCAAGTATACTTCAGAACTTATTAGTAAATCATACTTTCCAAAATGGAACTCCCATTTATTCTGGTGTTAATACACATCTATGGCACCACTTCATTTCATCTCTTTCTTACTTCAGAACTTCAAATATCAACAGAACTAATATATTATTATTGCTTCATGTGGACTTCCAGGTATATTCTAAAACATGATTTGCTGTAAGAAGGCATTTAACAACACACAGTGTAAAATACAAGAAATTACACAGTCAAGTAAATAAATTACGTTGTGCAATCCAACTTTCTAGACAAGAAATTTTATTGATGCTAATTGATAGTATTTTCAAGAACTACTGCTAATATTGTTATTTACATCAATCTTTCTGTCATATGGATAGAAACAACCACTCTTCATTTATTTCTAAAGTTTAGGAACAATTCAGTTCAATAATATTATCCCAGATCTTCAAATGTTACGTATCATCAAAAATAAATGTGCCTATTGTAATTTGTTAAATAGACAGTAATCCACTTGTACAAAAACAAAATTACAATCCTTTGCTAAGACTGAAAGGATTGCATTGGTTTTGAAAATACTAGAGAAATTTCAAAATATTTAGAACAGGAAATAATTTTTGTATGCAGAGCTTTTACTATGCTATCACTTCTCCAGTATTTCACATATGCTGATAATTGAGGCAGCACAGATTATCTTGAGTTTCCTTCCTGCTGTGTTGTAATAGATTTCTGGGCATTAAATAAACACATTAACATTACTAACCATGCCAACTTGATCTTTGAGCCACAGATACAGGGCCATGAATACAGAAAAAAATGTCTCTTGTACATAAGATTCAGTTAATTACACTTGAAAATTATTTAATCAAACTTCAGTTTATATATATATATGTTTATATATTTAATAATATCATATACATTGCATAATCTCCAACACCTTCCTGAACTTTGAACATTCATTCCTACCTTAAAATCTGTCATCAGACATGATGAAGCTCATTTAGAATAATCAATTTTTTCCTGAATAAAGGATTACTTGCCCGTGCTATTTCTTTAAAAAGTTTGAATATAAGTAACCAATTCCTCTCTAACAGGAGTGAAGCTTCTGTAGCCTACTTTCACTAAAAGTCTAAGAGAGACTGTAGTCTCATTAACCATTTGCTTAAGGCATATTTTCAGAATCAGCTTTGTTACAGAAAATGTAAGAAAAAATTAATTTGTTCTTGGAACTAAACCTTGATTACACTAGAAATGTCTTAATTTATTAGTGGATTAATGCTGCTTCTTCAATTTTTCTCTTTTTATTTGTATTTATATTGCAAAATAAGCTTAGATAATATTGATTTCACTATAATACTGAATACAGCTTACCTTTTTAAAATCAAATTTCATATTATCTATCGACTCACTTCTGAAATATAGCTCTAATCCACCTTTTTTTGCAGTCTTTGAAGTCTACCTTCCTTTTCTGCAAACCCTTGTGAAATTACTATCCTTTCTTCCTCAGGCTCCTGTTCTGTGCTAATTTCCAGCATGTTAATCAGCAAAAACAAAACAAAAAAAAACCAAAAAAAAACAAAAAAGAAAACCAACAAAAAGCAAGTGTAAGTTTGGGGACTAATAGTGGGAAGGTATGAGAAGGGACTACATGATTTCTGGCTCCTCTCACTAGCTCATTGTGGCCCTGTGTTTAATTTCAGGCAACATGGTGTTGAGAGCCTATCCAATACCAACTCCACATTTCTGGCTTATGCCCAGACCTGTCCTTGGATTACAAGTAGTTAAATGTTCATTGCAAATGTCCCACATTCATTTTATCTTATACAAATTGGAAATATTATGTGTACAGTATAGCTTTATCTTTTTATTTATTCATTCATTTAATCAGGTATGTATACACTTCTACCTCAATCTTCTGCTATCTTCCATTCTAGATAAGGCAGAAGAGAAAGCAGAAAACTTTAACATAATGAAAGGTCAGATGAGCATCTACAGGAAAGGGAGAAATAAAAGCCAGTTGTCCCCATTTCCTGTCTTGTCCTCTAATTACTAAGCCATATTTCATGTATTTCATTAAAAAAATACAGGAAGATAATTACATGAAATCAGTGTTCTACAAGAAGAAAACTTTCTGGTGCAATACAGGAAAAACTAGAGAACGCAAACTGAAAACTAAGGCATGTAAAATTGTAAGAGAAGAGTATGTCCTGAATAATAATAACCGATTCAAGGACATACATTTATTGTTACTCTTCCATGTTCCAGAGCTGACACTATTTATGAAGCACACATATGAATAAATTACTGGCCTTGGTAATGTAATAGGGATAGTTACTATTGAAGAAGAACTTGTTATTGAAGAATTTTCCCAAGGTATTAATAGCACATCCACAAGCTTTCCATCTGTTTTGTCTGGAACAAATATATTCACTGTGACTAATACAAGGAAAATCCCACTATCTTTTCTGGCTGAAATTCCCTAATGTCATATAACATATTCAAATATTCCATGCATTAATTTCCTTCTTATTTTATCAGGTGACAAAAGATACATGAAATTGAATTGTCAGGAAACATGAACATATTATTTTCAAGTGTATCACAGAACCAGACGTTATTTATGTACAGCAAATTTGAAGAAAACATAGTAGGTGAATTACTTGAATAATGTACACTGTGGAATCCCACAAGGCTTTATTATAGCTGCTCTGACAGCCTCTCCTCCAGCATATTGTTTACCTTTGCTCAGAAAGAAATGGAGAAAAAATTTTCAGTGATAGGTAATAAAAATTATTAGAGGAACAAGTGAGAGACCAAATGCACATATGTTATCTAGGAGTAGAGAGAGATCTGAACTTCTCAGTTCAGTGTTTTTTCAGTGTGATCTGAACGACTACATTATCTGGTTCTCAGAGAAATTTCTTTCAGAGAGATCTTCAAGTAGTTGAGTCCATAAAAAAAATTAACCAGTGTACTCGTGGTACACAAAAAAAATCTTTTCATAGCTATAATGTACTGGTCATGCCTATAAAGGACTCATGAAAGAAAATACTGATGGATATGGTAGGTGCAGAAAATTTGAATGTAATGGGCAGAGTAGCCTAGAAATTGCAAAGCATAAAACTGCTTTCAGTCTTTTTTCTCCATTCAGAATTGCACTGGTTTTAATTGATAATATATTTTACTGAGGAACCTCAAGGTCGAAAAAGGACAACAGGACATCAACACATTCATAGGCATACATATACCTATATATCAGCTGTATATCTGAAAACCAAAGTAAAATTTCTCAAAACTTGCTCCAATGCCTCACCACTCTTTCAGAGAGGATGATTTTCCTAATATCAAATTCAAACTTCCCCGGTGCAACTTGAGACCATCATCTCTTGCTCTGTTGCCAGTTAAATGGTTACAAGTGGTTATCTGTAACCAACTACTATCATTTCTAAAGGATTATAAAGAACATAGAAATCACCCCACTCAGGCAGTAACTAAGATGTGTTAAGCTGGACTGTTCAAAAAGAACAAGTTAATTTCAATTTCCTAAATTCCAAAATAAAAATCTCTCTGTGACCTCAGCTGTTCTCACTGTTCTGGTCAAAGGTGAATGCTATCATGAAAGTCTGCTGTAATTCAGATTCAAAAATTCATTGCACACTATGACAATATTTAACCAGTGTTTACCTTATTGTAAATTGACACAAATATATTCAGAGTTAATACAAACTTAATTAACTCAGAGAGTACATTCATACTAATGTTTCAGTGGATTTATTTACCAAATGTGCAGACTGGAAATGATCAATTTTAAAAGAAAAGTGGGAAGGGGATTCAAAGATTAGACTTGGTTTGACTGGATTCGTAAATGTAAAAATGCTGTGTTGCTACTCTATTGCTTATTTCCTTATCACAGGTAGTAAATAACAGCATGACAATTATTTGTAGTTCCTGTTCATAATAACATGATTTTGCAAACTTACAGTTTCCCCTGGTGACCCTTTTGATCCTGGTAGACCTGGCGGTCCAATTTCACCCTAAATTTTTGACATAAGGACAACAGTTGTTGAATTAATTTAAGTAAGAATAACAAATTTCTTAAATCCTTTAATTCTACAGATATATGTGAGATTATTTTTCAAAGTATTATAACATTATCTTTGTTTCTTTTAAATTATGCATTCCTTCTGGAATAATATAAATTAGATTCAATAAGCGATAACAAACATATCAATAGCATTGTGGATGTCTCCATTCATTTGCAACATGATTTTTTGTCCTAAATTTCCTCTGCGAAAAGTCTCCTCTCAGTACGCCCTTACCCCTCACTTTGGAAAGAGTACGTAAGTGCAGTTTTTAACTGCGTTTTGAGATATTAATAATACCTTTTGTCCTTTTGCTCCTTGATTTCCAGGGATTCCAGGAATTCCCTAAGGAAGGAAAAATAAAACCTTTTAAATACATAGAATATTTTATAAATATATACGCATATATATAAGACTCCATGTCCTCATAAATTTAATGTTTGCTATACAATTGGGGTTCAGAATAAGGGGTGGAAATAGAAAATTTAATAAACATGTATGAGAAAAGAGCTTCAGATGAAAACATGCAAACTATTTCATCTAGGGACAGTGAAACAGTGATGTTCAGTCCTTCTAGGATGCTTTCCTGCTGGAACTCCACATCTGTCCCAGACAGGCTCATGTACTCCTAGCTGCCCAAGAAGGGCTGCAGTGCTGTAATGAAAATTCTGACATGGGGAAAGAAACCACTACTCATTATACAATAGATTCCCATATGAAATAAAGCATGTCTTCTTCCAGAAAAAGTATTGGCCATCAGCACCTTGGGTCATCCTATTTTCCTATTTAAAATACAGTGATTATAACATAAAACAAGAGACAACTATTGTCATATGTGATGTGTACTGGCTTCCACTTTGATAAACACCTGAAGATCTCTAACATTTCCTTGACCTCACTGTTTATTTCACTCCACAGTACATCTCATACCATTTCTTACAGTGATCCTATAAATGCATGTAGCTTAGCTTTAAAACAAAGCTCAGTATACACTTAAAACTCTCATCTACATTCAGTTAGTTTATTTTTCCTCTTAAATCTACTCAAATTTATTGGACAGATACTGTTCTTACTTGTACCATCACTAATCTGTAGCAAGAATTAAGCATATAGATTTCAACACTCAGGACTAACTTGATAGTTTCCATATGAAGAACAGTTGTAAAATGCTGTCTTGGAAAAAGCAGCTCAATTGCTTTGTAGTTTACACCCAGCTTCTTGTTAGTGACGACACAATAAAGCAGAAACAGTTCAATGGTCAACAACATATGAGTAAATTATGGCATCTTTGGCATTTTGCAAGTCATCAAAACTCCAGTGTATGTATAATCCAGAGAAGAGATCAAAGAATATAAATATAACTGGAAAGCTAATGTTTCATTCAAAGACCTCTACTCACACTGTGCAACATAAGTCTTCTTGCTAAAATTTTGTTCAAAACCATCTTATTTGCACAGAGATAGGAAATCAGGTGTATTTATAACCACATTTAGGAACTTCCAGACCTTGCATGGTTTCTCGGTATATTTATTCAACAGTTAAATTCTGTAGCTGTAAAATGTAAAATTTAACTGTAAATATCAACATCAGAACTTCACACAATGCTGAAAAAGATCCCCTCCACTAGGCAGGAATCTGCTTTTACTGAAAAGATGCACCAAAGCTTTCCCTGGTTACATTTCCAAGTTCTGTGTAGGGCTAAGAGAATCACAGAATCACAGAAACACCAAGGTTGGAAAAGACCAATGTTATCATCCAGTCCAACCGTCCACCTATCACCAATAGTTCTCACTAAACCAATCCCTCAACACAAAATTCAAACGTTCCCTGAACACCTCCAGAATCGATGACTCCACCACCTCCCTGGGCAGCCCATTCCAGAGCCTGACCACTCTTTCAGAGAAGCAGTATTTCCTAACATCCAGCCTAAATCTCCCCTGGCGCAGCTTGAAGCCATTCCCTCTGGTCCTATCACCAGTTACGCGAGAGAAGAGGCCGACCCCCAGCTCACTACAACCTCCCTTCAGGTAGTTATAGAGAGCAATGAGGTCTCCCCTGAGCCTCCTCTTCTCCAGGCTGAACATTCCCAGCTCCTTCAGCCGCTCCTTATACGGCCTGTGTTCCAGACCCCTCACCAGCTTTGCTGCCCTTCTTCGAACCCCTCCAGGGCCTCAATGTCTTTCTTGCAGTGAGGGGCCCAAAACTGGACACAGTATTCGAGGTGCGGCCTCACACAGTTGAGTACAGGGGCACAATCACTTCCCTCTTACTGCTGGCAACACCGTTTCTGATGCAAGCTAGGATGTGATGGCCTTCTGGGCCACCCAGGCACACTCATGGCCCATGTTCAGCCAGAAGTCCATCCCACATATTTATTCAACACAGTGAACAGACTACCCTTAAATAAGAATGCCAAAGAGAAGAAATATATCGTTCCACTGAGCTGGGTTGAACTTTCTTGTCTAAAAAAAAAAAAAATCTGATACAAGACATTTAACTTCACCTTTATATCCATGGCAAAGAAAGATAAAAACTCAAAGAACAATTGCAAAAGTAAGCCACTGTTAGCCTTCCTTTTCTGATGGATTCTGCACTGCTGAAGTGCTGGGAACTTCTGCTCCTTTTTCAGTGGAAGATGGTCCAGACTCCCCAAATTCCCTCATGCTTTACTGACATTCATTCAGCTAAGAATGAAACTATCATTTATCTTAATCAGAATGATTCCCAGAGTACATGGGGTGGAGACTTTCACAGTTACTCACCACAAGTCAGTTGGCATAGGAGAAGGAGAATGAAATGGCTAATTTGTTCACAAAGAATAAGATTTTCTCATGAGAGTTACATTGTTGTGTAGCTTCCATAGTTCAGCAATTGCAAAGACTGATTTCTGTAGGTTCAGTTCCAGTAGGATTTAAAAATTAAATTCTGTTTCCTTCTCCTTGTCTTTTCTGTATCTACTACTTCCTTTTACATGGATATCCCCGTTTTATGCCAACTAGAATTACTTGTACTTTCCCAGAGGACAAAGTTAGAAAGCAGCCTAGATATCCTCAATTTCTTCCCTAACTTCTACATCAAGAGCCAAACCAAGCGTTGGAAATATATTAGCATCCTTGTTCCTAAAACAGAGATTTTATACGCAGTACAAATCCTCAGAATCTGAACTTTTCTTTTTTTTCAATCTACCATGAGTGATAAGGCACTTTGAACAGCAGGTTATGTTTAATAGAGTGACATAACACAAACAAAGCTATCAAAAAATTTTTAAAGATCTATTCTCACTTCAGAGCTCGAGGTAAAGCAACTAATTTCATAAGTGCATGTTGTAAGTAAAATTGTCACAAACGCCTGTTTTTAATCAAAACTTAATATGAAACAGATTAATCATGCAATTTTCCTGCCATTAAGGGAAACACAATGTTTGGAACTACCACAAGTGGGAAAATTGCCACCCACAGGGAGCAACAGAATCAATGCTATGGAATAATTCGTGATTCACGGAGTTAGGAGAAAAAAATGACTTTAAGGATGGTTTTTGCAAAGCTATCAAGCAATATTTCGTTCAGATAAAATTAAAAAATGGGTTGTAATTCAAGACTTTGTTTTCTTCTTCTTACCAGAAAATGCATTTTAAACGGTTCATGTTTATCAGATATACAGCTGTAATGCCAAGAAGCACAGCATTATATTTCTAACCAGAATAGCTAGAAATCAAGGTATTTATTGAGCTTTAATGCTTTCTGTCCTTACACAAGTTGTACCATCTCACCCTTTCCAATCAGCTATCTCCTGACCTGGTTTTACATCAAATTTCATCTAATGTTTATTCATTGCTTTCTCTATTTAAAAGCTAAATAATTGCAAGCCTTACCCCCTGCCTTAGCTCTTTCAGCATCATCAATCTCATTTTAATTATCTTCACTTCCTTCAGACGTCTCATCTTTCCTCTGAAAAATTCCCTTAAATGGGAAGTCCTCTTTCATCCCTTTATAAGTTTGCAAGTGCTACAGTCACATAAAATTAAAAGCTAGCAAGTTTGCCTAACAAACACAATTCACAGGTTTAAAAAAAATAGGCTATTCAAAAGCTTCTCAACATATCAAGCCACTGAGTTTGACTAAAAGCTAAAGTGATTTCAAATCAATCTAGCAGCTACCTGATATTTTTTAGTTATTGAGACACTGCTGTGTTTTCCCTTTATTCAGTCTCCTTTGTTGGTTTAATCATCTATTTTCCATCTTTGTTATCTCTGCATACAAGTCTGCCTGTTTTCTATGCTCTTGTTACAAACCAGGGAGATCTTGGAGAATACCCCAGGGCATAAAGAGACACCTGAATACCATGGACATATGTGGAATTGTCATTTAAGGTGCTGTGGTACATTTAAGCTCACCTGCTCCTTAGAAAAGATGTCAGTATGCTGTAAGTACTGTGTTATAGATGCCAGATGTTGCAGATGACCTCACATATCTCACCTTAGGCAGCCGAATGTCATGCCCTGATGTCTTGTTCTCTGGACCAAAAACAAATGTATAAATATTTTGTCTTGTTTTTGTATCTGCCTGGTATAACAGGTCTCTATAGGCTTCATTAGCAAAACCTCTGAACAGTCTTCACTAAGAAGTGATTACTAAGACATAACTGTAAACGAAGGGTAAAAGGAGCTCTAAGCATCCTTGACACGAGGGAGATACCAGTGCTTAAAAACGGCTCTTAGCTTCACAGCTGAAAGAAGCTTGCCTGGATATGCAGTTCAATCCCTTGATGCAGCCTTCCTGAGCAGCAGCCTCCACAGCTACAAATTCAGAATATCCAAAATAATAATCAGCTTCCATTATGACAATGAGCTTCAGTGGTGATAATTAAATAATTCTTTATGAATACTCTATGTTATCCCACTTTTAGAAATTTAAATATATATATTTTTTCTATTCTCTGACAGTATCTGGCAGATACAATGGATTTAACTGTAAAAGGAAGGTTGTTTCACAATCACTGGAAAAACTTTTATGTAGGTTTCCTTAATCATGAAATGTCTATTTTTGGCTTTGGATTATATTAAACAGCTGGATTTTTTTTCCATGCAATCCAACTAAAAATCCATTAAGTAGGTTGTCCAGGACTTTATATACAAAACAACTGGGTGTAAGCATTTTTACTTAAGGCATATGCTACGTTTCTCAAAACATTTTCCCTCTCTTCTAGCTAGTGTTATTTGTCATTTTTTCAGTATTCTTCATCTCTAGCTATGTTTACGAAAAGCAGAAGAAACTACACATAAAAACTTTTCAAGAAGAAAAAAAATGTTTTATTCCTAAAATGAGCACATATTAGCTTATTCCATTCTTTATTTTCCACTGCACTCCCTCCAGTGCCTGGTAGAACTTCATTCTATAGTTGACAGGTTTGGTATGTAAAGCCAGAGGTTCCCAATTACAGGTAACATAGTCACTACCCTAAAGCTGTCCCTGAGGAAGATACAAAATTACAGGACATTTCCAAAAGATTCCCTGTTATAAGCAAACTATTTTGTGGTCAATTCTCTAAAACTGTGAAAAGGCCTTAGTATGTTATCCTATTTTCTCAGGGTGTAACTATAAAACTTTAATCTTTCACTGTACAGCTTCAAACAGGCTCCATGTACATCTGGACTTACTTTGTACTGTGCAAACAGTTGATAAATAACATCTAGAAGTGTTTCAAAGTATCCATTCTTCTTTCAATATCAAGACAAAAATACCTGAAACAAAACTATTTTTCTCTATTAAAAATGATTACGACTGTAAAAGATAGGATAAAAAAATATATTTCCTGCATGAACTGTGAGACCTTCTGAAAAACAAGACCAAAAAAAAGTACTAGAATGTCAGGCAAGCATTCATTTCTGCAGCCATTTTTATGAGAAAAAAATACGTAGCTACCAGCTTCTTTACTTCTGCTGTTGAATATTGTTTAAAAATATGGTTTATTTTATGGTATAATATAGTATCTGCCTTCATTTCTTACCTTTGTATGATGATCATTAGTAAAGTTATTTTGTTGGGATTCCACCTTGTTTAAATCACATCGATTTTCAAAAATGGATCCAAGAATAACATTCAGAAATGTTTGTTAAAAGATGGTCATGTGCTGGTCTGCTTCCCACTTTAACAACAAAAGCTCAGGTTGCATCCCTAACGGTTATTAGTAATTTAAGTATTGACACAATCCTCACTAAATGCTTCTAGCGTGGCACTGAGAAACTGTTATTCAAGGTTTCAGTCTCACTAAATGCATAGAACTTTCATAAAGATTAGTACTAATTTTGACCCTAATTTTTTTTTCAACAGTAAGTTAATGCGGATGAGTTGGAGTCACATGTTTAAAATGTAGAAATCATGACTATGATATAAAGATAGCTTTTCTTGCATATATGAGTTCTCTGAATTATATTTCAGTTAAATTATTTCTTCCACTGCAAAAAAACTTGAAGTTCTGATACTAGGAAAGCATTAAAGCCCGTTGCATAAGTTCTAGCAATAGCATAAGACTCACAAAGATATCCATCTACCAGGATATCTCCGTGAGCTCTCTAAGCACATGAAAAAAACTCAACTGTTTCTGTGTCCCAATCTTCACTTGAACAAACTTACTTGATGATACAAGAGAGATTTACTGGAGGCATGTAAGAAAGTACGAGTCAAGTCAAAATCTGGATAAATGTACAACAGTCCAGACACTTTTGAAAAGATTACAGCAAATCCCCGATAATCCTGAAAGAATGAAAGACATAAAATCGATTTGGATAATGGATAAAACTCTTCTGTGTGGAAAGTAGAAAAAAATACATGAAAGAAATTCAAAGAAGTTGCATCAGTTACTACTGGTTACCTGGAACTGACAACAAAGGAAAATGGGCTGAATACAAAGAAAGGTTCCCACAGCATCCACTAGACTAAAACTGAAGCTTTAAATTAAATGCAAGGAAGGAGAAAGCATTCACAGTTACAAGACCAGAGTTTGCAAGCACTTTTTTTTTTTTTTTTGGCAAATTGCTTATTAAAAATAAAACAGACATATGTTACGTGTGGAACACAGTGACCCCTGTTGCACTGCCAGCACAGTGAAACTGATGTCACTGTTTCTTGCAAATACTCTTCAAAATACTATGAATAACAGACTCAGCACATCTTAGTGGATCTGAAGCTAGGCAGATTCACCAATCTTGGGTGTCCCCAGCTCTACAGGTGACACTGTGATGGCCTCCCCCTGCTTGTCCTGTCAGGCACCAGCATAATGGACTCTGCAAACCAAGCATGTCCACTCCAGCTAAAAATCTTACAGTGACTTCTATCAGCTGACAAACCAAGCTGTAGTTCATACCTGCGTGTAAATGCTCTAATACTCAAGTTAAGTTACATGTCTTTGAAATAGTCTAAAATTTCTCCACTACTAACAATTTTTGGCAAAAAAACATATGACTCATTGCACAGTGTGAGCATCTGGCACATCAGAGTTAGGGTAAGGATGGCAGGGCATTGCCTGCTGCTCTGTTCCTTGTACCAATGCTCCTGGGTGTTAAACACTGCAAAAATTGCAATTCTACTCACTCAGATCACACTGATGTGGAAGAATACAATTTTTGGCCATTCCCAATTTTCTGCAGTAAGGGCCCAGTTATTTAAATTAGCAGGAAGTGGGTTTAATAACAAATTATGCTTTTTTTTTCCCACATGGCCCATAATGTGAAACTTGTCATAGGATGTGTTCCAAAAGGATCATTAAACTACCAGAGAATTGGTTCACTGCAGGACATTAAGTAGAAAGGACCAGCTTGCACTTTTGACTAACGAAATCCCTAAACACAGTCAGAATCTGGCAGTAAATAAAGGAGGAAAGAAAATAGATCTTCTACATACTCCTATTCATTCTCAGAGAAAAGGTTCTGTGATAGTTCCCTTAGTTTTAGTCTGTTTGGCAGTTCTTACCTGTGCTTAAGACAGGTAACAAAAGTCAGTGCAGAGAATGCAATGAAACCCTTCCAGAGTACAAGCAAGGAAAATCATACCTTGGTTTAATCTGTAATTGCTATGGCTAAATTTAACTACTGAAACAGATTACTGCAGTGTGAGCCAAAGATTCCTTCTTAAATGATTTGATATTTCTGTACTACTCTGTACTAAATATTTCTGTACTAACATTGCTTCTTTTTGGATCTACAGAGCTTGTTTTTGCTGGTCACGTAATTTATTCCATATCAGTCCAATATGGGTAAATGGTGTCAAAATCCTAAAGATAATTTGTTTTGTAGCTTGACCTAAGAACAGCATCATATATTCCACGTGTTTCATTAGCCCCAAGTACTAATTGATTTCTGACATGTCATCTTTTCAGAAAAAATGCCTAAGTAGAAATATACACTATTTAAAAGTTTCTGTCTGAAAGGAATTGTTGGTCATGATATATATTAAAAACAAAGTCTTTCAATACAGGAAGTTTATTGGAATCACTCATTGAATACAAATAAACAAGTACTACCAACAATTTTGTGCTTAGAAGATACTTCAATTTTTTAAAAAGTGCATTTAAATTGTTTGCTGCAGGACAGTTGTTACAGAATCATGCTTTTTAAACAGATTTTTTTTAGAATATAGGAAGTTAACAAAAAGTTAAGAGAGATCTTAACAAATGGCAAGATTCTATTTAATGTAATAAAGTTCAACATATCAGTAGGGAGATTTTAAACTGGTACACCGTCTTGGCCAGAAGTATTTCTACACCACTGGGCTTCTCCCGGCCTGATTTTCCAGAATAAGTTATCTGATCTGAACTGATGCTAACTGCAGAATTCCAAAAAATAATACTTTCCTAAGTCTTTGCAGACATAACAAAAATAAAGAGATGCCATCTAAGTGCAGAAAATGAAAATAATTCATCTAATTGCATGTGTGTGAAGCCAAAATGTACGAACTAGAAATCACAAAGAAAAGATAGAAAGTGAGAATTAGATGGAAAAGAACTGTTTGATTTTACAACTTAGAAATGCAGGCATTATTTTCCAAGCTTCATTTGGTCAGCGGATCCAAGTTTATTACAGTACTTATTGTGGCCGCTGTCCAGATTGAAATCAGTGAGAATCCCTCCAATGACTTCAATACAATTTGGATCAGCAGCTAGGTTGCCATGTCTAACATTTCTCTCACGTAGGAATAATAGAGCCGTTGACATTAACCTGCCAGAGGTCCCAGACGTATTTTAATCACCTGTTTCTTTACAGCACCATTCACACATTCATCTTCTTAAAAGCAATTAAATTTACTGAAAATGCAAGACAGAATGCACTTAATTAACATAAATTGTCAGACCAAATGATGAAGATAAGAAATGTTGCAAATAATGTTTTCATTAAAAATATATGCACCTTTTAAGTGAGTTTGGTTGGAAGTTAAAATTGCCAGGAAAACCAGCACTCAAAAAGCACTGGGTTTTTTTTTGAGTGTTTTGAGGAAAATCTGCACTCCAAAAAAATCTAAGAAAGATTACTGAAATTATTGTGTTATCAAAGCTGTCATCTCCCTCCTTCTCAAGAGGGAAGATTAGCATCTGTAATAGTAGCTCCAGCAATCAGAAAGTCCTCAGCAAGTATCTGCCCTGACTACTCTCACAATTCCACAAAGCCTCTCAAGGAAAAATGACTGATGCACTACCTTTCACTTTTTTTTTCTTTTTTCTTTTTTTTTTTTTTTTTTTTGCAGTGGAAGGAAGAAGGGAAGGAGAAGACCATCATCAGAAAAGTAATCCTGCTTCTAAAAATTTAGCATAGAATAATTTAGTAAACAATCATTAAAAAATTAATTTGACCAACAAAATCTAGTTGTGAAGAAATAACAATGTATGGCATTTTACCTACCAAAGTCTTACTGCATGTCAAAGAAAAACCTCACCCCACTTGAAGAGCCCTTTCACTTTATAAGTAAAGGTCCAAGGCAAATTTTTCAAGAAAGAAATCACATATGTTTTCAGACCCAGAGGACATAATGTGCAGAGAAAACACTAGTCCTTATTTCCCTTATGACTGGAATGCTGGTACCTCTGGAAAGTAAGCCACCAATGCTCAGCTGCCACTACTCAGGTACTCAGACAAGTGGAAAAAAATAATTATTAGCTTTGAGGCTAAGAATTTTGATGGACTTACACCAGCCAGATTGCTGAGTCTCCTATGTATGCTGACTACATTTCTCTTAATGATTGACAGGGAATAACTGCTTCTAAATAGACTACTTTCATAATAGAGCCTACTTCAAGACAATGTAAAATTTAAATGATTGTTTAGTACTCCATGAAACATTTTCACAACTACTAAACCTGTGCTGCATATGATCCTTAGAGCGTTCAAAACCTAACAGGATTTTTATGCTGCAATCTTCTACTGAGAGAATGAAAATAGAAGTATAACAATTATCAGAATAGGTGCATTCAGAAAATTAAGAAACACTTCTAGATTTAAAAAAAAAAAAAAAAAAAAAAAGGCCAACAACTTGTCACAGCCACTACTGCATACTTATCCTGGAGAGATTTTGTGTTTGCTTTTAAGTGCAGAAGAGTATTTTATAAATCACTCTCTCAAAGCAGATGATAGAAAATACAAGTTAAATAAATGACAACTTCCTGATGTTAAAATTATCTCCTGTTCCATCCTACATAGAATAGTGGACTTGCCTCTATTAAAATTTGCACATTTTACCTGTCACCTTCGACAGACAACGATATAATAAATGCAGAGCTGAACTGAAGAAGAAAGTTCATCAGAACCAGCTGCAACTACTTCTTAATAAATAAATATTATTTCCTGTTTTTATGATCAGCTATTTGTCCGGAGAACATGGACAGGAATGTTATCAACATACATTTAAAGTATTAACCAACAGGACTGTGTTTGCTTTTTCCTTGGCATAGTTTCCTATACCAAGAACGATAAGAGGTAACACAACATAATGAAGACCGCATGACAAAGCATCCTGCCTCAAGGAGGTGTTGCACTGTAAGGTCTACAGTAAAGACAATTTGTTGGTGCAAAGGAAATGCTGGAAAATTACACGGTAAGGGACAGGTGGCAATACTATGTGGCACACAGAAGAAGCACCAAGAATATATTTAGTTCTGCATACTACCATATAAGCAAATCAGGAACTGCTTCTCCTTGCATCCTATTTCTATTATTCTCAGCATGTCTGTAGATGCAGCAGAACTACATTAACCTTAGGTTTCTGTCCAAATATACAGCCTACCTATTTACATCATTTTATTATGTCATATTATAAAGATTTCTGCTTTCTGAGGGAAAATTCAGCAACTTCTGTAGTCTGTAATTTCATTGGTTTACCTTGAGCATGCTTCAAAAAAGAACTCTGGTACGCTAGCACAGATCAGACACCTTGTGAATTTTAGAGAGTAATTTTTAGAGAATTCACTGATCTAGCACTGACAGTACTGGTGCAGTAATAGGAGACAAACAGACAAACTATGAGGTATAACAGCAGGAGTCTGGTCAGAAGCTAAAAGTCACGCTGTACCACTGTCACTGTCATAAAAGACCACATCTGAGGTCTAATGATGTGGCCTAAATATTAAGGGCAAATTCTATCATTTTAAGTATTTACAGCTGTATTTCTGAAAAATACGATTTCTGGAGAGTAAACATCAGCAGCTGCAATTGGTCAGACACATTACTTGTGGCAAGACAGCATATGCCAGGCCTGGAAGAGTGCTATAAATGTCCTGCCAGTTTCATCCACAAGCACTCACTTCAGAATTCCCATCTGCAGAACTGTAAACTCACATCTCACTTTGCTTTCTGTGAAACCAAACTCTGACAAAGCTCTACCTACCTTAGAAAGGAGAACTAGGCTGAAATTAAGTTCAAATATGAAATGGTTTATTCTACCCTTTAGACAGCTTGTCCCTCAAAAACCTGTATTTCCCAAAACAGCCTGTCATAAGATGCATGACTAGCCATTAAAGTGCCACTCAAGTGACAGCATGACTACACTTGGAGCATGGCCTGTTTGTCATTGGTAAGCTGAGCTTGATTACTAGTTTCACCAAATGCTTTGGAGAGAATTCTATAATATCAAATATTTTTCTTATACAGAGCACGTAGGATCAGGAGGATAGACTTGCTAACTTCAGTTCCCCTAGTACTACTAAGGAAAACAACCATTTCAGTTGGCATTATTTTAACAACCAATTCTTTCCTGCTCATATATGTGAGGATTAATAAGAGTAATAATATACAAGACAGTATGGCATATTGTCCAGAAAGTAACCACACCTTTCAGTTGCTGGAGGCAATGGGAGCTCAGTTCAGTTGTGCTGTGTGCTAGGCAGTTGCTTCTTAGACATTGTTTCAAGATGCATTCACTTTGCAATCACACTCTTTTTATTTGTTAATGCAGAAGGAATCAAAAGATTGCTATTTTTAAAAAGGCTAACAACAAATTAGGCCATGTTTAACACTAATGTGACTGAATGTAAGAAATAAAAATTGTGTGGATGAAGTATCCATGCAACCTACTGAGCTGCTCCAGGGCCACAGCTGCATCTGCTTGGCCGATACACAGCCATAGTTTGAAAAGATACACACAAGGTCTGTCTTGAGCTTAGGCTGCCTATTTCACTATCTCAGGGAATTCATAACAAAGGTGGGTACCTTTCTCCCATATGAATGCTATAACTACTAGGGTATCCCACTAGAGAAGACTATTCTCAATTGGAGAAATCATGGTAACAGAAGAGCAAAGAGGAGCTTACACATTTTGTATCAAGTATGTGTTGGAGGAAAAACGGGAACAATGGAAGTAGTGAAGTGCACAAGGTATTCCCGACAGCCCCACATTCCAGTTCACTTTCCATTGGACAAGGGCCCACTACTTCCTACTCGATTAAAGGAGCCCACATACACCAGTCACTGTGGCTGACTGGGATAGTTTTCATTTCCCACACTACAACCACACACTTTTGCCATATAGTGGTTGAGACATCTCTTGCTGTACTTCCAAGATCTAAATAGATGGAGGCACCACACCTGCCCATACAGTTTGGCACTACACCAGCATCACAGGTAGAGAATCAGACACTACTAGGTGCCTTACATGTCATACTGGCTACCTTCAGGCAATATCCTGATCAGCAAGTAGACTTTCTGCTCTTCAAAAGAACCTCCACTAACTAAAACTGGAGCACGTAATACAATCTGGCTTAACCATTTAATACTATATAAATTTACAATCTTTTAAAACTTCCCCTTCTTATCTTAAAATACATCTGAAAGGCAATGATTCACAAACTGAGCTCCAATCACTTCTTGGCCTAAAGAATGATTACTCATCGCTTGAAGACAGCTGGCTCACTATCAGCACTGAAAGCCTTCAGCTTTCTTCAGATACCTTAGATCCTCTGCCTTCTGAGCAAAGACTGGTGGCCTTGAAGAGCAAAACAAGGAAACCAGAAGGACATCGTTTACCACATAAAAACAGCAGGAAAAAAGTTTCCCAAATACCAGCAGAAGAACAACGTATTGGGAAACAAGCAAAACAATAATGCAGCAACATGCTTCCAGGTAAGCTAGTAGACCAGAGATTTAGATAACATGGCCAGTATAACAAGATACAAGGAAGTAAATAAGCAAAGAGAGAAAGCAGGAAGTGGAAAAGTAAACTCAATTAACAAATATATAAAATAACATATTCCATGTTGCAAAAATGAGAGTTAAAAACAGCCAGTCTTTCCTCAAGTAACCACCAATAACTCGCCAAAACATCCTTTCAATAGGAAATAAGTCAATAATAAAAAAATTTTATATTATCTATAAAAACTGGTGCATAACAGCAACATAATTCAGAATCTTTTAAGGCATCTTTGACTTTAAAGGTTTATTTCTTTTATTAAATCCAAATTTAAAGATGAGCAATAGAAAATAAATGTGCTTTTACAAAAAAGGACATAACAACCAATACAAATCAAAATGGGTGAAACATGAAGTGCAATATCCTTTCACAGAAAAAATACAAATAAAAAAAAGCATCTAAGAATAATGTCAGCAATGTAATACTTACAGGCTCTCCCCGATGTCCCTCTAGTCCTGGAGATCCAGGCTGCCCAACTTCTCCCTTTAAAATGATAAAAACTGTTGAATACCATATTCAAAAAAGACCTTATTTCACATAATAATAATTATTTCGATTAGTAAATTACTATTCTTATTAAAAGTAAAATGTAAAGCAAAAACACATGATCAAGGCTCCATCAAATAGACAACTCAAAACAGTTACAAAAACAGTGAGAAGTTCTCAGTCCAGAATTCCCTCATTCTGTGCCCAGCAGACAGTTGTCAAACAGTTTGCAAAAAGAAACAACTGAGGATCACCTTTTGAAATTTGAGAAGAGTTGAATCAGAACAGCAACTATTTGTTCAAGGTCATATAGTTCTAATAAATTGTTTTTGTCTAATTGTTAGTACAACTGATTGCATGAAAAATGTTTCAAAGCACTTCAGAACTACAGTGGTAGCAGACACAATTAAATCTTCATGCTCTTACTCAAAATATGTACAATCCCCAAAACACTCTGAAAATTTGAAAAATAATTGCAAAAGTACACGAAACAAATGTAGACCAATTAAATACATAAAACAATATAGTACCAATTAAATACATAAAACAATATAGTAGCTGATATAAATTACAAAAACTGGTATTGAAGTCACATTGAGCAGCATCTGGGTTTCGAGGTATACTTTTTCTTCCATTTTCTTTCCCAAAATGAATATTGTAAGAAACCAGAAAAGCTTCAGCATTTCTTCAGAAACAGCCTGTTACTGCTCCCAGCTTGGTTATGGATTCAGAATGAAGCAATGTTTTACAACATTTAGCAAACAGATGTGGAAGTCAAATTAACAAAATGTTTGAATTAATACAGCATAAGTATTACATTTTAAAGTGAATAAAAACCAATGAGTCATATTTTTGCACTATGGTAATCACATTAAGAAAATAGACAAGAAAAAGTCTTCTAATTTAAATGTACACATTTTCACATTAATATATTGAATCATCTGCATTTTGTTTAGAAGCATGAAGCCAGATCAATGTACTCTCCAAATTTCTGATTTATCAGTATAACACTTCACTCTAAAAGATGCTGAAATGTGTGGCAGTTAAAATTTTTTTGCTCAACAACTGTTGCTATTATCTGCCCACATCAATTAAAAGGAAAACATCTAATATCTAATTAGTTGTTCTATTTCCTGAAAAGCCACAAAAGGGACTTCTCCACCAAATTAGCAGGGATATCTGTACATATCTGTGTATATGCAGGGAAAATACAGGAGAAGTCATTTGAAAGAAAGACATACAAGCTCATATTGTAGCCAACAGATATAGAATTGTCAAGATTCGGTCTTGATTCAGCTGTCAGTCACCAAGATCTCAATTTCATTGCCCACATTTGGTCATTTTTTAAATACTCAACACCTCGTGATGCTTTGGACACTTTAACACATCTCAAATTTACATGTAATGCTTTATGTGGTCCATTAAGCTGGTGTCTACAAGTCTTACTTCTTTGAGCTGAATTGCTCTCCAGATTCCACTCCCATAGCTGAATGAGCCTTCTCTGGCTTTAATGGGAACACAGATAGCTATGTCCACAGGCATAAATCTAACTGTTTTAAGAATATCTGTATAATTGTCTTTGCCTGAGACAGTTGCAAGTGTCAAAGTATGCTGTTGTAGATATATGCTAATAATGAAAATTCATAGGCAAGTAGAAATGGCGTGGAAGATCAAAATGAAATGAATGTAGGAGTTTACATAACATTGGAGTTTAATTTCATGGTACTTTTAAAAGGCTGTTATTTTAGATATGCTGGGCAATTTTTAGACTAGCAGCACTGTATTGTTGTATACAAGTAAAAAATTTGAACTGGCTTGCTTCTTTAACTACACATTAAGACACGTATATGTGCTTTTCTAAGATCTAGGATGCCATGACAGTTATGAGGGGCTTGATTCAGCTCCCTGGTGCTATCTGAGGTGCTGCAGGGAAGCCAGAGTTCACATCAGACTGGCAGATATCACCTAGAGAAGACCTGTGTCCTTCTAAAATGGCACTCACAGGTCACCTGGGGTACCCAAAAGCAGCAAGTAACACTGCAAATTTATGAGTGGTCTTAGTAGTTAAGTCAGCTGAATAAAATATAGGTATGCATTTTCTTATGCAAATAAGGGTGAAATTTTTTTCATAATGAAGACAGTTCTGGATGATACAAACACACAGGGTAGTTGCGCCACCTCCATGCTTGGCAGAGAATAAAAAAGTTGCAAAGATGAACAAATATTTGATGATCACTAATACACTCTTAATAAAAGCTACTGCTCCTGTTTACAAACTGACTGAAATCAATGAAGTATGCCCAGTCACTGCAGTAAATCTTGACATTTCCCAATACTGTTTTAATGTCTAGTTTTTCTCCACAGAATAAACCAAATATATTTAGACAAACAGGTTAAGACTTGTCAATATATGAGTATATATTTGTAAATACCTTGAAACCAGGACTTCCTGGCAATCCATCTTTCCCACTTCTGCCAGGGTCTCCCTGTGGCAACAGTTAACAGTCGTCAGTAGGTAAATTAACACACACAAAAAAGTTAAAGGCACATCACATTGTCTGGGTAGAACTTACGGATCGCCCAGGCATTCCTGGAAACCCTGTATCACCTTTCTCTCCCTTTGATCCCTAAGAAAAGCAGAAAACAAAAATAAATGATACTAAATGCTAATGCTTCAAATCCAACCTATTTAAACAGCATTTTCACACGTTATTTCTTATTCTGAAAAACTGTGGAAGGTCTATTCTTTTCTTAACATAGGCAGGAATTGATTAATAATTATGATCCATTTCAGAAGTGTAAATATGCTTTAAAAAGTCCAGACTGTTTTGCAATATTATTAATACATATACACCCTAATAAAGGCATAGATACATTTGTAAAAATATATTCATGTGCATTTTGTGTTGTATTAGAATGAGTTACATTAATACACTGTCAAAAGGATGAAGAGTGTTATCAAGATATCCAAAGGCCATTGTTATTAAACAAGAGCATATCCTCAGTGGAATGATGACTGAACTAGGAGTGCAGATTTAAACCCTCTGTAACTACAGCTCTCATGAAATATAAACGATATTGTATTGGGTGCAGGTGCCCAGGCGCTGGCAGCAGGCTGCCCCGTGCCACACACAGCCAGCTCCAGTGGCCCCACTGCAGTGCACAGCTGGGCCCAGCAGCCAAAATGGCAGTGCTGCTGAGAGGCATCTTTAAGACAGAGTAAAAATGCTGCACAGAAGTGGGGAAAAAACGTGACAAACAGCCCCACCACACGTATCAGCAACATTATTTTATAATTTTACTTGCCTTTTTTCCATATATTCCTGGCAGTCCTTGGTCTCCTTTAGGGCCCCTTTCTCCCTAGACAAAATGTGTGTGAATAAGTTGACTTTAGAAATAGAAGTAGATACATACACAAGTATGTATATACACACAAAGTAACATATCCACTTGATAGAAAAGAAAAAATAAAGGAGGAAAACTATCAAGAAAGTAAAATCAAATCTTGAATTTTCCAAGCCTTCCTAGGAAAGAAGCTGAGACTGACCACTGGTGAGGCACTCTACAACTCACAACTCACAGGCTTATTGCTTTTCATTTCAATGGAAACTGAGCATAAGGCACTTTGACTTTCTGGTTACTTTCTACAGGTTGGTACTTCAGTGAAAATTCAGATCTCCATGAAGTGCTGTACTTTAATGAAAACCTTATCTGAAAGGTTGAAAAAACAGATTTGGAAAAACTAAGAAGTCAATCCAGTTGAATACTAACATAGAGGATATGTTTGATGATGTTATGGAAAACATACATTTGAAAAACTTATTCTGGTTACACTGAACCTATCCATCAAAATACTGTCACTTAAATTGAATAACTTCTAGAAAATTCTATGATTATTTTTCAGTTCCTGACAAATTACTTGGATGTAGAAGAGTACTAAGTACTTTAAAACTGAAGTTCAGAGTAATTCACATAAAATTCCACAGAACAGAACAAAAATGGAAAAGAAAACCCCATAGGTAGTTTTCATTGCTTGTTAATGCTTGATAATCAGGCAATGAAAACTGGCCTGTAATCAAGGCCTACAGCATGTATTACCCTTCAACTTCAACATCAGATCTGTTTATTTCATCAACTGCATCAGTAGTGCATATGAGCACTTATTTGTTAAAAAAGCTATATAGAGCAGGCTGAGACATAGGAATATTGTAACAAGTTTTTATTTTCAACCTTTGGTGCTGGCATCCCATGTAATCCAGGAAAACCAGGCAGTCCACGGTCACCCTAAAAAAGCAAACATATTTCAAATCCTTATATCTAAAATAATTAATATTTAATAACACCCATAATCTAACTGGTCAACAGTTTAAAGATGTTACATATTACTGTATCAACAACAGAATATTCGTATGCTGACTGATGTGTGTTCATTAATATTTAAACACAATTTAATACAGAAAACAAAAAGTAACCACTAAAATGTTTTGAACATTTTACTGTAATCTCCCATAAGGTTTACTGAGGTTCCAAAACAGCAACTTTTAAAAAGTTTTGAAAAAAGCTTTGAAAACCTCTGTAGTAACTGTGACAACTCTTCCACTCACTCCTAATTCCCAAAGAGTAAGGAAAGTTCCTTAATCTGGGATGGTTCTGTCCCATTCTTTCATTGATAATATCAAAAACCTACTGACCTCATAAAATTTCCTACAAGCTTATTCTGGATGAGCAATAAATTCAATAATAAGGCATTAAGTATTTTTTCTTTAAATAAACAAAATGAAACAGAATTAAATTGATAAAAATTTGGCACTTTGACAAGTGAGTTCTGATTTCAATTAAAGAAACAATCTACTTTGGCAAAAGCAGTTGGTAATTGAAAACAAAAGCCAGAACAAAAGTTCTTTCTCTTGTCCTCGCAGCTGACAATCAGGAATTTCAGAACTTTTGCTATTGGTACTGAGGATATTTATCAGACTGCAAGTTTCCTTGAGCTATTACAACAAGAGGTTAAATTATAACTAGGCACCTGCTGACCTGAAGCTATAAAAAGTCTCTGTGGACTGGCCCTACTTCATTCCCAATAGAAATCACCAGATAGTTTCTGGGATCTTTCTATTAATTTCTAAATAAAAAAAAAGAGTGATATATTTCAATTTGTATAATATATTTCAGCCATAAGAGAGGAATAATAAATTATGTCCAGGAAGTTATTTTATATATATTTTTAAATTCTAAGATTAAATACAAATGATAGCATGTCTGAGCGGTATTTATCAAAATAATCCATGCCTAAGGAGACTTCTAGTGGTCTGTCACACATGCCACAAGACAGGAACACAACTGTGGGAAAGAAAGCTTGTGGGTTAATAAAATCAAAGTATCTCTCAACAAATAAGTATGGAAAACGAGCAATAGAAATGGAAAACAGTTGAAAAAAATATTCAAAACTCATAAAATAAACCTTTTATGCATCCGTTGCTTGCTGTTGTAAAGGAATGGAACCCTAATTTCTGCTCAGAAGTGGTGATTCAATTATTGGGTAAACTGAAAGACTTGGCAATGGAAACAGTTTTAAATTAGTTGCTCTAGAAACTTCATAAGTAAGAGGATGAAATTAAGAGATGAACATTTGGGCTTAATCATTAGGAAAAAGTTTCTAATGGCAAGACCTACTTTATTGTGGAAGAAGTTCTCTAAAACAGTGGTGGAAGCCCTGTTTCTTGGCATAATTTAAACAGGGCTGGACTGAGCATTAGGAAACATTCTATCTGTCACAACCTTACACTGCCAGGAGAACAGCATTTTTCGTCACCAGTATCTCACTTTCAGCACATGGCCTGATACTGTCTGATCAATTAGACATAAGGCCACTACAGCAACAGAATATATAGGCACATTTTTCATTTCACATAATACATTATAGGGTTCTACCGAACCGTAATGAATGTATGGACCTGCTATTAGGATTGGGAACTTCAGAAGAAAATTTTATAGTAAAATCTGTTTTGAAAATGAACTTTCATTTAAAAAAACAAACAACAAAAAAAAACAGCAAAAAAAAAAAAACCAAAAAATGGAGGCGCTGAAATTTTATTACACAAGAAAGAAAATAAGCTTGTATCTCAACAAACATAACTTTTCTAAACCTATTTCTTACAGGGCAAACATATGACAGAAGGGTGGACACAAATATTCAAACAGACTTGCCAACAACAACAGCCGCAGACTGGTTTAATTGTTCTGCATACAGGAGATCCAGACTCAAGTTTATACTGATTATTAGAAAGGTCTTATATTTAAGCTTGCACATCTGTCAACACCAACAAGGTGCCTGCTAGACCTCAGCTAGAATTTTTCCAAAGAAACCTTTGGTTTTAATTTAATTTTTTTGGTTTTAATTTAAAAGCCCTTGTTTTCTGACAAAAAAAGTGTTATCCAAACATCCTTCCCTAGCTCATCTGGATGATCACTTACAGAGCAAAAAGGTGACGAGGTGGAAAGAAACCACTTTGACACATCTGTATCAAACTACCAGTCAATTAAATGTACATATGTTTTCTAACTGTAAATTGTTCAGAGCAATAAAGGGATTACTGGCAGTGCTAATGTCTACATACACTGAAGAAAGGTGACCAGATTCAGAATTTCACAGAGGATTCTTGTGAAAATACTGGTATTATTCATTGTATGACCAAAATGATGTGAGAATAAGAATTCTTTTAATTGCATTTTTTTGTTTGATTGTTTTCACCTTTGTTCCATCCTTTCCTGGTTCTCCCTTGATGCCTGGTAAGCCACGAGGTCCCTAAGAGAGGAAAAAAAAATAACAGCTGAAATATTAAGACACAGTGCTAAGACACAGAATGAGACCCAGATATGCAATGCAATGTAACCCACGAATTATCTGATCACAGCATTTTGGTAACTATACACTAAATCAAAAATAATCATGAAACATATCTAATGTGAGTATTCAGCACGCTCATAATCCATGACTTGGGAAAATCAAAACTATTATTTGCTATAACTGAGGAGCACCCCAAGCAAAAAGGATTGTCAGACAGATCGCACTGATGTGCCTTCCTTTCAAATATCCATCAGACAGTCTTCACATACGCTGTGGTGTGGTGTGGCTCTTGGTCCCGACATGCTCTCAGATATTTAATTCAACTATTCAGCAAGACCGGATCATGTTATGTGTAAAATACAGCACTGGTTTGCAATAACTGTCCCAGTAAATGCTCCTAAATTAAATATTATGAAGAAGAGAAAGAATTCCTTACAATCACTTTGGACTTAATCTGAAATCTTTGTTTAGACATGTGATTAGCGGCTAATTACAGAAGAGTTGAGGTTAGAAAGAACCTCCACAAGTCACCTGGTCCAACCTCCCAGCTCAAGCAGGGCCATCTAGAACAAATCAATTGCCATGACATGACTCAAGATCACTGTTATCAGTGCAAATTAAAACAAAAGGAACTACTGTTTGGCTTCTATATCAGAATGAAAATATCCAAGCCCCAGGTGAGGCCTTCTCCTACAGGCCTTGACTAGCTGTGATTACATCTGTGATCTAACTGACAACCTACTAACAAACTCCAAGACTATGTGAGTCGCAATGCAATTCATCCAAGCATTGTCCCTGAATTCATGCTATCCCTGGAGCCTTTTTTATTCTTCGCACCTCAGCTCTCAATGAGAAATAGTGAATACTGAGAGAGAGTAGGTAGCGTTTAGAATCACAGAACCATAGAAATACCTAGATTCTATGACTCATACAAAGGAAAATAACTTCAAGATGACCAAGGCCATTCAAAAAACTGACTTAAAAATAAACCATATCCCTTACTGCCACGTCTCTTAAATACCTCCAGGAATGGTGACTCCACCACTTTCCTGGATAACCCCTTTCAATGTTTGACACCCTCTCCATAAAAAAATTATTCTTCATATCCAAGATAAAATTCCCTGAGTGCCACTTGTGACTGTTTTCTCGTCCTGTCACACATCAGCTGAGAAAAGAGATTAATGCCCTCCTCACGGGAACTTGTTTTCAGGTAGCAGTAGAGAGCAATGAGGTCTCACCTCAGACTCCTCTTCTCCAACCTCAATTCCCTCAACTTCTCACTATTCATTTTCTAATCCCCTTACTAGCTTCATTTCTCTTCTCTGCATATATTTGAGCAACTCAGATACTTCTTACAGCGAGGGGCTCAAAACTGAACTCAATATTTGAGGTGCTGTTTCACCAGAGCTGTGTTGATACAGGACACAATGCCATTGGTCTTCTTGGACACCTGGGCACACTGCTGACTCATGTTCAGCCAGCTGTCAACCTCCAGACTGCCCACATCCTTTCCTTCCAGGCAAATTTCCAGACACTCTTTCATAAGCCTGTATCGCTGTTTAAGGTTATTATGACCCAAGCCTAGGACTTGACACTTAGCCTTGTTGAATGTCACATAATTGGACTCCGCAAATCAACCCAGAATATCCTAAAGCCTCTGCAAAGCTTTTCTGCTCTCAATCAGATGATAATTTATGTCAGATTTCCATAGCATACCCCAAGCTGCAAGGGACCCATAAGGATTCTTGATTCCAGCTCCTGGCTCCACGCAGGTTCACCCAAAGTTCAAACCCGATGTCTGAGAGCACTGTCCAAACACTCCTTGAACTCCAGCAGCTCAGAGCTGTGCCCACAGCCCTGTGCAGCCCGTTCCATGCCCACCACCTCTGGCGCAGCCCTGTCCCTCACCCCCAGCTGCCCTCCCCTGATGCAGCTCCATGCCGTTCCCTCAGGCCCTGTCGCTGTCACACAGAGCAGAGCTCAGTGCTGCCCCTCTGCTCCCTGTGAGGAGCTGAAGCTGCCATCAGGCCTCCCTCAGCTCCTGCTCTCTGGGCTGAGCACACCAAGGGACCTCAGCCACTCCTCATATATCGTGCCCTCCAGCCCTCCACTGGGTACTCTAATATTTTTATGTCTTTCTTATATTGTGGCATCCAAACCTGCACACAGAGATAAATGTGATACCACACCAGTGCTGAGTAGAGTGGAAAATGAAACAGGATCTTACTTGAACCCCTGGAGTTCCTGGGATACCTGGAGTTCCTGCTGATCCTTGATAACCCTAAAAAAAAAAAAAAAGGAAACAAGATTTGTGATTTTTCGTAACACCTATTTTGGGGGGGGGAAAAAAAAATCCCACTAAAGAACTGTTATCCCAACTCCTCATGTTAGGTCACAAAAATTTCAGTAATTGCTATTAGAATCTTACTTTCCAGATTTAAATTTCAGCTATCGTAAATTTTCAGTACTGCATCTAGGTTTGCAGCCTCCAAACTTTAACTCAGTGAATCTTTTCGGACAATAAGGAAAATCAGTTATTTTAGAATTTGTGCTTGAGAATGTAACAAACATATTGTTTTACTCACCATTCTGTAGAGGGAAAAAAAAAAAAAAGAACAAATTGACCTACATATGTAGACATCATTTTTCGCCTTTTTTTTTCCTTCCACAAAAGTAGTTGAGGGATGCCAGGAGTTTTAAAGGCTTATTTCTAGTTACAGAAAAAAAGCTTTAATGAACAAGGCATGTTCTAATACATTACGCAGCTCGTTTTACAATATCTCTAAATAATCAGTCATAGAATGGTTTGGTTTGGAAGGGAACTTTAAAGATCATCTAGTTCAACCTCCAAATAATAATAAAAATTCCAATAATAATAGAAGTTCCATTCTCAATAGTAACCACTTAGCTATGAACTTAGAAGTACATAACAGGCTATATGTGTAGGAAAAAAAAAAAATTTTGAATGACTGGAACAAAGAAAAGAAATACTAAATATTTCATGAGATGAGAAGAGAATTTCAGGAATGCTTTACTAGAAATCAGCATTTGAAGAACAAGAGAACCTAGACAGAATCCCAAATATATTCCTGAGACTTCTTAGTAGATTGGATTCAGTAAATACTACAAAAATAGCAAGTTATGTATGCAAAATTAAACAGTACTTTAGAGGAACCCTGAAATAGAGACAAGCTACTGAAGAACAGGGAATTCTACTTAATTCCATTAACAGCATGTCATTCCAATGAAGAAAATGAGCTAGAAGAAAGGTTTTTTGAGAAAATATATAAAACAAGGGAAATTGTGCTATAAAATTCAGTTTATTTGGCTGAAGCCTTTCAACAGGTAGTAACTTTCAACTCTAAGCAGAAACATTATTTTATTTGATAAACCCCACACAAATGGACTACTCCATTTTAGCTGTCCAGAGTCTGATCTTGGTTTGATCTGAAAAAATGAATAATCCCATTTCTATATGAGTTTCAGTCTAAAAAAACAGTACAAAATTTAATAGGGGAATTTCCACACTAGTGTGCAGGAGCTAATAGAACGTTTTTAATACAAGGAAGGCAACTTTTATGCCTGATTTCTTCTTCAAATAAGTTAGAGCTGCCTGGGAGTAATAAACAGAGCTAAAATTACTTACTGGTTAGATACAAGAGAGTACTTTCTGTGCCCTCTTCACAAAAGATGTTTGAGCAGATGCCCAAAGAGCCAGCTGGTAATGTTTAATATAGAAGTAAACAGAATTCTAGGTCTCTGTCCTACATGGATTCTTTATCAAGCAATTCTCTTTTAGTGCTTAAGGCAGTTCTAGCAAAATCAACTTTAGCTGTAAATAGTGTAGCATTTCAAGACAGCTTATAAGGCTCCTGGGTAGTTGAAACAACTCAACAAGCCAAAATGCCTTTTAAAAGTTTGTCCTTTTATTCCTACTCCAAAGAAAGCAAAAAGTTTGTGTGACTTCCTGTAGGATGTAGTCCTATATAAATAAAACTTTATTTCATATTTTAGATCTCTGAAATGCAATTTCCCTTTCTTCTCCTTCTGAATAGAAGAAGAAATAGCAGAAGATAATTTCCTGGCTGAACTGAATTTCAAAATTTGAGAGATGAATGGAGGATGGCAAGAATTTTCAGCTTACAAGAACTGCACATTTAACTCAGTGCTAGACCTTGCAATGCTGTTCAGAAGAAATAAAGTACATGTTCATTGTATTTGTTCAATGGGAAGCTGTAACAGATAAGATACAAAACAGCGAATCAACGTGTGATTCTCTATTAACCTAGCAGTTCTTTGGACAAGTTTGTATAAGTTATGACAACCAGCGTTCAAAATACTTCTTTTTCCACTTATCAAAAAGTAGCAATGTATTGTTTTATCACTGACAATTTGTATAATCTCCTTCTGTTCGTTTACATTAACCTACTTGCATACTTGCTTATCATCGCTCACAAAACTCCAATTTAAAAACATATATTCTAAATGTCAAATACATTGTGGATTATCAGTCTACAACCTACACACTGAGACCTATTTTTTTCATTAAAGTCAGAAAAATTCCTCCTTCCTCAACTTCACAGAAGTGTGTATGTGACATACATACATACACTCTGAGAGCAGCTGTGTCATAGCTCGTATTGTATGTAATGAAGAAATCTGAAAGTACTCTTTTCATTTGACTAGTTCAAGCTTGTTCAGGACTGAAAATCCTCTTTCCTGATAGGGTGAAAATACAGAATTTGCCACTAAATAGAATTAATCTTTTCTTGGTTTTCTCTCATCAATTCCACAGAAGACACATAAATGGTATGAAAAGTATCATAGCTAACACTGAACTTGATAGTCAGTTTTGATGAGTAACAGCCTAAACATAAGCAGTTACTGCCTTTTTGTATCCCCTAAACACCTGCAGAGTGCTAGAAGACAAACACACAATGTATTTGGAAGACATTCACCATCTTGAAAGAGCAGCTGCAGGCAAGACATGAGACTATGCTCTATGGCATGAGAATATCATACCTCCTGGGGTATAGTAGTTATAAATAAGTTGAATAACAAGGGAATTCTAGATATCCAGTGCTCTGCACACACTAAAAACACTAAATGTAGGTGCCTTAAACAGAATGCCACCTACAATGTTTCATCAGTGTTGTCAAACAGCACTACTCCAACAGCACTCTGTTTATATTGTCATTTATTATTTTTCATCACTGAGTATACAAAATCTCCCTCTCAATTTGTTGTGGATGGTAGCAATGCTCATAAATCTCGAATCATTGAAAACCTGTAAGGTGAAGTAACAATCAGCAAGATACCATGATGCTTAGGTACCAGGTGGCTGGATAGTACAAAATCACAGATAGACTTTAGATTTGGAATTTAGATAGCAAGACAATAATTTACAAATAGCTCTAAAAGGAAAAGCAGAACAGATTTTTTAGGTCAAAAACTTTTATAAAGGACACACCAAATTAGCAACACCAACATCATCAGTGAAATAGGAACTTTGCAGGGAAATTCAAGTTAGTTTATCTGTAAGGGGAAAAAGATTGAGCAAGAGAGGTGTATGACAATTATCAACTCAAAAGACATTATGGGTACAATAGCAGAGTAAATATCAGAGGTAAATCTTCAACACACTTGCATGCCTAAAGGGAAGAAGTTCAGACAGCATTCATCGCTGCACCACCTCAGAAAAAATAAAAAATAAAATAAAATGAATAAAATAGAAATTAAAATAAAATCTGGTAATTGCACTGTACACTTCCTTATTGAAAACTTTCGGAAGTCACTGAACAACGTAAATGATAAAGCAATTACAACAGGTCTACTTTGAAAAGTCAAGGGAGAAGTAAACAAGCTCTGTTTGGCTAGGAAACAACCAAGGATCAAGTAATGGTCTGAAGACATTTAAGGACTGTAAACATTAAGTAAACAGAACTATTTAGAGTGGTGTAACTAATCATAATGGAATTCAACTTTGAAAGAAAATTCTGACTTGGTGTTGGGAAAACATCCACAGAGATCTGCAGACTCCATGTGGAAGTCTCTGTAGAAAGTCTAGCACATTTAAAACAGGCATCTAAAGCATTAAAAGAAAATCTTTTAAACCCTATTCATGAAATACATTATGGATTTCAATTCATGTCAAAGTAAATACGTTTTTATAACCATTCAAACAAGTATTCATGGCCTATATTCAAATTTGTACTTTACAGTATGATCGTATATCTCATCAGCAACATCTCTATAGTAATTAAAATCCTGTAAGGCAACAGAAACGTTAGACAGTATTTGATGAATTTGAATGAAGCGTTTTAGGCTTTCTCTGAGAAGTTGTTTATGATCTTAATTTAATCATCGTAACTTTTTTTCCTTAGGTCCTTCCTCCTGATTTTCTCAATAAGCTTTTTTTTTCCCCATCCTTAACAACCTACTATAGCACTCCTCTCTGTATGTACTCATCTGCCTACTGCTTCTCATTTCCTTCCCCTCCAACCATGTCGAATACCAGTTGGTCCTGTGTTTGGAGACCATGCCTCACACCTTTCTCTAGGAGCTTCTGCAGCATTATAGCTCCACTGCCAGCCTGGAGATCAAAACAAGTGCCATCTCTTCTCTCCTACCTCGACTATACAACAGGGCCCTTTAAAACTCTTGTGTCCATCTGCTTCTACTGGATGCAGTGAAGCTCCTCTGCCTACACATATCAAAACACAAAAATGAATAGTAGATTCAGCCTTAAATTCCAAAGGTAATTAAATGCAGCTTTTACCTTCCAACGTAAATTTTTAAGTGTCTCCTGATTAAAGGTTAGTCATCACATAAACATTATTATGATAAAAGTACAGAACAGTTTCAATTGCTTCGTTCCCTGCTTTATTTATTGCCTTTCTCATTTTGCTTTGCTTTGAACTGTTTAGTTCTTTCTCCCTTTGATTACACTTCCTTACATTGGCTACTCCACCATCTGCCAAGGTTTTCATAGCTCTGAGCATCCAGCAGTATATTTTAACTGAGCATAATGTTGTGAGATAAATATCTGCTTGTGCTGAGGGACCATGGAGAAGAAAAGTTTCATCAAGGCTGTCAGATACATAATACCTGGCTTAGAACCCAAGCGTTAGACTGTGGGAAATGAGATAATGTACTCTGCATGCATAACTTCCTATTCACCACTTAGGTGTTCGTCGCTATTGTCTGCCCTTACCCACTGTTGCAAACAGTCAGATGGACTCGTATCTGCACTAATGTATCTGCCTGATGCACAGCTGTATGCAACACAAGTCAGCACAAGGTATCACCATGAATTCGAAGTAGGAGGTCTCAGTGAAGCCATTACATGACTGTGGTAGTCAAAATAGAGAAAACATAGTTCCACTAACAATAACAAGGTCTGAGCGTTACTAAGAAATAACTTTTCTGGAAATCAAAGCAGCATTTTCTAGTGGAATTATCAACTATGCTTACCAAAGTTTCCTGCAGAAAGTAGCTGCAGTTCATACCAACTTAAATCCCTAGACTAACCATCCAACAGCACAGGTAATCCTAAGTACACATGAAACTATTATCCATTTTGCTTCCAAGAGTACTGCTAAAATAACTGGCTATTATACTAAGATCTTCATAAAAGATTCAGTCCTCAGTTTATCACCAACTCTAGGTAGTACAGCTGTAACAATGTTCTACGCATTTTTAAAAAGTAATATTGGAATGACCAGAAATCACTTAATATGCCAGAATTTTGATAGCTTATGAACTCTGCATCTGCACACAACAGTAAAGCCAGTCTTAGTAGATTGATTTTAAACTGCTTATTGCTTATGGGCACAGTAAAGACAAGGTAAACAGTTCCAAATTTTCAGTAATGAAACTAGATGGAATACAAGAAAATAGGCAAGATTTGTCAGCCATAAGTTTCAAAGTTGAAAAGTGACAAATAAGTATATAGTTTTTCCCCACTTCTTTCAGCAGACTGATAACCTATCACCTCTATTAACACAAGTGATTGCTGTTCGAGTTCTTCCCCAGCATGTATATAGTATCCTTTGCAATAAAAAATGGCTTTGTGTTCTCAGGCCAAGCAACTACTCCAGCTGCTTCTTTCTGATGAATAATTCCCATCAAAATGAGTTCCAGTTGAGATTCAAACACTATTTTTACCCTTCTACTTATTTACTTATTTCTCCTGGCAAGGCAATTAAATGATTTCAGGTTGAGAATAACGTTTTTAATTGAAAATAAATATGTTTTTATTACGTATTATGCTTCTCACTTTTGTGCTATTGTCTAGTTACTTTGACTCATCTTTTCTAAACAGAGACATAGATGAAAGGAAAGAAGATAATACCAAAAGAGTTTATAGCCCAAAGTATTATTTTCTTAAATTCAAGAATGATTGAAATTAAGTCCTGTTTATATTCACTTTCCCCAGGTATTACAGCAAAAAATATTACAAGGTAATACTAAGTGAACAATTATTTTCTGGTAATACTGAAGATATTCATGGGAATTGTTTAGAATTTTTTCAGACTAAAACTAACTTTAAGTGCTACAATCATCTGGGCAGTCCATGAAAAATAAATTTTCCCGATGCTCAGCTTTAAAATCAGTTACATATCAGTTACATATAAACGCATGCCTAAAATCTTTCTCACAGGAAGAAACATTTTGTTGACTATTCCAAGAAAATGAATACCAGATATGCAAACTGGAATAACTTTAGAGGAGAACATAAAAATGTGTTTGGGAACAAAAAAGATTGACTTTCCAGGAAAAGCTTTCCATGCAAAAACCATTTGATTAAACAACCCTGACTACACAACTACCTGTAAGCCGATTGTGCTGTCTTGTGAATTAAGAGCTTGCTTTCCAGACTTCTCCTAGGGGATACAGCTAAAATTATTCATATGAGCAAATTCATCTCAAACAAGGAAAATCACTGACAGCAAGGATGAAGTGCTAGCAGTGTCAGCAAATAAATAAATAAATAAATAAATAAAACAGAAGAAAAAGACGAAAGCAGGGGTCTGTTTCCCCACACAGTGTACTTAAAGGGTCTTCTGTCATTCCCAGCTAAAAGCTAGCCTGGAAAACACTCAAGAACGTACTGTAAGGAACAATAATGTACTGGCCAGGGCTGCAGATGATCTAATAGGCTTGCAATTATGTCCTTACAAAGAACAAGTGCAAAAAGCTACAGCTGATTTTAAAAAAAAAAATAGGAAGTTAATAAATAGGATTTTACTGGAAGCATTTCAAATAAATTATGAACTTCAATACACCAAAATGGTAAAAATTGTTAATTGGCAGGGCTTTTAGAGCCTACTCGAACTGTCCAAGATACTTTTGTTAATCTTTTCTAAGTTCAGAGAATGCCTATCTATGCAAACGATGACTCACTCCCAGGAAAAAGTATAACTGCCAGATTACAGCATTACAGAAAGACTACAGCATCGATTTATTTCTCCCCCATGATTCACAGTTACAAATCTCAGTGCTTATGAGAAGATATATGGCACTGAGGTGAAAACCAGTTAATAAAAGTGAGAAGAAGTCATAACAACTTAATTCTAAAACAGTGCTGTTGCATCTGACTGGGCAGTTTGGAAATAAGGTCAGTCTTCTTTTTAAAGGAGAGAAGGGAAACTGACAGCTCCCTACCAATGCCCACTCTATTTCGACTTCACTAAAGCTTACACAATTTTATTTTATTTTTCAAAATATCAGTTATCTGGAATAAAGACAGCTCTGCTTATCCATGTTGCACTCCTACCTCTAGCATTTGCATGGTCAAGCTGTGATGTACACTCTCCTTCAGGCAATTCTGGGCTGATGCAGTTTGTGTAACTGTCTTTGTACAGAAGAAAAGGAGTGCTCTTCAGAAGCTTAAGCATCATCAATAATCAACTGAATAGAAAGGCTGTTTTTGTTAGATCCTAATTCCCAAGCTCTGTTTCCACCTATTCTTACTTAAAACCTGTATTTTCATGATTGCCAGGGGAAAAAAAAAAAAAAAAAAAAAAAAAAAGTATTTTATAGCACTGAAAATTCCTTTTCTGATTTTTTTCTCTACTTCAAACGCTGAAGATAATAGTTTAGCTTTGTTAAGCTTTTACTTTAACTCTGAAGGCTATAGTTATCAAAATCTGCTTACAGCAAAAGCTTAGGGAAAAATATATGAATTATGTAACACAACAAATGAAGATCTTTCCTTGTGGAGATATTAAAATACTTGTGTTCTCATTGGTCTGCTGGACCCCTATGGTCACCATTGGCACATCTCAATATACCAAGCCTATATTTTACAATAGAATAATTCACATTTTTTAGAAATAATTGCACTTTTTGTGTTCAGTGGCTATTTGTTTCCTTTCAAATTAACTCTACTTCTAAAAGGACTCCCCAAGTGATAAACCTACCATCTACTGTTCCTAAGAAAATGCCAGCATGTAACTAAGCAACAAAACAGGAGAAATATGAACTTTTTAATAATGTGTAGCACAGAGCTTTCTCTTATAACTAATTATATCTACTGTCCCTTAAAATATCCACACTTTCAAGTAAGTATCAATCTCACTATTTTCACCCCTAGTTTACTAGAACTGAATGTATGATATAAAAAATTCTTAACAAAAATAGAACCTTAGTGGTTTTTTTAAGCCATCAAAGTTGGCAGGTAGGGCCTGTTTAGACAGAACAACTTGCTACAGTTACTAAAATTGACAAGCCACTGCAAATTCAAGTTAAAAATTGTGTGTAGCTACAACATCCTCATCAATCTTTCTACAGGACAGAACCATTAATATAACAGGATGCTAAGCTGAAAAGCCCAATGTAGCCCTTTGTTGCTCTTTGAGGTTTCTCCAGTTTGTCCAGCATGGATAAAAATGGCCCAAAATAACTTAATGATCCTGCTAAATCTCAACCAAAACCGCAGACTATTACTCAGTCTATAAACCAATTCTTATTTCATAAACTGTTTTGTCTTCTCTAATCTAAAAAAAAACTAAATTTTGTAATGTCTGAGGGCATCTTTCTATATTTTAGTTGTTGATAGCATTTGGAATTCCTCCCAGCTGTATTTTCTGCAGATACAAAGTCATGACTTCTCCAGGGAGGTTTCACCATAGCACTACAACCTAAGGACTCAACTATAAAATGTAGTCCTCAAACTAAGAATGAAAACCTACAGAGGCTTAATTTCTAGCACATGCACCCACTTTTCTTTCCCTGCTTTTTGTATCCAAGTATCCAGCAGAGAATTTCTCCTTTTTTTAGAAGAAGCAAATTATTTTTGAAGCCCTTTATTTTATTTTTTTCCCTTTTTCTCTTTTTTTTTTTTTTTTTCTGGACTGAAGTACCTTCTAATGAACAACAAACGGCATCAGAGACCACGTTCTGAGAATCGAAACACGGACGATCGAGACTCCCAGCTTTTAGCCTGCCTTCTCTCAGCGCACCATTGGCACATGCCTACCACTGCTTTGTGAATGCAGGACTGCAGCCTTTTAACAGAATCTTGCTCAACAGAGCAGATTGGATGGCAGTGTCTTGGAGGCTTCCAATTAGATTCAAAGATCTAATTTATTTTGTAATGAAATCTTAAGACTATTATTATATATTTATTTGCTTTTAATGAAGTTTTATTGCAATAAAAATGCTAATCATGAAGACTACACCAACCACTGCCATATCTGGCATTTTTATTTCAGAGGCATGTGTTGTTCATCTACTTTCTTCTAGCCTTTACTATCCATACTGCAGGTATGTCAGCTTAAAGTAAAAAGAAAGGCAAAATACAGGCATTTTTGTGACATGCTTTAATACTCAATGCTTAGAACTGCACGATGTACCTATACCTATATTTTAGCTGCCCTAAATTGCTTTCTAATATAAAAATCTACACAGTAAAGTCTGACAGTCCAAAGGTGTTAACTTCTGCAAACTGATGCAAAGACCAACAGGAAAACTCATACCCTGTTCTCTGCTTTATAACAATGCTTACCTCATGTTATTACATCTATATTTTAGCTTGAGACAAAAATACTGTGATTAACAGGTTCACAGAATTTTTACATACTGTTACATTCGTAGAATTGTTAGAGCTTAGTGACATTCACAATTTCAAAGAATAGAGACAAAGCCATCAAAATTTCAGAATCTGTTATTAGTGGTACATGTATTTTCTCCTATAGTTTTACGTTTGCAATATATGACTGAGTTTTTAGTACTCACAGGCTTACCATCTGGACCAGGCTGACCAGGATAACCATGATTCCCAGGCTGCCCAGGATCTCCCTGCAGAGAAGTAGTACGTTAATACACACAAGACATGAAACAACTTTTTTAAAATTAGCATAGAGTAGCTTTCACCCTAATAAATCCCATAAAACTGTGGTTGCAATACCAGGTACCTGCAATTGAGGAGTAATTCCTACAGAAAAAAAGGGAACTGATTTTGTAAACCCTCCATGGAAAAATTATCCCTAACTTCAGATGCGGGACCTGGAGAAGCAAGCCCATGCTCAATGTGCAGGTTTGACCTATCATCACATATGCCTTCAAGCTTCCCAACATCATCAGCAACAAAAATAAATAAATAAAAATAAATAGTTTTCATCAATTAAGCATAATCAAACCTCTAACCAAAACCTTGTTATTCTACCAGATCCACTCTGAAGAAAACTCTCACCTGTCAAGCAAAGATTTCACTGAGTCTAATTTTTAAAGAAAAACATTGAAAGGAGCTAAGATCAAAACCTGTTAAATAAACTCTCCAGACAATGCTGTCTGAAAAAAAAAAAGAAAAAGTTTTTTTTGTTGTTTGTTTGTTTGTTTGTTAAGATTTCTTCTTATAAGGCCTTTGCAATTATTTTGATAACCTCTGTTAAGACCACAGTAAGGGAAAAGGAAACTCAATTTCTCAGGCATTGTGTTTGTAGTCAGAGAGCAAGAACATACTTTCCTACTCAATATATCATCTTAATGATTTAAGTTCTCTGTTTATTTTACTAACAGACTTGATCTGGACTCGAAAAATCCATTAAAGCTTCAGTCAATAAAACATTTAACTTGCACAAGCATTAAGCAAGTACAGTTTTCTTCAGTCTGATCAGACAGACCTTCAGGTCAGCTAAAATTGCAGAATTGTTATGAACAGGGAGAACATCAGAAGAAAAATAGGAAACAAGTTTTCATCATGAAAAAAACCACGTATTTTAACATATAAACCTGAGAAATGTAATGCTGAGTTAAATGGCAAAGGATATAGAATAATGTCACTTTAAAAAGCCACTTGAGTGTAAAGTTATAATTTTCTAAATTAATAGTAGATTCTCTAGAATTATTATTGATCAAATTAAAGAGTCCAGGTTTGAGAGCCAAGAGAAAATAAATTTGTTTTCAGTTACACTACCTAAACTACAAAGTGTTATGTCTTTGTTTTGAAAAAGTTTAAATATCATTCACTTGTATTTCAAAGTTTATAAATGAATTAATTTTACTATACTTCATTAGTATCACAAACACACAAAGATTAAATCTATAAGTTTGCAAAGTCCAGTATTCAAGAGTTAAGAAATACTGTAACTGAGATACCTACAGATCTTAAACTGGCTTCCTATTAATTCTTCCTGCAGTCTTTTGGGTTGGACACCATCTTGTTACCTGTATAATTATCTCAAATGTACTGCAATGCAATTGAAAGATCGCATGTGAAACAGATACTTAACTAAAATTGTGTAGATCACCTCAGTTCAGATATTTCATACTCTCTCATGCTTTACAAGATATAGCTTTCAAAATTTTTTGTTATAAATATTTTCTTCTCTTTTTTCTCTAATATGCTAAAGGAGAAATAAGGTGTAAAAAACAACAAAAAAAAACAAAAAACCACCTATTACATGAAATAACAATGGTCTCCAACATGTGGTTTCCAATTCCCTGATTAGAAACCATTACCACAATAGCAAGCAGTCCTCTAACATGAGTTAGCTGCAGCAGACTATTACCACTTAAATTATGAAAGTATTTTCTTTAAATCATTTGCTTAATGAAAGATAAGCAGTTTGGGATCTTCTTGTCTATCCATAAGTGGAAAAACAGTAACTGGGGATAGTACTGCTTAGCACAGTAATTGGGGAAGATAGGGAAGCAAAACACTTGTGAGTGACACATTAGGTATCTGAGACCCAAGTCTAGTTCACACCTTTCTCCTTCTTATCCTTGGCTAACACTCACAGGAGGTAACAAAAATCACAACAGCGAAGTTGGAACTCTGCAGCAAGCATTTTGTCTTAAGCAAAGAAGGAAGAAAATTTTCCCTTAAAGACTACTTTATTAGCAATTCACTTCATTCTGAGATAATTAGCAATGCAAGATCGTTTGGAAGATTGAAGATTGGTTAAAAAAAAAAAAAATACAATTTTATAACCACAACCATTCTGTGTCAAAGTAGAAGATGTATTTATGCAATCAGGAGTTACAGCACCAAAACCTGACCTTGTTGTTTCTAATCACTATATTCATTCATTAGAAACCAGAACTAGCAGAACTAGGACCCTACTTTTTTAATCTGCGTGACAGGTCAGCATGAGACTAGGAGGGGGAAAAAAAATGTAATGTATGCTCAGGAAGAAAGAATGAAAACTTACTTTGGGGCCTGGAGGTCCTTGTTTCCCTGGAGGGCATATGCAGGGGGCAGGTGTGGAGCCTACATCACTTGGGCCATTCATGCACTATCAAGAATAAAACCAACCATCAAAACACTTGCCAAAACCACTGAACAAGCATATCATAAGGTTATGTGAGCCTGATTTTGCTTAGGTTGCATGGGCCCCAGCTTTCACTAGTTTGTTCAGGTGAAATTTTTACTCACCTGAACACTGCCCTCCGACTACTTTGCATGCACAAATCCATCATTTTACAAGGAGAAAATAAATAAAGAAGCAAATACTAATACGTGCCAATACCTGTAACTCTATTCACTTTTCCACAGATCTTTTACCAAGCCATTTGGTAACTTTCAATCTGGCAACACACAGAACTGTTTTCCTAAACTAATTGATATTCATAATTTGAAGTGTGATCACTTATTAAATATACCTATTTAACAGAAGTTTACAAAAACAATCTAACAAATAATATGCATTATATGTACAGCATAGTGACTGGGCAGGCTACTGTGTATCAAGCCAGAAAAGGATGTAAAACCCAGATCTCCCATCTTGTGCTCGCATGTCCCAGCCATTAAGCTACTTCAGGAAAGGTAGGGTATGGCTGCTGCCACCGATTCCTACCTGGAACCCCAAGGGTGCTCATCATCACTGAGGTGAATTCCTCCAAACTACACTTCCTATGCAAACAATGGTAAACACTAAATCTCAATAGATCAGTTGATATATCTATTCCCCCCTTTGAGATCACAGGAAACCTAAGGCAGAAAAGGGGAGAGCTGCTAGATCGATTTCATATTTCATCATCTCAAGGCTAGGCAGCCAAAATGTAGGTACATCTGTAGGAAATAAACATGTTGCAGCTAGATTCAGTGTATTCTCTTTAAGAAAAGATGTGAAAGAATAGACTTTGCACTTATTATCTAATGCACTTTCTATAACATTTCTATAACATTTCCAGATTTTCTACAAGGATACAAATTCCTTAAAATGTTCTCTGAATGGAATTATTTCTAAGGGTCAAATGATTGTTCGAAATACAGTTCCACATTGCCTTCACAATGGTCCCAAGCAAGAGTGGAGTTACCAGCATGGCTAGGGGAACTGTCATGTTAAGCCTTCAAACCAACTCCCCTTCAGGGAGCTCCCATTGGTATAATCCAGGAACCTGACTGCACACCCCCATTCACTTTGCACCAGTATCCAGCCCTGTAAATAAGAGCAATTCAATTGAACTGGGAAAAAAAAATCAGGACATTTATTCTAACGTGTGTCAGAAAACTGATTTTCAGTTTGCCCACTGAGTATGACTCAATTAATGAAAAGCAGCATTTTTGAGCTTAGTAAACTTCCATCCATTTTTTAAAACAAAGAGTACATAATATATAATTATAACAATAAATATATATAACAATATAAGACAAAACAATATAACAATAAATATATATAATAAATATAATATATTAATATAACTATAATAACAAGTTATATAAAGTCATATACTACCTTAAAGTGAGTTTGAGCAGTTTAGGATTGTGCCTACCTCTCCATTCTGAAACAAGAAGAAACATCATTTAAGAATAAAAAAATACTTGCATTAAGCAAAATCCATTCATTTGTTAACATTATCAAAACCAGCCATAAATTTGAAGCAGTAAATATCCAGCATCTATAATTCAAAATTTCAGATTTTCTCAGGTTTGTGTGCAGCTGCTGTCAACAGAGATGAAGCTCAGTATCAGAAGGGTATCTAAACAAGAGCTTCCAAGAGCAATTTTTAAAAGTCATGACAGAACAAATTAAAACTGGACCGTGTAAATATTTATACACTGAATGTTCAGACTTAGCTCCAATCATGTGCCAGGAGTAACTTCTCATCCAAAGAATACTCTACTTATTCATTAATGACCAAAAATACCCTAAAACATTTTTAAAATCTCTGATTTCTGCCCGAATTCAGCATCTGGAAAAATGCACAGCAGCACAGAGCCAAAGCTGGCTTTCTCTAGCATGATTTCCTGTGTGACTGCATGGTATCTGTAGTATCATAGAAAAATCCCCATATGTTTCAGCACATCAAACATGAAATTGTCGGTTTTAATGATTTAGTCACCATTACCTGCACCACATACAGGAGTTTTCTGATGCCACACAGTTATCACAAGCTTTATAAACACTGAGTGGAAACAGGTTCCTCTGAATTCAGTCTTTCCCTCAGGCAAAATCTAGAGAAGATTGTTTTTCCCCAAGAACTGTAGTGGGAGTTTGAAATTATTCTAAAGCTTCAGGGAGAGGGGATGAATTCAGGCTGTAAATACTACACACAGCCCCAGTTTAGTTCAGGAGCTCTGACACAACCACACCGTGATGGAATACAAGCACAAACCACATGTCTCCAACTTTCATTACCTCTTTGGAGACCATCCAAAATTTTTATTTCTTGAAGGAGTCCAGAATTTTATGGGTGAAGCCCAAATCTAATTTACAACAGTATGTGATACTAAACTGGCAAAATGTAAGCTTTTCGCTCAGACATCTTGCCAAGATGAAGAGATTGCAAAATGACAGACTTTTCAGTATTTCTTTCTAAGGGTTACACTTTTTTTTCTCATTTATTTTTTATATCCTACTCGTTCTCCGCAAAGAGCAAGAAGATACGTGGTGCAGGTAAACAGTGAAATAATAAAGTTTACCTCGTATTTAAAGCTAACTTTAAAAGTTCATCTGCAAGAGTGTTCCTAGTTCACTAGTTCCAGAAACATACTCAGATTTCAGAACAGTAAGAACTTAGCCACTTTCTCACTTTCTAAGCAAAAGTCGTGAGTTCTAGAAAGGTTTTAATATGGGAGCTCATTACAACAAAACTGCTGGCAATAACTGAATTCAAGCTAAACACACTAGCTGGGACTCTATGCAAATTTGGCAAAAAATGAAGTATCTGGATGTTGAAGATTCACAGACTTTATTCTCAAATTGGCAAGATTGTCTTAACATACTAAATCACAACATGCAGAATATAGTTTTGCATGCACCTAGACTATCTTTAGCTCAGTTGGGTCTAGGCACCAAACAAAGGATGACATTTTGAAAGGCAATGTAGATATAAACCAATCTCTTGCAAATATTTTGGGATGGGAGTTGAACGCTTTTGTAAATCTGGCCACAACTGTGTGGCACAAATGGTTTTCTAATTTGTCTGTGCATGCTTTACATTACTTTGTATAATTAAGTAAGAGAGAAAAGAAAGAATCAAAGGAGTCCATGGGCTTCCTAATTGCATATAAGAACTCTGCGATACTGAACTACATTTTGTTTTTGTCTTATTAATAATGTACTTCATAAAATCTTGGCTTCACTTCAGCCTCTGGGATTTTAAAATCAGACTCCAGCATAGATATTTCTGATATGAAAAGGTGATTTAAGAGTATAGGTTTGCTGAGTACATACAGAATTTTCAGAGGAAGTGGCAACATGTATATTAGATAAATTAAAAAGTTACGCTTAAAGGATTTTACACTGCCATAATCTAGCCATTTTATTTATTTGAAATGTTTAAAATCTTGAATTTGTAACTGAAAATTATGAGATTCTCCTACACTGCTGTTACAAATTAGCACCGTCAAATATCTAAAATGACAAAAGCTTTTAAAATGTGTTTGTGCAAAACTAAGGTTGAAAGCGGACAAATTCTGGGTCGCTTGATACTGCACAGTCCTAAGTCAGCTTCAAGCAGTGATGCGTAAAGAAGCCAAGTAGGTCACAAAAGTTCATCTATTGTACTCACAAATCCTGGGATCTCACAGACTGTCTCTCGATTATTTTGCTCTGGGTCACAGTAGATTCGCAGTTTTTGTATGTCGAACTATAATTTAAGACAGAGAAAACATTTTTAGGAAAATCGTTAATAGTCTGACATGCTATGTTTAAACAAGATCCTTCTTACTTTATGTCATTCCACAGGTTTAAAAAATGAACATAATATTAAAAAGCAACCGAAACTGGAAGCTTTGTGTGTCTGCTAGAGTTAAAATATCAATGAAAGATGTAGGAACCCTAAGTGAGGCTGCTCACAATGATTCATATGTGCAACCGATATAACATTCTGTAACAGAATTATTTAAAGGAAAATAATCAATCCAAGACTTTGTTTTCTAAAATAGCAGAAATAATCACCCTTAATCCTTGGTAGCAAATCCAAACATGCACAGCACGAACTATACCAGCTGCCAATACCGTTTGGAAACAGTTATAACAGAATAAGTATACGAGTATTGGACTGGATGATCTTGGAGGTCATTTCCAACCTTGGTGATTCTTTGATTCTAAGTAAAACCAACACTTCCCTTTTCACCTTAACAGTCCTGGTTAGACATGTCTACACTGACCTGCCTCTACTAGATGTAAGATTGCTAAATCTTGGTGAAGCATCAGAAAGCATCCCTGACACTTGGAATAATTTAGTTTAGAGTTTAGATGTATAACATAAAATTGTAAGAAGTAGCCAACAGAAACACTGGCAACAGGTAAGCAAAAATCTGTGCTGTTCTGCTCTGTCACTGCAGGGAAACAAATGCACTCAAGACATCTTTTTTAGCATGAAGCTGTCATGGCCACAAAGAGAAAAAAGCCCCAATCACACTTAACAAAAAAAAGTTTGACAAGCAGGGGGAAGACAGAAGAGAATATCAAGTCTGTTAATACCATACACTGCAATATGAGTATTTTCTGAAATAAGAAATTGCAACATGAGGCAGATTTTCTATTTCTTTTCCAGTCCACTATCAGAAGATGATCTGATACAATTCTACATTCCCAAAATGTTTTCGTTTTTATTTTAGATTACATGCTTTGCTAATAACATTCCTCAACTGTATTGTTGAATACAGTTCTGAAAGAAACTGTATTGTTGGGAAAGCTATGAAATCCAATTCTGTAGAGACTTCAGACAAAAAAAAAAAAAAAAAAAAAGGTACAACTAACAACCCTAAAATCCCAGAACATACAAAACTATGAGAATGAGGTAATCCTGCACTGACATGGAAAATGTGTGAGATGATTGATTACAATTCCAAAATCTTTACTTTCCTTGAAATAAGTGCCTAACAGAAATCTGTGGGAAGCATTCATTGTTATTCATAAAGAAGAATGTCACCATACAAACTATATTTCTATCAGAAATGCTGAGTCACACACAGAGAATGTCGTCCAAGTTTCCATGTACAGGTTTAGAATATGGTAATAATAGTATTGAAGCCTGGCTGCAAGTGCACAAAACTGAGACTGATTAATGGCATCTGAATAGAGTTAACGAAGATGATGCAAAACACATCAACACAGTTTAATAGGAGCAGTAAGGGTCATGAAATTAAGCACTGTAGTTTAAAAAAAGATAAGTATAGCTTGCAAAATGAGCAGAAAAACTCCCCCTACTTGTGTACTTCAGTATTTCTTAGTATTGCTTTCTTTATTCTCAGTCTAATTGTTAAAATGTGACTTATCACTTTGCTCACGTTTTTATAAATGCAAGGAAACAATCTACTTAGTGAACATCTTGAACACTGTCAAATTACAGTCCTCAACAACGCTCTATCCTATGTAGCCTAATGTTATCAGCTTTTTGGTGTCTGCATACAGCTGAAGGCAAGAGGAATGTAGCATTCCTCAGAATAGAGGAGAAGCTCAAACAGCAATTTCAGGGCTTCTTTTCCAGCACAGCAATCAAATACTGCTCCCTTGTACACCCAGTATTTGCTGTGCAACATTGCCAGAGTTGACAAGTTTCATACTTTCTTGACAGCTAGCAATGAGAAAAATTTTGTTCTCTCCCAGCTGTGCTGACATAGCTCACACAATGACGGATGGAAATTATACGCAAGTGTCAAGCACAGAGGATATACTCTGCTCTGATATATGGTCCTCCAAATTTGAGCAAAGTACTGCATCAAATTAGTGACTCACCAAAAACCAATACCTCCTGAAGGCACCAACTAAGTACACCATGCAGTGTTGTATACCATGCGACTGGTATTTACCAGTCGTGCTGGGTCCTTCTGACAACCTGCATTCCCTCTACTAGAATTTTATATATGTAATTTCAACCTAGAGTAAATTAGAAGAGTAAGTGCAGGAAAACTGAAAGCACCAACACAATGCTAACTTACAGTACAGCAACTGCATTAACCTGACATTTAAATTTCTGTGCTTTTAACATAAGCATACCTGTACAGTTTCCTCCTTTCCAGAATACTTTCCTATTTGGGTTAGTCCACTGATGTAAATACCTAAAACAGGATGTAATGCTTTTGTTTCAATTTCTTGGTCATCTATATATAAAGTTACAAAGTCTTCTGTAACTAAGAGACGAATTTGATGCCAGCCTTCATCAAACAATGTCTAAAAAAACAAAAAAAATGGAAACTTTTAAAACAAAATTACTTTTAATTTAAATGACAGTAGAACTCATTTTGAACATTTGAGCTATATTTACAATTGCACAGGCAAAGAAAGTATTGGTCAAGTAATACCACAACTGAGAAAATTATGCTTTCTAATAAATAGTCTGTACTCCAGAATTATTTTAAACCAAACAGATCAGCCTGACCCAGGATATGTTGAGATTTGTAATCATTGCAAATATAAAGCCTGAGAGGTATTTTTTGTAAGCAGAGGTATGATGTCTCAAGCACTTCAAATCTTAAATTGTAGTACAAACACATCAGTATTTGAAAAACTTTCTACTTAGTCTTTTACAGAAAAATCTTAAAGACATGCTATTGGCAGAAGGAATCACAATAGTCTAAAAAAAAAAAAAAAAAGACAAGTATTACATTCATCATATCACAGAACCTCAGCTTAAGATTTAAATAAAGAGTATATTTACATAGGTAACAAAATTAGAGAGCTTTAAAGAAGTATTTATCACATCTACATAAGAAAATAAATTTAATTGAAGAAGAAATACTATCCTTGAGTCTTTCCCTTAATTTCTAAGCTATTTAGCTATTTAGCCTTGCCTACCCTAGATCACTTTTCACACAACTACATTTATGAAATTAATCCAACAGTAAGTTCATATACATAATAGTAATTTAAACACATACATTTCATTATAAATCTTTACTAACTTCTGTAGGCACGAAGATAAATTAATTCCACTACAACAAATGCAAGGAGCACAGTAAGACTATTTCATAGAGCAAATTCTCAGCTACTAAACACTCTTTTTAGCACAGTCACCAGTGCTAGCTATGCACTTTTGCCAGCAATGAACAAAAGCCTGCATGCTGCACTTGTAAAAATCTGCACCACTGGAGATGACCCACTGTTGCTGTCGCCACTGCTGAAACACACCATCCACCACCTCTCTGTGCTCACATCCGCTGTTTGGTCTCCATCAACATTCAGCAAGCATCGATGAATGACAGTGGGTGTCATTTTATCCTCACAGAGGAATTCAACAACACACTTTTGCTTCATAGACACTTTCATGTCAGATGCCCTCTTGTCAGACTGCCCCCCTGCTGCCATCTTCGCACAGCCACAAAATGGAATAGAATATTGGTAGGAAGATTCAATCCCTACTGCCATACCACCAACACCTGCCCTTGACATTGTGGGCCAACATAATAAAATAGGAGGCGTTACTTTCAGAGCAGTGCTCGTTATATAGCTTTACGCAGCAGCTCTGTTTCCAACATATTCTCATTTGTAGATCACAGTTTTATTTACAATGGTTCTCATTGCAAGACAAAATAAACAACAGATCACTATATTAAACACTTCAATTTCATTGGGAAATGTGATAAATCATCACTAGAAAATAAAAACAAAAATACCTAGGACTGCAGGAATATTTTTCTTTCCCCAGTAGATACCCCAAACACTTATGTATAAATGCATTAGATTTACTCATAAATGAGATTTCCAGCAATCTCAGGAAAATCAAGGAAGAGAAAACTTAGAAAGAAAAAGCAAAATTCTTCTTATAATAACAGAAGAACAAAATTCCTCCCAACAAAAGCCCTGTAGCTAAGACCTTCTCTTAGACATTAGACCTTCTTTCTCCGAGGATTTATATTTCAAATTTCATTAGCCTCACTTGGAGTAAGAATTCAAATACAGGCCACCACTTCCCAGAAAATCAGAACCCATTTGGCAACCCTGTGCTCCAATGGTAAATCCTTCCCCCTCTTTTCTTTTGAAGTGTCCCTCTTGCTGAATTAAAAAAATATTCCCCAAGCCTGGAACAGGAATCTGTAGGCTGTGTATTCCTATACCGGTGTAAACACGAGAGTGGAGACACTAAAGCTCCTTCGTGCAACTTATTTCTCTTTCTTACAGACTTGAATACTTCACTGGAATAATGAAAAAAATACTGAGAGAAAACCTACAGAATAAACTAAGAAACAATAAAAATGGTTTGCACAAAGAGAGGAATCCCTTCAGTGAGAAAAACAAGCAGCTGAAAGGAATTTTTATTCAACAGAGAGCTAAACAAGTACAGACTCAACTTACTTTGTGCTCTTCTAGAGAAGAAAGAAACTCATTTCATTACGTGTTTGCAAGCCTTCACGATTACCTGCTGGAAACTGCTGAGTAAAAACCACCCGCAAAGCAGACACTGTGGATGCTGAGGAAACATGGGTGAAGTACCCACCATCCATTTTTAAATGCCTAAGCAGTTAATAATTAGAATCATGCATTTTTAAAAAATCATAAAGGGCAAAGGAAAAATGTGCATTTAAATGAGTATTCCAGCGGAATGCTGATCTACTTCTTACCTTTACACGAGGTGCAGCAAAAGTAATAACCTGCGTGCCATTTATTAAACTTGTTGTAGTGAATGACAATGTTTTCTCTTCTCCATTAATTGTGACTGCTATCTGTGGTCTCTTATCCAGGCTTAGAACTCTCCACAAATCCCATGTCTTTTTTACTTTAAATCTTTGAGTGGAAACAAACACATAGGATGGAGGCAAACCTTCTGGAAACACATTCCTAAATAAGGCAGCGGAGAAGAAAAAGGCCAATATTTGAACAGTTACATAAATCTTAAAACAAGTCTCTCTCAATTTAAACAAACATTAAAATCTTATCACATTTAGCACCTTACTTATCAATGTAAATACCTTGTCAATTCTGACAGATCAACACGGGATGTTACTTCATAAGCTTTAGCATTAGTAGTTGGTATTTGAATTCTCTTTTTAACCTTTTTCTTCACACCTAGTCCTACAAGAATGTCAAATCCTTTTTCATCTCGAGCTGCCACTGGAATTCTTGTAGGACAAACAGATTCTGCAAAGTAAGAAATGCAAATACAGTTAAAAATACAACTTAAAACTTTCAAAAGGTAACATCTCATCTACCTAATTTTTTGTTGCTGCCCTTCAAGGAATAAAAAATGAACTTACAACTGCTACTGAAGTACAAGAGAGAACCGATATGCAGAATCCTCTGAGACATGATGCGGGAATACAGAGACATCACATTTTACTGCAACTACATATTGCTATTTTGATTTGTAAGTAATTGTACTTCAAAAAGTATTAGAATATTTGACTCATAAAAATACTGGACTTATACAGTAGATCATATCACAGAATCACAGAATAGTTTGGATTGGAAGGAACCTTAAAGATCATCCAGTTCCAACCCACTGCTGTGGGCAGGAACACCTCCCACTAGAGCAGGTTGCCCAAAGTCCTGTCTTGTCTTGCCTTGAACACCTCCAGGGCATCCACAGCCTCTCTGAACCTCTCTGTATCACTGTCTCTCACCACCCTCTGAATAAAGAAAGTTCTCCTCTTTTAGATTGAAATATTCCCCTCATCCTATCGCTACCAGGCTAAGTAAATAGTCCATCCCTCTTCTGTTTGTGAGCTCCTTTGAGGTATAGAAAAGACACAATAAGGTCCCCCTAGAGCCTTCTCTTCCCCATGCTGAACAAACACAGCTCCCCAGGCCTGTCCTCATAGGAGAAGTGCTCCAGCCCTCTGATCATCTTCCTTGCCTCCTCTGGACCCACTCCAACAACTCTCCATCTTTCTTGTGCTGGGAGTCCCAGGCCTCGACAGAGTACTCCAGATGAGATCTCACAGGGCAGAGAAGAGCGGGACAATCACCTCCCTCTCCCTGCTGGACACCTCTCTTTTGATGCAGCTCATGATGCAACCGGCCTTCTGGGCTGCAACCACACACTGTTGGCCCATGTTGAGCTTCTTGTCCACCAGAACTCCCACAGTGCTGCTCTCAAACAGTTGTTCTACTCTGTACACATACCTGGGATTTCCCTGACCCTAGTGCAGCACCTTGCATTTGGCCCTGGTGAACTCATTAGGCTAGCGTGGGTCCATTTTTCAGATTTGTCCATGTCCCTTTGGATGGCATCCTTTCCTTCTGGTCTATCAACTGTACCACTCAGTTTGGTGTCAAAAACGATGTTAATCTACTGCATTAACAATTTAGATTAATTCAGCCTCTTTCCTAATCACAAAATTAGACTGAAAATTGAAAAAGTTCAAAATTGAAAAAGTTCAAATTATTTACAACTGTTTTTTTCCCTTATTTTCTCTCTCTCAAAAGTGGCTCTAACCTATTTTATTACACTGGTTGCTGCTTGATGCTGGACAAACAGTGTGTGGTATTTTTTTTTTTTTTCCTGTGGAAACTAAAGTAGGCTTTATGCTATCTCTTGTTTTTTTTGTTTGTTTTTAATAAAACTAACACTAGGCAGCAGAATTAAACTGTTTAAAAGCATGCAAGACAGAAAAGCAAAATTCAATTCTAAAGCCAATACTAAATTGTGGTATTAAATGAATTGAAAGAACAAAAATCCGTTACATTAAAATGATGCTAGACTATTTATGTTTTAATTGTTCACTTTCCGTTGTTCCTTTTGAAACATACCTTTTCACAGAGGGGAAAAAAAAAAAAAAAAAAAAAAAAAAAAAAAGCATGTTAGGAAGAAGTTCCAAAGAAATGGTGGAGAGTTCTCTCACCTCCATCATGATAGAGGGGCTGGAAAACTCAGGTTTCAGTGCTAAGGAATTATCAGCTCAAAGGCTTAAACTGGAATTTCTACATGATACAAGCAATGCCTCACAGCTTCTTTTTAGCCAACGCAAGGGCAATCAGAAGCTATCTCCATTCTGGTGGGAAAAGTAGACACTAAAATTTCAAGAAAATCTTGAGCTAGAATGTCTGCACAAAGGATCTTCGATGGGAAAGGACAATCAGCCCTAACAGGACATGCCACAGCTACCTGAAGTAGTTGTGTGGTTGAGTAGAAGTCACATGCATTCCCCTTGGATTTCTTTTTTTCTCCATAACAAAACATCACCAGAGTCCCAAAGCAAAAATATATTACAAGTTATCTGCTTGGTTATATAAGAAAGAACTGCATTAATTCCCTAGTTAAATAAAGGAAACTAAAATGTTTACCTTCTGAATGCTACAATGAAAAAGGAAGAAAAAGGAAAATACAGAACAATTTTCCTTCTTGTTTGTCTCAAAAAAAGATTTAGGATTTAAGTCCGTATGTTCCAATAATAATAAAAATAACAAGACTTTATTTTTCAGGTTTATTTACTCTACGCAGCAAAAAGCACATAGAGAATGATTCCATGATATTGCTAGAAGGTTTATTTCAAGGCTGAATAATGGTCATATTGTCATTAATACAGATTACAGACAACCATGTGCACTGACAAGATAACAAATGTATACATCTTTTCTCAGTCACAGTATTAGAAATATGCTGTAAAATCAAACAATGCAGAAATTAGATTATTTTATGTGAGAGGATCATTATTCTGAATCAAACAAACATAAATTAAGCACGTATCAAATTATACATTAAGAAACTACTACTACTACACTGTTTATTTTCAATGGCACGTTGCAGAACTACATAAAAACATTCACAGTAAGGCTGATCTTTGGGTCTTCTGGATCATCTTCCAGCAGGGCTATTCTGACAACTAACTGGGCCATTACAAAGGATGCAGAAGTCAGCGGCAAAATTAAGAGCTGTCTTTCACTGGAGACAGGATTGTATTTCCAGTTCACAGTCCCAGTCACAGCAACTCACCAGCCCACAGTTATATCTTGTTCCCTTCTAATGATTTTATATGGATTTCTGATACTTTATTTTTCATTCCTGAGGCATGAAAAAGCTTTCAGATGTTAAAATCTGTTATCTGCTTCTGAGATCTGCGCTGACTATTGTTTTTACATGCTTTTTGACACACAATCTTTTCTGCATTTTCACTGGAGAATATTAAAAACACTCAACATCCAGAATAAAAAATCTTAAACATCTTGGGATGCTTTTAGCCATATTTGCCTTCCAGACACCCCTGTCCTTTCTGGAAGGCAGGATCAGCAGCTGTTTTCATCCTGGCATACTCTGAAACAAACACTAGAGTTCCCAACAGACACATGGCAGCCCTCCATTGCAAGGCACTTCATATAGCACTACTTGCCCCACAACCCACCAAACCTCAGCTTTCTTTTCCTAAAAAGGAAATACTGTCCCTGTGCTCTTAGGTTCATTAAATAACAAACACTAAAGAGTAAAGGCTAGCATTTATTTTGACATTAAAATAGATGATCAAGTCAAAATTGCAAAACTGAGAAAGTTCCATGTGGTTGACCACAGACAAATCATCGCTGCTTTGCCTTTACAAAACTTCCTCTCTCAGAATCAAAATCAATCTTAACAATACAAATCCACTATTCATGTACAAAATTTCCCCAGCTTGTTAGTATTTGAGTTTACCTGTTAAAAGCATTGCAGGTAGAAACAAAGCTGCCAATTGGCTCTGCCCACTCTTTGCAAGAGGCATCTCTGAATGCCAGAGCGAAAGGGGAGCACGTTAAGGGCAGGGAGGAAAAGGGTCATTAGAAATAAAACAGTAAAAGGAAACACTACTTTGCACATGTAGTCAGCAATCACAATTTAGTGCTGCAAGACTTGAGTCAAATACTGTATTTGAATTTTAAGGACACTAGCTAACTCAGCATCATAACATTATCTAGGTTAGAGAAGACCTTTAAGATCATCACATCCAAGCATCCACCTAACACTGGAAATCCACTGCTAAACCATGTCACTAGACATAATCCTGAAAGCAGAACATTTATCTTGACAAAATATAGCGTTTATTTAAAGAAAATCTTTTGCTTATTTTGGGAAAACCACCCCTGCATGAAACTTTAATAAAGAATTCAGCTGCACTTAGTTGACTTAACTTTTGGACTGCCTTGACTTCACTACATCAGCCAGATGGAATTATTATGATTTTCATAATTTTATCAAGAAAGAAACACTATTCATCTCAACATAAACAACGCCTTTTCTTTTTCAATGAAGAACAAATAAAAACTATTTTTCGCTCTTTGAAAGTGCAGAAATATAGCACAACTGAAATACAACTTCCATCGATTCTTGGTAATAACAGATGTACTACCCAGCACTGGTGCATACTAGCTGTCCTTCTGAGTGACACATTTTAGAAGAAATGTGCTTGCGTTTTCATACACAGGAAATACATTGTTTTACAGAGTTATCAGAAAACTCTATGCAACAGCACTGCTGCAGCATTCTAAAACTAAAAAGTCATTTTACAGTGTTGGTCTTGGCTAATTCCTCGACAAAATCCTTTTTACAAAGATCAGCTTGTTACAATTCCAGGCACTTTTGCCAACAATCTCTCCTCTGTTTTTTTCAACACACACTTGTAGAACTCTTGTTTGGAATAATAGGCTACCCTTTCAACTGCCAAGAAGAAACTGAAATGTGGATAAGTACCAGCTGCACCTAGAAAAAGGGATGAAGTAAGCCCTATATCCTCAGCACTCCGAGAAGCGCTTAACTAATTCAATGTTTCTAAATGTTATCAATGCAAAAAAAACCTGGAACTTAAGGCAAAATTCTACATGCTGAAATTAAGCTCACTGTGTTAATATTCTGCATCTTTCCCTCTTTGTCTAGCAGAGAGATAACATTTCAAGAGGGATTTCTGCAAGTGTGATCAAAAAGATCACAGAATCACAGAATGGCCAAGGTTGGAAGGGGCCTCAAGGATCATGAATCTCCAACCTCCTGCCACATGCAGAGGCACCAACCTCCACATTCAATACCTGATCAGGCTGCCCAGGGCCCCATCCAACCTGGCCTTGAACACTTCCAGAGACAGGGCATCACAGATCATAGGAAAGGCTATCTAGAGCCTTAGACTACACTCATCACGAATTCTGCTTGTGGAAGAAATCAGTATAGATACAAAACTCCATTCTGCACGCCCTCTAAAACATTTTATGATCACTTACCTTCACAGAGCTTCTGCTTTATAACTTCTTTAATTCTTGATATTGCAATATAATCTTCAACATAAAATACATAAGTTGATGAAGGCTTGTTGGCAATAGCTTTAAGTTCATCCTCCTCAATTTCTGAGCCTACACCAATTGCAAACAAAGTGATTTTATTTTTCCTTGCTTCTGCTGCTACATCTTTGACTTCATCTTGGGATTTTCCATCAGTGAGAACAACTGCTATTTTTGTTAAAAATCTTGAAGATTTGGCAAAAAGATGGTCATAGGCAAACTGAATAGCTCTTCCTGTTCTTGTATTTCCTCCCAAGTAATGTATGGATTCCATTTCCCTGATAAGATTTTCAGTGGATTCATGAGTTCCTAGAGGGATTTCAAGTACAGGGTAATCACTGTACTGAACTACTCCAACTTGGATAAATTTTGGCCCTATGTCAAAATTTCTTGTAATATTGACAAGCCATCTTTTGATTATTTCAAAGTTTTCTGGGCCAACACTGTAAGAGCCATCTAAGATAAAGACTAAATCAGCCGGAGCAGTTCTGCAACCTGAAAAGAACAAAAATGAAACAAACATTTTAGTGAACTCAATCACTTCCCTCTTCCACAGAAAAACATTCTTTCATATCAGTTACTGCTTACATTTGAATCTTTTGAATTTGTATGTCAAAATAAATACATATTGTTAAAAAAAAACAAAAACAATCAGCTGAGATTGTCAGTGAAAGGAAGATTGTTTCTGCAAACTACACAGATTAAGTTTGGTATCTGAAAACTACACCATTTTCTGTTTTGTACATTATCACCAGAAATGACTATGAAATATTCTGAAATTCAGTTTCTCAAGCTGCCAATTGCAATTCATGCAATTAGCAGAGAGGATTTTTTTTTTCCCCATATCTCATTGTATGTAGAGATGACAAACAGAAAAATTCACTTTTGTTAGCAAACCAAAACACACAGAGAGGAATAATCCGAATACTCTGGAATTCAGCAGTAATATCCACTCCTTCTACAAACACAATTTTAATGGATTTCTGAAACTACTACTTGGCACCTCTAAAACTTGTTGTCATAAAGCCCCAAGCCTCAACTGAATGCTGTTAGTAGCATATTCTGATTTTATTAAAGGAAAAATGTTCAGTTAATCAGCTCAACCTCCATAGTAAGTTCATCTAATCATTTAGCAAATACGATGCACTCTACTTAGAGAGGTCTTTCTAACTGCATAATGACATCGGAATGGATTCAGTACTTTTAGCTGTAGCCATTCAAAAATGGAGCCCTCACGAAATTAGCAACTGCAGGCCATGTACTAACACACGTATTTCAGTAGGTCAGTCCTATCTATTGTACATGCATGTCCTCAGATGAAAGCAATAACTCTCTGGAGGGGAGAGATACCTTCCATTCATTCTAATAGAAGCTGAGATAACTGATATACAAGGTGCCAAGCAAACAGCTAAAATCAAAAGAGGTTAACTTGATCCCATGGCACCTGGGGCCACACAGGTTGCTGTGTATTCCCACGCCTTCTACTTCATGAAAGGCTCCAACTCCATATCAGGTACAGGAGCTCTGCCTTGTCCTGATGCCTGCCTATGGAAACTCCTTGCCAGATTTCATTTCCCTTGAAAGCAAGCAGCCACTGTCTGCTAGAGAGATGCCTATACAGCACACATAGTGGCAAAGAGAAAAGATGCTGGGAGAAGGAGCAAGAGGCAAGCACATTGTGATTCTTCAGAAGGCAAGATGAATAGCCAGGTCAAGGGACACAAATACACAGAATAATTTAGGTTGGATTTCGGATGGCACTGGATCCAGCCCTCTGGGTCCATTTACTTTTTTTTTTTTTTTTTTTTTTTCCCCTCCCAGAACAGAAGGAATTTGATGGAGCTTCCTGTAAAATAACTGAAATTGCTGGAAAGAAAACTAGAAGAAAAACACTTATCCTGGAAGCATCCTTGTGGCCAGAGAAACGTTTTCCACACTCTTCTTATTTGGCCATTTTGTCTTTCAAAAAGGTACTTTTGTTATTTCCCAAATAAAACAGATACAGATTTTATTTTTTTTTTCCAGCCAGCTTTGAGATGATCATTCTGAAGGATATACTAAAAGGTGAACCCCAGAGCTAGAGGAATCTTAGCTTTCTCTATCAGAACTTCTATTTTTTCTTATTGGTTTCTCACATAAAATTAAGATCTAAAATTCATGCTATTTAAACCTGTGACTTCTGAAGAAAGGAGAACAGAAATACTCAGGACACTACTCTAAATTGGGACTGGGTCTTTACTGTACCATCTTCTACCTTGGACATTTTCAAGAAACATATACAGGTAATCCCTATAAGATTAATAAGTAATAATCTTAAGTAATAAGTAATCCCTTCCTATAAGAGGAATAAGATATTCCATGATAGAACTTTTAACAGGAAAATTGCCATAGAAAGAAATATCTTCGTGGGATGGAAAACAGATAGCATGCAACATGCTTTAAAATTGCCCTAAGCTGAAATATCAAAATTAAGACTTACTTGCTCTTGTTTCCCCATCTTCAGCTGAGATGTAGTCACGAAGCAGCAGAATTAACAGTGTCTGAAAAAGTCTTACAAGCTGTGCCATGTGTATTATATTTTCAAAGTCTTGAGGTTAAACTAGAACGGGAAGAAATAAAGAGAAGATACAATGTCATTATAGTACAAAACCTGCGCATGAGAAACAATTTCAATAGAGTCCACAGGCTCTGACATAAGGCTGATATGCAACAGATCTCAGACTCAGAAAGTGTCAGTCAGGCACACAAACCCAGAATTGACTTCTGTCAAAGCTCATTTTTCACCAAGGCCCATATATGGGCTACATATATACAGGAGGAGGTTTTATTACCAATAACTGCTACAATTGGTAACCTGCTATCCATCTTCTGATGCCATTATTCAAAGCTTTGACAGCTCCTATTCCAAAGCACAGCAAGTGTTTACGCATCAGGTATTGCTGTACAGAAGTTACTGCTGTCTCAATCCAAGCATCTGCCTGCTTCAGGCACACCTTTGTCTCATCCACCTTGGAGCTGGGCCCACCACCAGGAGTCAGGACAACAGGAACCATCAACGCCCAGTGACTGTGTCCCATAACACCCAAAGTTACATGAATTATATGCATCTTAAATTTTAGATCCATTCACGATATCTCCTCTGTAATCACAGTCTCTGAATTCTGTCTCCAACGGCAAACATGGAATTTCGGTCTCGTAACGCCAACATAAATATAATGTAATAAATTTAATTTAATTAAGCCACTCTTCTAACCTACTGTGGAAAAAAGAAATCATAATGTGAAAATACACATTTCTCAGGCTGCCCAGAGGCTGTGGAGTCTTCTTCTTGGACATCTCTAAAAACCACCTAGAGGTTTACCTAGGGATTACCTGTATATGTTTCTCGGAAATGTCCAAGGTAGAAGATGGTACAGTAAAGGCCCAGTCTCAATTCAGAGTAGTGTCCTGAGTATTTCTGTTCTCCTTTCTTCAGAAGTCACAGGTTTAAATAGCATGAATTTTAGATCTTAGTTTTATATGAGAAACCAATAAGAAAAAATAGAAGTTCTGATAGAGAAAGCTAAGATTCCTCTAGCTCTGGGGTTCACCTTTTAGTATATCCTTCAGAATGATCACGTCAAAGCTGGCTGTGAAAAAAAGAGCTAAATTTACAGCAAATTTTCAGTGGCAGATCAGGGACAATTCACTGCACCACTCATCTCCATTAAATATTTTACATCTGGCCAGAAGACTAAGCACCCCCTTTCTCTCTTCAGGCCCTGCTATGTCAGTCATATTTCTATTTACCTATTACATGTTAGTTTTATCACTACCATTCTTTTTCCTTTTTTAGACCATTTCCTAGAATCAAAATGCCTTCCACGAAGAAGGTCAAGAAACGTATACACCACACCTGGGGGGACTTCACTGTGGCCTTTTGTCACAAGCTGACCTGTATAACCAAGATGTTATAGTCACAATATAATTGTGTATAATCAATAGATATCAAGATGTTATAATTGCAATATAATCAAGAGAGTAAGGCAAAGCAGACAACGATCACAAAAAGAGAATAAGTGGAAGAGCTTACCCTTGGGTTGAGCTCACCAGAAGATACCAAAAGAGAGGATCTCCAGAAGAGATCCTTCCCCTCTGGTAGCCAGCTCTTAAATAGGTCCAGGAGGGGTGGAGCCTGGCTCCACCCCTTCCGGCAGCACAGGTGAATTGCCTTCACCTGTGCTCCTCTGGCTGACTCAAGGCTCACCTCAGGTGATTAATCAGAGGTTCAGGCCGTGACTCAGCAGTTCCCATACACTGACCAGAGAAGCTGCGGAAGCCCCAGCCCTGGAGGCATTCATGGCCAAGTGTGAAGGGGTTCTGGGCAGCATGATGCAGTGGGTGGCGATCCTGCTTATGGTAGGAGGGTTGGAACTAGATGATCATTAAAAATCCTTCTAATCCACGCCATCCTATGATTTTTACTTTCATTCATTTACATCCATTTTGCTCATGGACATATTTTAAATGACAGAAATATTAATGGCATAGCCTTCATATGTCCCCACTGGTCAGCTCTCATCAAGTTGTCCTAAAACTCTGCAAAACAAAAGTCCCAGCAGACAAAAAATTTAGAGCAAGAAAGAAAAACACTAACAAGCTTTCCTGGCCTCCATCCCATCTATCCAAACAGCAGGAACTTTTGCTCACCATGTGGTAATGGCCTCTTAAACTAAGGCATATCCAAACTTCTTGCTCCACTGCTGAAAGAAATAATTCTGCCTTCACAAGTTATCAGGCATCAGCGTTGGAAGCACAGAGGGAATTGTAGGGCATGCATAAAATATATCTCATTTCTCACATTGAAGAAATTTCCACAGCAGCCATCAGGGTAAGTCTTTAACCTTGAAAGACATTAAAGTCATTGAACTATTACATCAGAGCAAGATTTCTCTTGGTGAAAACTATGCTTGCATTTGAAGTATTTCTTAAAAAGAATCAGCAGAATAATTGCCAAAACAGGCTTGCCTGATTTGCAGAATTAAATTGTATTCCCTCAGTGGAAGATATTTTTCCATCTCTTTGCAACAGTCTTTCTGTATTTCATTTACAACAAAACCCCAAAAATATGAGATACTGAACCTAAAGTATGAAGCCAAATTAAGTACTTAGTAGTCCAAAACAGATTTACTAATAGAAACCAAAATTAAAAGGATAAACCTAAGACTTAAGCAACCATCCGAAGAAGATTCCAGGAATTACCAGTGTTCAATAAATTCTAAAGAAAATAATAATATAGCCCTGCATTTTTAATAGTCAAGAGATCCAAGCCAATAGTTCTAGAGACCAGACTTCTGTGTCTTCTCAACACAGTAATTACAGCCCAGGCAACAGAAGCACACTTGAAATTACTTACAGAAAACACTTACCAAAGTGCCTCATTCCTGCTACCACAAAGAGGCCATCATTAATACCAGCCTAGGACCTCTCCACTAACATGGCAAAAAAAATAAGGTTAATCACAGCTGATCATCACCTTTCTATCTTTCTTCTTGTAAAAGAAACAGAAAGTAATCTCTATGGTGGTCCATGGAAGCACTAACTACTTTCTGCTCTGCCTTTGGGAGCTGAGAAATCAGGATCTTCGCACCAACTTTCTGCCGCAGGAGCTCAGAAGCTGGCTCAGGCTGTGTGGGGAAGCACAGAGGGGTGGTAGACCTGTCCCAACCCTGAACAGGGAGCAGGACATGGGAGTCCTGTTTGCTCCTTGTTTTTAATCTGCATTTGCTGGGAATCAAACTGTAGCCAGCCAGCCATATACCTCAAGGTATTACAGCAAGCAATGTGAAATTGCTTGAAAACAAAACCTAAAAGACTATTCAAACTTCTAGCTTTTTTTTTTTTTTTTTTTTTTTTTTTAAGTATTACCTGTTCATGAGTACATTTCTACAAATGTAACAAGGAAATCACTTTTTTTTTTTTTCCCCTCCTACCTCTTAATTCTAATCACCTGGTTTTAGCACATGGGAGCTCATGGAAGAGAAATTCATACAGGGTAACTAAATTAATGCACAGATATTGCATCCAGCTGAAGAAAAGGCTTGGGTACTCAGAGAGCAATAGAAGAGAATTATCACAAACGTTGCCATATTTGTCGAGGTTTCCCTCATGGCTGCTTCATTTTTCCACTGTAAATGGAACAGTGCACCACACCCAAAGGCTCTGCAATTCTAGTGATGCACTGGGTAGCGAAAGCAAACCTTTGGCTACCTCCCAGCTCTACAAAACTGTTTAACTTAAAACTGCAAAGGCCTACCAGGTTACAAGGGTCTATCAGACATTAACTGCAACAGGATATTCAGTTCGTGGATCTTTACAACTCAGCCTGGTCATTCTTCTAGTCTTCACTATATGTTTATTTTATGAGGGGTTTTTAGGGTGTTGGATTTGTGATGGTTACTTGCCACCATTCTGATAGCAAAAGGGATGTTCTGAGTGAGAACAGCTCTCTGGTAAAATAGACTCCCTTGCACAGAGCAATCCCAAATGCATTAAGGCCTCTGTTTTGTGCCCCTGAAAAAAAGGGATTGTGCAGTACACCAGATATTATTCAGTATCTCTGTGCCTGTAATTTGCATTGAAAGCCAGGCAAGCTTCTGCTCATCTCAGACTAAGTGAAAGGCAAAACCACAGCAATAAAGTTTGGCTCCGCCACCCCATGCCTCATGAGTGCATGGTAAACTACAGAGACAGACAAATTCCAATCTCTCTCTACAAGTTGGGTTTTTTTGTTTTTGTTTTTTTGTTTTTCTTTTTTTGTTTTGTCATATATGGGTAGAAAATTCATTTAAGTTTGGAGCTTAGTGTAATATCAACATAGCCACATGCTGTGTCATTTTAGGCAGCTTGAGCCAATTAGACAGTCAGTGTCTAAACGCACTATCTTCCTTGGTGCATTTTCTGGGCACTGCAATTATGCTTTGCAGCAGCATTTGCACTAACAGGGCAAACACGGCTCACCTCCAGCTGGGAAGCAATAGATATCTGGTACAGCCATTAATGAAACAAACATCCATTTTGAATGAATTCAATGCTCATCCATGTGTTGGAGATGGCAAAGGCATGCAACTCTCAAAACAGCTTTGCTGCACTAAAGTACATAGAGAAACATTCAGACAAGTACATCTTCTTGTCCTGATTTCAGCTGGGACAGAGTTGATTTTCTTCACAGTGTCTGGTACAATGCTACGTTTTTCTCCCAAAACCAAAACAACATTGATAACCACACTGATGTTTTAATTGTTGCTGAGCAGTGCCAGGGTTGTTTCAGCCTTTTAGTGCCTCATACCATCCTGCCAGCAATGGGGCTAAGGAGTACAAGAAGCTGGAAGGAGTGAGAATCAGGATAGCTGATCTAAAGGGATACGACATTGTGTTAAAAAAGAAAAAAAAAAAAAAAACATATATAACTGTAGGGGGTTGGCTGGGCATCAATCAGCATGTGGTGAACAAGTGCTTGCACATCATATGTTTTGCATATATACACATACATACATAATTAGTAAATAGAAAGAACAGTAAGAACAAAACAGGAAAGGAAGACAGTTTTTATCTCAGCCTATGAGTTCCCCCTCCCCCCCCCGCCCCCGCAATTTTCTTCCCATCCCTTTGGGGTGAGGGGGGGAAGGGAAGAGCAAAAGGCTGTGTGCTGTTTAGCTGCTTGCTGGGTTAAACCACAACACCTCTGCATGTATACACAGCAGAAGAATTTCATGCCCACCTTAAGTTTTCAGTAGGAAACAGGTGTCTAAGCAGATTAGGCAGCACTTCCACCCTGCATTTAAGAAGCCTACATGTAACACCTCTTGTGCCTCAGAAGATACACTCTTGTGCCTGCTGATGCACTCTTTCCATACACAGCTTTCTAGTGTCCAGATGTGTATCATTTTACTCTTCCCAGGAATATTTGCTGAAGAAACTTTCCATTTAGAGCAACTTGGAATCTTACAGAATCAAAACTATTTGCTCTACAGTGCAGTTTTATCACTATTCAAACTGGGGAACAGAGTGAGACTTCATTTCTTTGAAGAGCCTGGCTTCCCTAACACACTAAGTTCTTGCTCTGGAATGGCACTGAAGTGTTACAGAGGTTGTTTCTTTCTTTGCTTCTTCCCATTGCTAGTTTCTGCCTAAGAAAGAAGTGGGAAGGGCATGGTTTTAACCTTTTCCAGCGTTCCAAGAAAATAATCAGTCTAAGGGTTATGCATACTATCTCGTCTTCCAAGTATAAATTAACACTTCTCTCATATTACATCACTGTATAAACATCTCTCAATTCAGCCAGGGATCATTCAGTTTGGCATACAAAGAAAGAAATATTAAAACATTAATATAACAATAATTAGAAGGACATAATGGAGATCTTTTGTATTCCCAAAACTTACGCATTAATACAGAAGTACAGCATGACAAAAGCAACCCTGAAAATTCCAATTCATATGCATTAAATAATGTGAAAAAGAAATGCAATATTGTATCACCTTTTTTTATATTCAATCTGTTTTCAAAATAAATGAGTCTTACAAATAACATTTTGGGGCAGTTTATATTAACTTTTTATTCTTATTCTTAATATTACCAGCCCTAAACATTCAAAAAGTTATTGAAGTTACTTCCAAGTCTGTTACTTTTAACAAGTAATATATCTGAATCTCTATTTCCACTTGGATTTCACTCCCATTCTGCTATGTTTTCCATTATTTCCATATTATTACTCTTCATTTAATTTTTCCTCATAAGCACAACTGATGAGGTTATTATACCTTCAATCATTTTAAAGAATAACAGCATTGCCTTGGAAGGGTGAGGCTGTAAACACTTAATCAGTTTAGGCTCAGTTTGTACATAAATATGCATACATAAATGCAATCCTGTGCATAAATAAATAAAATTGCCTACAGTAAGGAGTGTATTAGTATTCCCATACCATTTCTATTTTTATGTAGGAATGAACTGTTTTGGTACAACCACCAGTATAATTATTTTCATACTAGGACTGTTCTGCAGCATTAAATATGTGCTTACAAAATAGCTCAGAGGAGTTTTTCCTAAGAGGGATCAAAAACGAGAACGATGTGTTTAGGATGCATACATTGCAAGTTTGCTTTACTTCTTATTATAGTTAGCACCAGTGCAACAAGAATGAGAAGTGGCTGTACAGCAGTTATTTTCCAGTTAAGTCACATCTATATTTATTTATATTACAGCTGCTAAATAGGAGTACGCAGTTAAGAGTACACAGAGACATCTTCTGATCCTGAAAACAAGCGTAAAGCATTTCATGGACTCCTTAAAACACACAGACTAACACAGATTTTATCTGGGTCTTCCACCTTGTTTCAACATCCTTTGCCATCTTTCTTTTTAAAACAGTGACAGGGGAAGGAAAGGACTGCTTTGCTCCCCACCATAGGAAAGCCTACCTAATAAACAGACTAAAGAACAGAGATGGAGCTGGAGAAACTCATAAAGAAGAAGCAGGGAAAGATGCAGGCAAAAGCCTGCTGCAGCTGAGTACAAGTCCATGGGAGAAGCAATAGGAGATGTGCAGTGACAATGGAAAAGTAACGCAGTTAGCTAAAGGGGAATGTCCAAGTACCTGCAGAAAGTGAACAAAGACTGAACAGTTTAGAGAAACTGCAACAGTTTCAGAAAGGTAAATGAATTGGACATGCACCTGCCACAGAAACCCATAGAGTATCTGCAGATGAAGTAGAACTCCGGAAGCTGCAAAAGGCTCACAAATAAACATGTAACCTTCACACCATAAAATTCAGTTCAATTATCTCCCAAGGAAATGATATCTCCTGAGATACAAAATGTCTCATCCACACCACTAACCTCACATCTCATCTGCAGTCTCACATTTACAAGCGTGACCTGTCATAGGGTCACAGAACGGTTTGGGTTGGGAAGGATCTTTAAGACCATCTGGTTCCAGCTCCCTTTCCACAGGCAGGGACACCTATGCCCCTTTCTATAGGCAGAGACAAGGCTGCTCTAATGTTATTTTAGATTTCTCATCCAAAGCTCAATAATGGCATTAACAAATACTTAATATTTATGTTTGATATTTCATCCCCCATGGCAGAGCTACAACTTCAGCCTCTCATTAAAAACTGATAGCTTAACATCAGAAGAGCATTACTTGACTACTGATAAATCTTTTAAATCTTCAATCCAAAAGGCATTTCAGAGATAAGCAAGAAAAAGAACAAATACTGAGCAAGTCATTTAAGTGAAAAGACTGCGCAAAACAATTGCAATTTCCACTATTGGTAGTATGCGGTGTACAAAATAAATTCATACAAGTTAACACAACATGGTAAGTTTACACTCCATATTTATAGCTTTAACGCATCCCGTAGCATAAATTATTATGAAGATTAAGTAAAGAAGTGGAGAGGATTAAATAAATGAATCATATTTAGGCAGATTTTCAAAATTTTGTATCTGTACTTCTCATCAAGTTGTACACTACAAGATAACAGGTTATCCAACCTATTTCAAAGATGTTATACATTAAAGACAAACGCAATTGATAGATATTTTAATCCAAGCAAGAAAAATATTTCTGAAAGAAGAAAAAAAAAAAAAAAAAACTCTCTTAAATGAATTGGGCTATTTATTTTTCATGAGACTCAATGAAGCACAGCAAACCCACAGACTCCTCCAATCTACAGCAGAGAAAGTTTGTATTCATGCGCCAACATCTGAAATCACATAAATGTATCTTCTTTTTTGGCATTTTGCACTATGCTGGACTTACTCCCACTCCTCAATGAGGCTGTGCCAGATTACAGAAATTAGTTATTATGGGTTAAATTAAAAAAACCTTGCTACAGCTTTTGAGTTGCTGAATTGACACACGATTGGCTGCAGAATACAGGGATGGGCAACTTATGTAAGCAACTACCATTGGCAGCTCAGCATCCTGGCTGCAAGCAATGAGTCTGAGGTCTCCCTAGAAACCATGATTTCATAAGGACTGTGAAAGCCCATACTGTTATTTCTCTCTTTATCAAGCAACTTGAGATTCCACAGAATTTTCCTTCCTTCAACAGATCCAAGGAAAACAAAACAGCCAATCAATGGGATAAAATCTGACACGCAAATTGTACAGTTGAAACTCAACTATGTTCTGATGATAAGACTCAGTCAAACTTATTCCTACTGGATATCCAAAAGGTCTAATTTTAAGTGTGCATATGTATATGTATCAAAAAAAACAAAAACAAAAACAGCAGACAATTTAATCCAATTGACAACTTAATCCTGAAGCAACAGTCTACAAGACCATTCTGTCTGCACTAAGGAATGCAGAGCTTAGATGAGCCAATAGTAAGTGTTGATAACGGAAAGAAAACAGCCATTGGAGCAGAGTGCAGTTACTGGTAATTGCAAATCGTTTAGATGTTGATAGAAAGCCGTTTAATGGTAACACAAAAACTGAACCTATCCAAGTAAACTTTTAAAACAATGTAAAGACTATGTTAGGCGTACACCCAGTTGACAAGGGATACACAGGAACTTATATCCATTGCTGCTTCAACTCTCAAAGTGTGCATAAAAGAACACTGGCAGAGAATTCAGAAACACTACCATTGCTACCAAATTCAACAAGGTCCTTGATATGCCAGATGAATGCTTCTGCTGATAGCTCTTCAGTTCTTCCTCTTCCCATGCATTTATTTTTGTTCTCTACATTTTAAAAAGGGAAGGTAGGGCTGGCTTAGTTAATACACGATTTGCAATGTCATGACTGCAACATTTTGAGTGAAATCAAAAAAGAAGTAGTGGGAAATACACAACAGGTGATTTAAAATGTTTGCTATATGAAGAAAAGACCATCTGGGAGCTCTGTCTGCCTCTTTCAACATAGAATATCGGAATCAAGAGTTGTATTTTCTGTTTCCATTCCCTTCTCTCCTTTGTTCCTTTTATTTATCAGTCAAAGAGGACTCCAACAAGCACAACAGATTCAACCTATTACAGTTTCTCATTATCTTTTTTCAAAAATAATGGCTAATACCATTCCCAGTGACACGTGATGTATTGTCAAAAGCCATAAGGGTAAAAATGACGACGAAGAACCCCACTTCAGCTGAAGGTTTCAACATATTATTTGAAATCTTAGCCCTTTCCATTTATTTAATTATCTTCCCTCTCTTACCTCATTTCTGTAACCATTCAGTTGGAGATAAAACAGATTAATGCGTTGTTGTTTTTTAATTAACAGTAGTCTACAGCCATGGGAAAAACCGGTTAAAGCTTCAGCTACACCTCCAGAAGCTATTTCTATTGTTTTATGCTATGCAGTTGTAATAGGATCAAAAGTACAGCAGTAACAGCAGAGTAGCAAGGTCCTAAGCTGCAGCAAGAGAGGGTTTGGTCAAATACAACAGCCATAGACTGGGTAGGGAAGGGAAGAAGCTGCTTACCTTCAGAAGGTCTCAGATAGACAGGAATCTCCAACAAAGTACCCTTACCTCCACTGCCAACCCTTAAATGAGGTCTGGGAAGAGGTGGATCCTGGCTCCACCCCTTCTGGTCACTCAGCAGCACTGCATGCACCTGAGCTCCCCTGGGTTGGGCATGCCTTCCCGCCAGGTGCTCAATCACTGCTTCAAGCCGTGACTCAGCAGTTGTGCTATAGCAGTGAAAGCCACTGTTAACATCTTTGTCTTTTTGGGTCTTTTCATTCCACTGAACTTAGTACAGCCAGCTTTTGACTACATAAAGGAAAGTATCTTGGAAATATTTGATTGTATCTTAAAATTTTGCCAATATATTATATTATTATTTTATATATACACTCACTGACATCAAACCAAGAAGAATCATATAAGCTAAACAAACAGAAAAGAATTCAAGGCTTTCTAGGTCTGTTCTTTAAAATACAGTGGTTGAGGGTGTTGTTTTTTCTTTTTTTTTCCCTATAGCCCTTTTCTTATTCAAAAGTAGGCTGTGATTGCTGCAGGAATAGAAATAGTAGCGATTCTAGAGGAACTGAGGTCTTGAACTATCAAAAAACTTAAAATAGCTCCAGTTCTCTTCAGTGGAGCTAAATCAGACTCTCAACATTTAAGACAGTTTTCTGAGGGAAGAAAACAAATTTAGCACATTCATGCTCAAAGAGCAAAATGTCTTTACTACATAAATATTTATTCTTTCAACTATTTCCTAAATTTGGTACTTTAATAAACTCTTGAAGGTCCAGATATGCAACAACCCAAGGCAAACATTAAAACCATGCAAGATTTATCTGCTCAGCTGCTATCACCTGCAAAAAGACTAAGGACAATCCAGTAAATATTCAAGCTCACTTTCTTTAAAATGTGATTATTTTTACAGCCTGTTATGAGAAGCTAATTATTTAGATTACATTTATAAAGTATAAAATTCCTCCCCAGTCCGTAACATAGATCCTTCCTTCAGTTCACGAGGCAAGTAAGGACACAGAAGTCCTGCACAGTTGAATAAACAGTGAATGGGCAATGCACACAAACGTTTAGCAAAGAATGCAGACTGGGAGATGGCCACCACCATCCAGCTTTATTTAACCGGTGTCTCTGGATAAACCCCATCCCAGGAAATTCTTGAGTATCACCCTTTGCTTTCAGCTTTGTTTCACTTATGTAAATAGCATTAAGAAAAAAAAAATATTCAAAACAAGGTATGAAATTTTCACCGTAGTTGTTGCAAATCATTTTCGAACACAGCAAATACACTACTTTTTCCCCAGTCCCCCCCAGCGGGTGCCTGAACAAGAAGCTGTTCTAAGTCATACATGAAAGCATACACATTTGGAAGAGAAATGCTATTTTAACAACCATATAGTTAGGTGAAAGTTGATCATCTTTGCCAAAGTGATTGTGTGACCTTTTGGAAAGAGAAAGAATCACCCAGGATATTTCGATTATCAGGTTTGACCCCCATACGCATAAAGCCACAGAACACTTACAAGAAATGCATCTACTATAAAAAAAACATTTTTTAGAAAAATATCTATTCTTGTTTTAATGATCCTCCTTCTTCCACTCCCCTTAATCTTTTCTACTGTTGAATTACCCTCATTTTTAAGACACTGCACCATATTTCTGATGCTTTCAGAAATTGCACTGTATTTCAAAGCTGAATTTGCCAGAATCCCCAGCCACCAGTTCTGTTTATGACTTTCTTACCAAAACTACAAGGTCTCCCCTGCTTCACTTTATCTACACATACACTCAATCCAAGCCACCATCCAGTCCTGCCCTACATATACTTCACCTTCATAAGTTTCACCACACTGCAATACTTGTTTTTCAAATCCCTTCTCATTTTTGTGACTTTCCTCTGAACTTTGTTTTTGCCATCATATTTTTGAGGCACTGACATAGAACAGGGCACATACTTGCTATTGTAAAATCTCAGAATCATTCCATTACTATTCAAAAGACTTATACTTCACGCATCCAAACATACTGGTTTATTTTGCCCCAGCACTGTAGCAACAGCACATATTGAGGCAATTATCTTCTGAATAGTGAGAGAAAAAAGTAATATCTGAAGTAACCTACAAAGAATAAATCTCTGACAAAGAACAATTATTCAGGATGATCTCAAAAGCATTGCTGCTTATGGGTATCCCTTAGCTGTCTGCTACTCAACCTGTTTCTAATTATTTAAGAATGCCCTTTGCTGAAGAAATTGAGGCAGTGTAGGATGAAAGCAGAGACTGAAATGCAGGATGGCTTCAAGTTATGAAGAGGAAACTGGTAGGAAGCTAAGTTATCTGGGAAGACTCAAGTTGACTGCAGGAACAGGGAAGCTGCATGTAGCCCTGGAAATATTGTTCAGAGGTTGTGGGAAGCTAAATCATAGAAGAACAGACTCCTTACGGTTGGAAAGGGCTTCTGAAGGCCATCTAGTCCAACTCCCCTGCAATGAACAGAGACATCACAGCTAGATCAAGTTGTCGGGGCCTTACCCAGCCTTGCCTTGACAGTCTCCAGGGATGGGACATCAACCACATCACTAGGCAACCTATAAATGGGAGGCAGGAATAAAAGTGAGGTCTCTTCTTCTCTCTTCAACCGCCACTCTAAATGCAGGTAAAGCTGAGGGGACATCTTAGTGCAGTCTGCAACAGAAGGCATAGAGGAGATGGAAGAAGTCTCTCCCTACAGTCACACTGGAAAGTCAAGTGGAAATGGGTACATGCTGGAAAATACAAAATGCCAATTGGAAGGGACTAGTAGAGGCACCGAAATCTCCAGCCTCAGGTTTATTCAAACTTGGTCTGTACAAGGCCCAAACCAGACTGCACTAAGTGCGTCTGCTTTGAACATGGCTAGACTACAGAATCACAGGAGGCCCCTTCCAACTTCCACATTTCTGTGTCTCTGAATCACTTTCCAGGAACCCTCCTTCTCATTCACAAATGCAGCTTACAGGGCACTTGCTCTTTAGGTGCAGAGCCCCCCCATTCATCAGGCATAATGCTCTTCTCCAGGTCATTTGCCTTCATGAGATATTTGGCTTTAGGACAAGGCCTGTGAAGGTAAGAGGACAGTACGATGAAGAGCAAACAGAGGAGATGGAACAGGGTGAGTAAAGCAGGCCCAGTCAGCCATGCCATCCTGCTGCCCAGGACAGAACAGAGCTCCAGTAGCAGCATGCCACCCCTCATATTTGACTTCTATTGGCACCAAGAACTACAGAGAGAAGAGTAACCAGGAAAGAAAGTTTAGCTATTTAGAGAACACCGTATACAACACCTACCCTGCACCTCCCAACTTCCAAAATGGCTTTTTACTGCTTAAAAATTTTTAACAAGTAGTGGTGTGGCTTTCCCCCTTTCATGAGTATTTCCATCTCTTCCCTTCTGATATTGAAAGGTCAGTGCTTGTATTTACGTGTTAAAAATGTTCCTTACTTATCTTTATGCTGGATTTTTCTCATGTAGTACTTCCTACTTGTATACATAGTTCCATACCTGCATCGTAACTGCTTAGTTACGTCATTGCTCTTTTATAATACATCCCTTGTGGATGCAAGGGAGCAAACCCCCACTACTCAGCTAGGAGCATCACAAATACTACCTCTCTTTATGAAAAAGCCTCTGCACCCTGTAATACTGCTATAACCTTTCATTTTTAATATCTTTGCTTCCCTTTCTCTCCCACTCCAGACAATCTATGCTACTGGCCACTTGCTTAATCTTCAGACATTCACTGGTCAGGATTTAATATCACAAGAGAAATACATTTCCAAACGCCCAGGAAACTGAAAGAAGACCTAACCTCAAGTCAGAGTCTATTTTTACAACAGCGACAACATTCAGATTCACACAAGTTTCTTACACACTTGGAAATTCTCCGAAACTTTGGTGTTCAAAATTGCAGAAAATTCTTCCTCGGCTGCCACAGACAACTCTCTACAAGCTGGCACTGCAGGATGGAGAGGGGGTGGAAGGCAGCATCCTATTCAGTCTTTCCAGGCTACAGCACATGGGAAGAAGGCAAATTCTTTCCTCCCACTCTACAACTATGAAGCAATACTCAACATATGGGTTGGAGAGTCATCTCGGACCCAGGGATGAAATTTGCTACTACATTCAGCAGTGATCCCAAAGAGTAGTGAGCATTTGTCATCCACAGAGGTTTCAGCAAGGGACTTTTCTTCTCTTTTAAGCAATGATTATGTGAAGCATGCTTCCTCAGACTACTCTGAAAGATTATACATTTCACAATATTATAGCCCATATTGTAACTAGCTGAAGACTTTCCTATTCTGCCTCTTTCATACCATTCTACTCACCACTTTCCTGTTCAAAAGAACAGAACAGTTCTGCCTGCTGTTTCTCTTTGCCATTAAGCAAAACATAGAATTTGTTAACAATAAGGTTGTACTTCAGACAGGCTCTCTCTACGAAAATCATGGGAATAAACTCTTATTTCCGCCCAGAGCTCTCAACAGGACTTCTAAGTAACACAGAGCAGAACAGATTGTAGCAAGGAAAAAAAGAAATTTAATGGATTACCCTAGAATTATATCTCTTGGCTTTTCAGGATAATTTTCACCTCTTTATTTCATATTACAAAGAATGAACCCATTTGTACTAACAGGATAAACAAGCAAAATAAGTACTACTGGAAAAGCATAGTGGTCTGACTTTTTTTCCAGTCTCAGAAATTCATCTTGATCCCAGCACCCATCTTCAAACAATGTTGTGCTCACAGCACACTGCTGTTCTCACACTAAACCAGGCAAACAAGATGATGCTTAAAAGTACAAATATAGAATCAATTAATAGTTTTGGTTAGGAAGGGCTTTCAAAGATCACCTATTTCCAACCCCGGCAATGGGCAGGACACCTCCCACTAGATCAGGCTGCCCAAAACCGCATCCAGTGCCTCACCACTGTCACAGTGAAGAATTTATTCCTTATATCTAAACTAAATCCACCTTTTCTCAGTTTGTCCTGTCACTACAAACCTTGATGAGGTGTTTCTCTCCAGCTTTCTTGTAGGCCCCTTGCAGGTAATGGAAGGCTGTGATAATATCTCCTTGGTGCCTTCTCTTCTCCAGGCTGGACAATTCCAACTCTCTCAGCCTGCAGAGAGAAATGCTTCAGACTTCTGATTATCTTTGTGGCTCTCCCCTGGACACACTCCAACACTCCATTTTTTAATTTTAATTTTTTTTAATACTGGGTTCCCCACACCTGGACGCAGGGTCTCTTAAGGATGGAGAAGATATGGAGAATCATCTCCCTCACTTGCTAGCCATGCTTCTTTTAATGATACATTTTTATACACACGGTGATATGCACTGATATGCAACTTCAATAATCTCCCCTAAGAAGAAAGGAAGAGAGAAGAAAACAGACTGCAGGTTCGATACTACATCTGCTTTTCTACCTAGCTTAAGCAAAGAACACCGATACCTTCACAGACAAACCATTCCACGTTAGAAGCTATTAGAGTACAGTTAAAAAGCCATCTTCCAAGTTTTTAAATTTAGATTTTAGCTAACTTTAATGATTTAAATCAAGCAGTTTGTGAGAGACTGCATTTCCTATCATTGGATAAGTCTTTATACACAGAATGATTAAAATATCAACCTATTCTTTCCACAGCACTGCACTCAGCAGTGCAAATAGCATGCCTCATTCTTCACAGAATCACCAAGGTTAGAACAGACCTCTGAGATCACCCAGTCCAATCATCCACCTACCACCAATACTCCAGCTTTAGACATGCTTTTAAAAACATTCCACTGCAGATGATTTTTTACAAATCAGTCACACATTACAAAACATACAAAACACTTGTAGCATATTTTCTGCAGAGTCCATGCCACCAAAGCAAGTTCCAACAGAAAGAGTAAAAAACAACATGGCCCATTTGCTAGGACCCACAACAAGTTGCTTCCAAAAGCATATCAGTGCTTTTGGAAAGGCCTGAACAAATTACAGGTCATGTTCTCTTGTACTATCAAGTGTATCATTTCAGAGAGAACCCACAAGTTAAGAAAGCAGGTGTTTTATTTTTATGGATTCTAATATATGGGTTTCCAAAAAAAAGTGAAAGGAACACAATGTTATTATGCATGCCAGAAATTTGACATTTCTAAAGATGCCAGATGTATTTTCAGACATATTCCTGAGGTTTGTTTTTTCTCAAGTTTGGAAGGACTTGCTATTTTTTGTTAAATGTCAGACTGGTGCATGTAAAAAAAGGAAAAAAAAAAAAAAAAACAACATAAAATGCTGAATGTATATTATATGGAGAATGCTAATATATTTTGTGTTCTCACTGCTCTGCAAGAACACAAACTCTCACAGTCCTTCAGAGCAAACAACTTTCGCAGGTTGATTCTGGCTCTTAAAACTGAGGATTATAACAGCTGGACAAAAGCACTGAGCGTGTAGTCTCAGCAATTACATCATGGAGACTTATGGAGATAAATTCATCTGTCAAATGTCGGTTCCAATTTGTATTTCCTACAATAAGCAGAAAATTATGGTTTGAATGCATTACTAGCAAGTAGTTACAAGAGGAGGTGCTGCTAGTGTCTTTCATGGTACAAAACAAAGCTTCCAGATTGAGAGTTCAATGCTGCTTTGACGTCATCCAATGCTAACAAAAAAAATTACTTGTTTTGTATCGCTCTCCAACCATGTTGGTATTGGAAAATCTATTATTATTATTATCTATTATCTTTTAAATTGTTGGATTCATAAACTGTTACAACTATAGTAATCGAGCAGCATCACCAAGCATTAAACAAATACAAAGTAGAATAAAGAAGCAAAAAGAGAAAGTTCTATACCCATCTTATCCAAGAGATAGCAATAAATAATTTGTTACACAAACAGAGATCAAAATACATCCAGGGAAAGAATTTCTAAACATACTCTATGGTATATGAAATTCAATTCATTGACAAAGTTTGAGTGGTCTTAACATGAATTAAAAAGACAATTTAAAATATATTAAAACTGTTTCTACAGTACAGTGCTCTAATATTCTCACGATATTAGGATGTTACTATTAATAGGCATTCAAACACCCTGCAGAACACAACCTCCTAATCGTGAAAGGCAATGTGAAATCAGGCACAGCCTTCGCCTGTCCAGCCATGTCACAGAGCATCACTGACTGTGTACAAGAGAAACACTTATACAGTTCTGTAAAGAACTATATAGAACAGGAAAATCAGAAAGAAGCTACTAAGTGTGCTACTATTACTACTGTTTGAAGCAGTATGAGCAGTGCATCCATGTGTTTTACTTTTGCAAGCTTGTTCCTAATACAGCAGCCTCCACCCTATGTTTGCCATTACCCTTAATGGAATAAATCACACTTAGTCTAGCTTTCATCTCTGTCTAGTAAGAAGCATTATCTCTACCGTACATAGACACAATTTATTTTGGCCCAGTGTAAACAGCAAATGCTTACTGAGTGACACGGCTTGCTTTAAGAGGCCTAACACCTAAAATTAATCAGACTTCTCTGGTGTGGGTGCGTTTTGGTTATGCACCTGAGGGCCACTTCGGAAACTGAAAACGCTGAACCCTATGCTTACAGCTCTCTGCAGTGCTGGTAAAGAAAAGGTCTTGAAACACACAATACCACACATAATTACACCAACCCTCGCCATTCTCCTCTTCCATGTCACCTCTGATCAGAAGCTCACCATTAAAACATTTACCAGTAGCAAGATAAACTGTTTCAGATTGAGGAAGGGAACTAAACTCAGGTCTTCTCTATCTTGACTAATGCTCTAACCACATGACATTAAAAAAAAAAACCAAAAACCTTACTATCCCTGGATATTGTTCCAAAAACATAAAAGCATGCCCTAAAAGTTCCTGCTAGAGCAAGATCCACAGGCGAGACGGAAGAATTTCTGCCTTGTAAATCTTTCTAGGAATCAGACGTCTGATATGTACCTACCATGCTATGCACTCTAGCACAGTCTAGGCATGCCTACCATCAGACATGTAGGTGTGCAGGAATTTTTACTGACATAACTAAATTGATTATGATTACGCTTAACTCTGCAGTTGAGTAGAAGCAAGAATCTCTCTGGCATTTAAATGGTGGGCTTCAGTTGTAGTTACACACCTCAGTCCTTAGGTCTTCAGGAAATTATAGAATCAAGACTTAGTTCTATACCTGAGGGCAACATATTTAAAATAAACCATAACATATCAGTGATGCAGAATGCAGACGTTCTGCAGTAAATTCTGTACATCAAAACAGAAGCTAAATTTAACTTGAGTTAAATATCATACATCATTAGGATTGCCCTAACCCACCTGGCCTTGTTGAACTGCCTGAGCTTGTGGGCCTACACAGGCCCACAACCATGGCCTGTCAGGGTCCCTCTAGATAGCACCCTTCCTTCCAGTGGGTCAGCTGCTCCACACAGCCTGGTGTCACCTAGGCAAAAATAACCATGAAACAGGATTTTTGAAATTCTGATTTTTGAGCAAGATTTCTTTGTATCCAGATGCCTTTGAGAAAACTTTTTCAAAAGACATCCTATATATACTTCTGGAGGAATAGAAGACATATGTTACTACAGTTCTATCTAACAATCCTATCAAATGGAGCAGGGAACAAATCCAGAAGTACACGAGGTCACGTCTAAAGGAGAAGAGAGAATCACATCTCTGCAAAGTACCCAAACTTCCCTAAGTAAAAGTTTTGGGAATGGACAGCTCCCACAGCAGCCTTATTGAAGCCTTCCTGCTACTACCAGGTAGCGTAAAAGGACGAACTACTCATTAACAACAGAGATTATTTAGCATAAATTACCCAGGCACATGCAAAAAATGAAATTTTCCTTGGCTAGATATACCAGTTTTGAGAGTAGATCTCTTATTTAAATCCAGCTCCGAAAATAGCAGAAGAGATCAAATAAATGGAATTCCTATACTCTTTAGGAAATCAAAATTAAGCTTTTTTTCTTGGTACTGCTTGGCTTCCTCAAAGACAACTATGTGCTTCTGAAAATTAGGTACAGCTGTCCTCTCTTTTGAGCTTCTTAATGAAATCCTCTGCATCCTAGCTTCCCTCTCCTTTTTGGCAAAATTTGTCAATGTTCATTTCAGCTGAGTCAGAAGCACACCATAGCCATGTGGGCCTCTCTGCCCAGCAAATGGACTTAATCAAAGGGGCATACAATTACATTCCTTTCTCTTCATTGCAAATTCATCAGGGAATAACAAACATAAAACTCTATTGTCTAGGACCTTAAAAAAAAAAAAATAAAAATCCATGTCCTATTCAGCAAATCCGCCTCTCCCACCCCCTCATTCTTCCCCACAGAAGCAAAAAAAAATCCTTTATTATTTTATCTTCCATTTCATTTCAGAAGTGCATTTTTGAGTTTAATTATCTGCCAGCATTTCAATACATCTTATCATCAGTGATTTCTCCATGATTTGTGCAATTCTACCTGGAAGATTCTCAATTTTACTTTTCAGGGATATGAAGAATCTTCTTCAACTCTCCAACTACCATTACTTCCCCATTCTTCTTTTTCTGTCAACTTCCAGCCAGAGTTCTTCAAAATGCCCTTTTGTATATTTTGTTGGTTTGCTTAGAGATGCCACTTAATCTCAGCTTTCTCTGCATGTGACAGAGTTTCCAAAGTACAAAAAGGACTCCTTTTTAGAAGGTGAAAGTTTTTACTTCCTTTCAGTAGGAAACATATAACACCGTTTAATTTTTGTATTTCCACCTAAAGTTTCCTTTGTTTAATTTGCTATGAAATGAGGGACCTTTTATTTAGCTCCAGCTTTCTTGGCTGTACTTTTCCACAGAGTTCTATCTCATAAGATAAACATTGTGGTGTATCTCAAAATTTCCCTCAATTTTGCCTGCACTGGTCTCCTCTCTCCAAATGGAAGCCTTTAAAACAAAATTTGGTAACTTTGCAGAAACTGTTCCACTTGGTAAGGAGTTCTGTTTTCCAAAAATACTGACATTCATTTTGGTTCTGTTTATATTCTATCAAAAGTGATCTGTTTTATCTTGTAATCACATGCTATCAAGGCTAAGATTTTAAGAACTGGAGACTCCCGTGTCCATCTCCCATAAACAACTAATGCTCCAATTAAATGGAAGAGCAGTAAGACAACATTCCCCTGGGTTTTTTACTTGGACACAAATTCTAATCTCAGAGAGCAACTTCCCACAGAGTGATTTTTTTGCTTTGAAAAACTTTCTGCAGCTGAGAAAGGAATGAGTCCATGACCCTAACAATGCAGCAGTGGTCCACACTCATTTCTTCCAACTTGAAGTCATATTTTGCAGAAAATCACCCACCCTTTAAATTATTGCACAGATGTGCCTTCTTCCTCTTTACCACACTGACACTAGTTACACTGTACTGACACTGACACTGTAGTTACACTTACAGTGTTTATTTTCTCCTCTCTTGTCTTTTTTTTTTTTTTTTTTTTGTTTTTGTTTTTGTTTTGTTTTTAAAGCTGGGAATCTGATTCTGTCTACTTGCAATGAGGAGAGAGGAAATGGAAGAAAACCAGGGTCAAATCCCAAGTGCAAGAGGTAGGAACATGCTGAACTGGTCAAAAAAAGCTGCAATTAAAGGATGAGCTGTTCATTTTAACACGTGTAGATTGCTGCCTAGTAGAGTCTATCTATGCCAGAGCTCCAAAGAGAGCCACCTACGTGGTTAAAAGACTAAGAAAACAGAAATTATTACACTTGCAGACACTAAAAGCAATGTGTACTTTTCTATAATATGAATATTGTAAGTTAAAGATATCAGGAAAAGACTTAATGAACCACGATGTATATCTTCCTTCTGATGTACAGGTAACACTCACAGCCCAAAAGGCTCATCATGGCATTGCACTGTCCATCCCTCACAGCTCCCCAGCTAGTTTGGTAAAAGTTCACAGTTTAGTGTCCTTTAGTGAAACAAGGGTTACGCCACAAGATTTTACACCGAGCTCAATGATCTGGTATTTTAATATATCCTACTACTTTTACTTATACATAACATTATCTTAACCTCTCCACATAAGATACCCCAGGCTGCTGTGGACTTAGGGAACTAATATCATTAAGCAGTAAGAACTGCAGTTACTGTGATGAACATAAGCACAAGCTATTCTTGGTAACAGAGAGATGGCAAGTCTCTGTCAAAGGCTGAACCTACAGGTACTGCTACTATTACAGCAACTGCAGCATTCTTCTCTTAGATGTCTTTAAATTACCTTAAGTGGGCTCAACAAATACAAAATAAAAATGCTGCAACTGTTTTGACTAAAAATAAAACTTTTGGAAATCATTAACTCCACTTAATGAAGAAAGTACAGTCTGTTAAAAAATAATGTGGAAAATACAAGCTGGCATGCTTTAAAAATTATTGGCTTACTCTCACACTGGAGCTCGGGTGTTGTTTTTTTGTGGTTTTTTTTTTGTTTTGTTTTGTTTTTTCCAATTTTATGTTGATGTAGGATATAAATGAGCTCAGGCAAGTTAAAACATGCTCCATCATCACCATGGGTCCAAAGATTTACACAAGAGAAAGGGGGAAAGAATAAAGACAACATGAATAAGGCAACTCACTACTGTAAATTTGATCAATTGGACTAAACACTGAAAAGGTTGAGGTTTGGTTATTTTACATACTTTCTAAAATATACAAAAATGTTCTGAGGTAACCCAATTTCAGTGTTAATGTACACCCCAACCACAGTAGTTGGAACACTATACCAGCAACTCAGTGACTCCCTTTCAAAGCCAGCTTGCGTAAATATACATTTCTAGTGTGTTCACAGATTAAACCTTCTTCAAAATCCTGTAAGTTTTGTTACAGCAGCAAATATGCAGTATGTTGCAAGTGTTTCAGCCATCAGTGATCCATGCTTAGACAGACATTCAGAGCCATCTTAGAAAATCATAACTCCTTAATGAAAACATATAAAAACCCAACAGTCACTGTTTTGTTCAGAGTCTTTCATAGCTTTGGACAAACCTGCACATGCATTAGCAAGTAGTCCACTACAGTTGGCACACTTTATCTATTCCATGCAGACCTACAAAAGCAATGATAAGTACCCAGAACATGAGACAGTGCAGGAGAAAACAATGAGACAGGCTGGTCTGGATGAAAAATGTGAGCAAATGAGAGATTCTGCTCTCAAAAAACTCCCCCAAACCCTCCTAAAAATCCTCTGAGCCTCCTCACACCTGTTACCATGCCAGTTCCCAGAAGACTCTTCCTCCCCAGGCCCACATCCAAAGCCACATGGCTCTTCCAGCTGCCTTTCAACCCCTCCTGCTCCAAATAGTGTCAGGCTTTCCCAGCCTCTACTTCTCTTCCCCCTACAATCTCCAGAACACATTCATCTTGCCCCACCATTATTTATTTCTGTTGATGCTGCTGAGAAACGTGCAACTTCTCTTTGTTATTAGTACAGTGCCTCGTGCCTCAAGCCAGAGCTTCAGACCAAGCTACTGGAACTAATCATGGGAGGGAGAAAGTCTTGAAATATAAAAGTCTAAATTATGAACAGGCCTCAAAATACTAATATACAAGGAGGAAATTTGGATTTCCTATGTGCTAATGCAACATTCTTTAAAGGCTTACTTTGAACTGACAGAAAACTAAAGAAGAAATGGAAATCTCTCACTGGCATGAAAGATGGCTTAATTTTTCATCTCACCAAGTGCAAACAAACTTCCCTGCCATTTTTGCATGTTCTTTGCTAGAAAGAATGCATCTCATTTCAGGGCCTATATGTTTCACTTAGAGCAGCTATTAACTTCTCACTATTTAAACCTCGTTTTATTACAGCATAAAGCACACTGATAAAAAGACCAATTACTCAATCCAACATTGAAACAACATAAATCACATAAAATTCCAAAAGGTTGACATGTATTTACTTTGTACTTCTATTTTCATTCACAATATTATTCAGTGTGATCAACACTGCTCATCTCCCTGGTTTCTATCTGCTGTTAATCACTGCTAGCATGCCTGACATCTCCCCTGGAAAGCTAAATCAATCAGCACTGCCATAAAACAATGTCTGTGCAGATTATGGGCAATACAGAATTAAGTTTCTTTTATAAATTTCACAGTACCCCAGTACCATGGAAACTAGAGAGAAGAAAAAAGCTCTTTAAGTCATTTTGTCTACGTCAGTACTGGTTTTCTCCTGCTGCTTTTTTTCATGGTCATTTCATTTTTAAATGAAGCAACATAGAGTAGGGCTCAGCCTATTTTCCCACTTATGGGCAGGGAAGAAACGTCAAGGCTCGATTTGTTTATTTTAATTTAACAAAGCAGTATGTATGGTCACAGTGTATCAACCTCCGTAATTTTCTGTTTGTCCTTAAATTTCACTGGTGAGTGGCAGAGTTGGCCACTAAAAGGCTACAATACGTTGCTCAAGGAGATGCACTGGGTCCTCCCCAGAAGGGGATACGCAGGGAACATCACATTCCACAAGCCACCAAGCCAGGGCGTTGCTGAACCACAGCTTAATATTGCATAAAACATTTATAGGGGTTTTTGTTTAACGGGCAAAGGTAAGTGCTCAAGCTTTCTCCTTGCAGTTCTCATACTAGGACATATTGTAACATTGCCTCCCAGTCCCAAAAGTCCCCATCTTTGGATACAGTGCTAATGGGTAGATATCATACATTTCCAACACAAAAATTGGATCAGCAAAGCTTTGAAATTTTTTCACTGACCTCATGGCACTCACAAACTTAACACCTAGGGCCCCATGCCAGTCATGGGGCTCACAGCCCATGCCCCAAGCAAGGCACACCAGGGCTGGTCTCCAACTCCTCACAGCACTGCCCTGCTGGGCCCAGCTGCAGGCCCATGGCTTGGCCTCAAAGTAGTGCCCAGTGGGTAGGGCTGGGGCTGTCCCTATTTGCCCTACTCCTGATGGGGCAGTGGGATGGGCCCTGATGCCCCCCTGTGAGCCCCCTCTCTGCTCCTGGCCCTGATGTGTGCTTTGAGACAATTCAGAGGAAATCAGAGAGTGCATTTTCTAAGCAGTATTTTTACCTCCTTGAGCACCCTGAACCAACTCTACCCAGTGCCAAAGGCTGCTCCCTCAGCACAGATACGATGGAAAGCAAACAGAACAGCAAAACAGGGAACAGCAGCAAACCCTTCACAAATAATGGGTCTTCAATGGGATTACCAGATTCAGCTCTGGTTATGCCAGCTCATAGAAGATAAAAAAGCAGAAACAAAGACATCTTGATAATACAGATGACTAAGAGCATAAAAAAAGATCTGTTTTATAAAGAGAAACTGAAAAAATTAGATCTGTTTTATTCAGTATGTCTTTAAAGCAGTCAGAGCAAAACAACAGGACACAAAGTAACGAAAAACTTTGAAAGAAAAGGTAGGTCTTATGCACACCCCTTCTCTTATAAAATGGAGATATTAAAAAACTGGTTTTCCTTTTTCATTTCAGAGGCCAACATGGGAAGCAAATAACTTAGCAGAATTTTAGCAGTAACTAAAATGTAAGCGGGTAATAACACAAAGATTATCATCATGAAAGCATAAAACTTAGCAAAAGGGGGAAAAAAAGTAACATAATGGAGGTAAGGGAAGAAAAACACCAAGAGAAGGTCCACTTCAGCTAGCTGTTTCTGTAATTAGTTGGGCTGATAACTGGACTGGGCAAAAAAATCCAGTAGGACAAACTACACTTTCCAGCTACGTGTGCAAACTGAATTATAATGCAAGTAATTTCCAAGATTATGATCAGAGCCTAAAATGAGGCAAAATAGACCAAAGTACAGTTTTACCTTATAGACTTGCCAGAAACATATTTGTGTTACCAACGACCTGAAAGGAGCAATGTGATACAATTTATAGAATCGTATTCTGGAATTGAACTCAAATTTCCTAACATTCACCAATAAGCCAATCTACCATTGTGATGGTGCCAGACCAAGACATTCTTTAACAATCATCCACCGTGGGTCTTAGACCTCAGCTGTAAGTGCGGCTTGAGTAGAAGGAAAAAGGATCATAAAATCTAGTGTAATAATTAGGCATATAGGTAAAATGTAGTAAGTGGATTATTGAGCAATTTGCTTGCAAAGCTGCCACTTAGAACTGCCACCAGGAGCGCCAGTTCACAGGCTGACCTGGCAGCCTCACACAACCTAGACTGCTGTAAGGGATCTGACGAGATGTTTCGTACTATCATAGAGTCATTAAGGTTCAAATGACCACTAAGATCATCTAGTCCAACCGTTAACCCATGACTGTGATCCCTCCAGACCATGTCCTTCAGTGCCACATCTACACCCTTCTTGAAAACCACCAGAGACAGTGACTCTACCACCTCCCTGGACAGCCTGTTCCAGTGCCTTTCCTAACATCCAACCCTTGAAATGGTCACTCTTGCTTTCAGTACTTCTGATAAATACACTGTTAGATAGGTTAGATGTGATCTTAAAATCTCCGGTGAAGGAAGTTCCATACCCTAACTGCCCCGCTCCCGTCCCCGCGCCGTCCCTCCCGTCACCCCCAGACTCCAGCACGGCCGCTTGCTCGGAGAGCCCCGCGGGTGCAGCGGGTCCGGGCTCGCCTCTCCCTCCCGAAAGGACCCGCCCCGCTGACCCGCAGCCCCGCGCGCCCCCGGCCGGCCGCGCTCCCCCACCTGCAGCGGGTCCACTCGCTGCAACGCCGCTCTGCCCCGCGCCGGTTCGGCGGCAACACGGGCCCCGCGCCGCCGGCCCGCCCGCCCCGCCCGCAGCACCGCCTCCCGCCCGCCCCCCGCAGCTGCGGCCGCGCGGCTGGGGATGGTGCGTGGGACTCGCGGGGCGTTCGGGGGCACGGCGCCAGGTAACGCCGCGATGGCGTCGTTCTTTGCAGATACTTGACCTGAGAAGTTGGCTGCACGGCCACACAGCTCACCGCTCCTGTTGCACACGTGCTTTCAGGCTTTCTGCGGGGAAGCAGTCGCACAGATCTCGAGGGATCACCACGCTGCCGGTTTCTCACAGCCTGTGGTACGCTACCCGTAACAGAGCTCAGATGAGAAACTTTCTGCTCTTTCAAGACTGTTGGTGCATGTTACTTACATACCTTCCCCCTTGCCGCTTGGATCACACACAGAGTCACAGAATGGCAGAGTGTGGCAGGTGCCACAGGGCCATCTAATCCTACCGTACCTCAGTATCTCAAAGCAGGATGTCCAGCACCGTGTCCAGGTGGCTTCTGAAGATCTCCAAGGAGAGGATTCCATAGCCACTGGGCATCCTGTGCCAGTGCACCATCATTACAGAAGGCCTTCCTGCTGTTCAGACACAACCTCCTGTGTTCCATTTCATGCTCATCCCCACCAGGTGTTTCAGGCCCATGCCTGTATGTGTATGTTCATATAGTTCAGCCAGGAGACAAATCTATGTTCAAATGTAACCTCGGGTGTTCTCTCACATGTAGCTTCTGATAAGTGCCGAACTGCAGCAGATTTTTTGTGAATTAGTGAGACACTGAGCGTCCATGTTATATACTCATACATAGAGACAGGTTCAGGCAAACATCTCTACATTTGATAGAGCTATCACCTTCCTGTTAAGTGCAAACAGAAATGAAATGCGTGTGTGTGTATATATATATATATATGTATATCAACACTGCTGATGTTTGTCTATCCAAACACAACAAAGAAGCAAAAGATAGTTTTTGTTCTAAACCTTATCCCAGGAAAACACTATTTAGACACATGTGAAAGGCATTTCCTTGACAGCAGTTCCTTGCTTCACATTCTCACTGAGAATTCAGAAAACTGATTGGCTCACCAATAAAGCAATGTACATAGGTCTTTCCAAAAGCAATGCCTCCTGTTTATGCCTGTGGAAATTTCAACAAAGAGCACAATAGCACTATTTGAGAGAGCAAATTCTCAGCTACTAAACACTATTTCTCAGCATAGTCAACGCCATTAGGTATGCATTTTCAGCAGCAATGAACAAAGCCTGCATGCTACACTCATAAAAATCTGCACCAATGGAGGAGAGCCACTGTTGCAGTTGCCACTGCTGAAACGCACCACCTGCTGCCTCACTGTGCTCACAGCCACTGTTTGGTCTGCATAAATGTTCAGCATGCAGAAGTGAATGTCAATGGGTGCCACTTTTTCGACATGGAGGAATTCCATTCCACACCTTTGTGGACAAGGCAGACAATACAGATTGCTTCTTTGCTGCCAGCTGTCGCACGCCAACAAAATGTAGCAGAATATTGGCAAAAAGGTTCAACCTCTTCTGCCAGACCACCAACATCCGCTTCTCATATTATGGGTTAATGTAATAAAATGAGAGAAATGACTTTCAGAGCAGCCCTTGTGTGTCAATTTGTGAAGACATGGTTTGATTGCTGTCTCTGAACTTATTTGTACGTATGTATATACATATATATATACTTACATAATGAAACACATGGATTTTGTGTATATTTTTTTTCTTACTTTGAATAAGAGCCTTTGGAAGACAGATTTTAAAAGGTTTCTGCATGTGAACTGTTATGGAGTAGACAATATCTATTTTAATTTTTAAAAAAGTTCAGAAAGGAAAGAAAATCAACAAGTATTCCATGGATAAAGAACTTAATAGCAAACATCAGCTCTCAGAGGATTTAAATCTAACTGAATCAATATTTTTCAATATGTAGCACCTCTGGGCCATTGCTCATAGGAAGAGAACATTTCTAGTAACACGAGGAACGTTTTCCACTGGCTCTCAATGCCAGTACATCACAAGCCCTTAGACAACAGTCATCTGCAAATTTTTATGTTATGCTATTAAACAAACCTGTTTCCTGGGAATCTATTTAGCTACAGCATGAATTTTGCCTGTAACAGAATTTACAATGAAGCCCAAAAATGTATAGTAGTATAGCAGCAGTCTCAATCACAATTAGCTATCATAGGACTGAAATCCATTGGTGATAACCCAGATTTCACTAATGAGATTTTTTCTTGACCTAATGAAATGGTATAGGAGGGTAAATTATACACAAAAGGGGATGTGAACATAGCTCCCAGTAGTTGATAGTTTTGCCACTGTGATGTTTTTTCAACCATTAAGAGTCTCCTAGAATTTAATTATGAAAATGGTGATTTCTGGCTTATCATTCATCAGTAGTATTTGATATTTTTTGCCTAGATGCTGAATTCAAAGAGGGGAAAAAGACACATTCTTATGTAAAGCACCGAAAAGATGTGATCCCCCAATGGGGTCATATGAAATTGAAATGAAATAAAACCCAGGCTGAAATCTAAGCATGAATTGTGTACAAATTAGTCATTTTGAAGTCTCTGCTACATTCCCATCTTGCTTCAGGCAATCAGAAATTGTGTCATCCTCCTCCCACACTGTGAAAGTTCTTGATGTCTTTCTCTGTGTCAGGATTCTGTGGTTTCAAATTCAGTTTCTGGTTATTCTACAAATATGGTACTGTAGCCAAGTGTATGTCGACAGAAAACTTTCCTTGCGGAAATTCTCAAAAATTAGATTGACCCAAACCCATGTTGCCTAAATATATTTTAGAGTCAAGTTTTAGTCACTGAAATTAAGATAACTACATTTAAAAACATATTTTTCCATGTTTATGTTTCTCTGGAAAAAGGAACCACATTCTTATTCTTCCTTAACTGAGGCAAAACTTTAATTTTGCTATTTTTAACAAAGTTATGTTGAAGTTTTAAAGGATAGAATATTACAAGAGAAACAGAAACAGAGTTTTGCCTAACTGAAATCTCAGGAAACAATGAAATGTACCATAAAGTACAGTTCTTTATTGCATAAGTCTACTTCTGTAACTACTTGCACACCAGTGCACACCTTTACTCAAAATAATGACATGGTGTATTGGTGTGCATGTAGTGTTTGCAGGGAAAAGTCCTGAGGATGGGAGTAATGGGGGTAGCATGACTCATCATGAAATCTTATGAAGGTCAGTTCTCCCGACACCCATTTCACCAGCCACAAATTCTCCTTTTCCTTCTCTCAGAGCAGCAGTGCAGGTCCTGTACCCTTTGGCACGGAACAAACTGGATGCATGAAGTGGTGGGGCACGAAAGGCTGGTTTCATGCAATAGCATCTTTTAGAATTCATCAACTGTCCTGTGCATTAGTTAAAAAGAAATGTATCTGTTTAGACTGTTTCCAAAATAATGCTGTGTTGAAGTCACGTAATTTGAGAGATTTACATAAACTTCTGCACTTGTTAATAGTAAGCACACGTAAAATAGCAATATTTCATTATCTCGCAGACCAGTCTGGTATCATTGTAATTTCAAACTGTAAGATATTTTTTACTAGTTTCAAACTCAAACTTAATTTCTAGTTTTCAGATTTTTCCAGCCTAAACTTTGTGTGCCAATCATATCTTTACTTTTATCCAGCCTGACAACCAGCCAATGTATAGTAGGAAGTCAGCCAGGAACCAGTAGGCTCAGAGATAAGTGTTGATGCTGGGCCAGCTGAATTTACATTTGCATATTGTGGATAATTTTCACTGAACTAGTGTTTCTGCTGATCTCAGCAGATACTTAATGAATAAGGAATACTTAAACTTCTCATACACATATTCTTGCCTATGAATTACACTATCTAATAAGAGTTCAGGCTGTACAGGATCACACCTTGTACCCTAATGATGTTCACTGCATTTGAGACAGACACAATTTCAAGTTGTAAATGAAATCCTGCTTAGTACAGGCGCTGTACTAATCACACCACTTGGAGCTCATGCTATAGAAAACTAGCAATGCAAGACATTTATTAAATTCCGCTGTCAGCAACCACACCATATTCTTTAAATCATCCCTGCAGGATCAGATTATTTCACAAGGGACAGAAGTTTGATGACTTGATTGCATACCAGCCTGCAATTTTGCATTATCTCTCCAATAAATATACTTTGGTTTACCATACTGGCACAATCAAGATTCTGAAATGAATTCTGCATTATCATGATGAGAGGAAGGACTAGGGCTGGGAAAAAAAGAAACTGGAGCTAAAGCATGAGAAATAAACAACTGGAAAATAGTGGTTGGATGCCAGGATTTTCAAAACAGAAGTTTCCACAATCCCTGTCATTTAAACCATTGCTTTAAAAAGCTTGATGTTTGGAAAATTGTATTTCCATAGTTAAAGTGATAGCTCTAAACAGTTTAATGATAATGCAGACAATGTGGGCAATAGATACAAACATTTAAATTTGGTTTCTGCTTTAGTGCCCCAGCTCTCTACAAAAACACTGGAGCAAAAAACTTCTCCAGGGTATGAGAAAAAAACATTTAGGTTAAGTCATTATCCTTGGATACTACTACAGATTTGGGATGGAATAACACAAGGTAAACAACCCTTAAGGGATTATTATTAAGTAGGTCTTTTCAAAAAAAGTAGTACACTTGATTTTTAGTAACTATAGTTGTTAACACAGAAGACGTGCATTTAAAATGCACGTAAACTTTTGAACTTAAAAAATAAAGAAGTCATTTGCCCTTAAGGCCTTGGCAGAATTTACAAAAATCTTAAATAATTCAATTTATCAAAGAAAAGCAACAAACCTAAGAGCTAAGCTCCTTTCTCCTCACTGCATCGTGTTATATTAATTCAGAGCACAATTCTTAGCACGATTCAAAAAAACAGAAACTGGTCCTGCATATGAAAGATTTTTATGTAGTTGGGATGCATATAATGTTCTGTCACTTAAAATCACTGGTTTGCCATGGGACCTCACAAGAGCAGAGCAGAAGGGGTAATCACCTCCCTCTCCCTGCTGGCCAGCCCTCTTGATGCAGCTCAGGATACAGTCAGCCTTCTGGGCTGCATGCACTCACTCCTGTCTTGTGTCGAGCTTTTCATCTACCAGCACCCCCACGGGCTTCTCCACAGGGCTGCTTTTAATAAATTTTTCTCCCACCCAGTGCACTTATCTGGGATTACCCTAATTCAGGTGCAACACCTTGCACTTAGCGCTGTTGAATCCCATTAGGTTCACTGTCCCTTGTCCCCTGGATGGCATCCTTTTCATGTGGACAAAGAGCCACTGACTGCAGCTTTCTGGCTGAGGCCACGCAGTCAGCTTTTAGCCATTGTATAGCCCACTTCTGAAATCCATATTGGAGGTCAGTGGCAAGCAGTGTCCCATGGGGGTCCGTCTTGTGACCAGCGCTCTTTAACGTATTTATCAATGACAGACAGTGGGATCAAGTATATCCTCAGCAAGTTTGTGAATGACACAAGGCTCGGTGGTACAGTTGATATGAGAGAAGGAGGTGAGGCTCCATCATCTGGATTACTACATTCAGGTCTGGGGCTACCAGCATAAGAAGGACATGGAGTTGTTGAAGCAGGTTCTGAGGAGTCCACAAAGATGATCAGAAAGCTGGAACACCTCTCCTACAAAGAAAGGCTGATGGAGCTGGGCTTGTTCAGCCTGGAGAAGAGAAGGCTCGGGGAGACTGTGATGTGGCCTTCCAGTATTTAATGCAGGACTTATTAATGGGGGAAATTGACTTTTTCCGTGATTTGATAGTGGTAGGACAAGACAGAATGGTTTAAAGCTAGAAGAGGGAAGATTTAGGTGATGTTAGAAAGAAATTCTTTACTCAGAGTGGATGAGGCACTGGAACAGGTTTCCCAGAGAAGCTGTGGATTCTCCATCTCTAGAGGTGTTAAAAGGCCAGATTGGTGAGTCCTGGGCAGCCTGATGTAGTGGGTGGCAATCCTGCCCACAGCAGTGGGGCTGGAACTAGATTATCTTTGAGGTCCCTTCCATCCCACACCATTCTACGGTTCTATGAAAGTGCAGCTGAAAAACATGCATCCGTGGGAAAAGCATATAACAGAGCTGGTGGTTAAGAACCTCTCGGAACAGAACTCAAAAACAGTGGAGAAACCCAGGAGTAAAAAAAATCTAGGAAGAGACCCAACAGAAATTTACGTAGAAATTAATGAAAGAAGGTGAATAGAGCAATTTTTTTGTACCTTGTCTTCTCCAATTATAAAGAAGAACTAGGCAGATATGATGAGTAATAGCAATGAAGCATAATTCATGGAATAGGAGCCCTTTCTCCATTGGATTTTCTGCATATCACGTAGTAGTTAAAAGGAAATTAAATGTCATTTTAGAGGATAGCTTGTAGCAACATTCACCACAGTCTTCCACAGTTGCAGTTGTATTAAACAGCTGGTGCAGACATGAAAGGATGCAAAGATTTTGGTTTATGAAAATCTTAATTTTTGAAGAGATAGGTAAAGATCACTCACGTTATTACACAAGAGGCATTTTGAATAATAGACAAGGAGCAAAATATATTCATAGTTTTCATTTACCCAATACAGATATCCTTCCAATTGGATACCATTCAGAGGTGGGGGGGTTAAAACAGCTGTTAGGTTAACCTGTTGATTGTGTCAGTGATACAGGCTGCCTTTTAGAATCTTGAATGCACTGGGGATACTTCAGATGTTTGTAAAAAGTATAACTCAAGTTCTGAGGATCAAAAAACATCCTCACATCCTTAAATGACTTCATCTGTTCCCATAAAACATGGGTGGAACATCTGGGAGAACTGAAAAATACTCCAAAACTTTTTAGAGAGCCAGGATTTAAATCTGTAAGAAATAATGCTCATTTACAAAGGATCACACAGTTTTCCTGGGACAAAAGTCAGTAATGACCGGAGACTTGTGTCCGATAATATGGGAGAATAAAATAATGGAAAGTTCCTGTATGAGGAGGATGCAGAGATGTCTACAGGAGCTTCACATGAAATTTCTACAGAGCAGAAAATACAAGCTACTCTTTTGGACTGAGAAACAGTCAAGAGCTTAATCCTGAAGGACAGAGGGACTTCTGAATTATGCTGTGCTAGAACAATTCCAACAACTCTTTCTGTTAAATTTGTACTGAAGAAAAAAAAAGAAAAAAGACTGAGTTCACTGTGCACAGAACATAAATGATCAAAGAAAAAGTTAAAGACAACCACAAAAGTTCATTTATTCAGTTACTATGCAGACCCTCCATTTTTGTCATAGTTACTCACTGCATACAGTACTGACGTAGACCTCAGATTCTTGCAGTGAATGCTAGGATATCTGTAAATAATGCATTAAATATATGTGAATATGCCTTAAAATAACACCACAGTGCTGGAGAGGGCGTAGTGTGTCACTCTGTTCATCCGCAATCCTAGCGAGAATAAAGTTGTGCTGAACTTGGGGTGACTTGTCAGAACTTTATAAAGCTACTTTGCAAAGTGGTTTTTCAGCAACACCAGAGAAGGCTACCTGGGCAGTTATACTTTGTCTCCTTTAGATGGTTCCTAAGGGAAACATCTGCAAAACAAACAGAAACGTGAGAATTTCAAGCTAGACCACAGCAGTCTCAGTCCAACTACAGGCAAAACCAATAATCAAACACAAAACCTAACTCAGCAGGTGAATGTGGCTGCTTGTGCCCGGTGGCAGGGCTGCTCTGAAAATAATGCTTTCTATTTTATTATGTTGGCCCACAACAACAGAGGCAGACATTGGTGGTATGACAGTAGAGGTAGAAAAGATTATGAAATAGGAGGCATTACTTTCAGAGCAGCCCTCATAAATACGTGGCATTAGTTTTGGACCAACTTGTGTAGATTCCTACAGGATAGAGGGGAAAAAAAAACAGTTTGAAAAATAAGTCTCTGTCAGTTATTAAAATAATTACTGAAAGTCAATGAAAAGTAATTAATTACTATTAATTCTGAAAAATAATAGCTTAAGGCAAACTAAGGATATGTAAGTCAATGAACTATAAACAGGAAAAAAAAAAAATATATATACTGTCAGGAACATCAGAAAATCATAGTCTCCATCATAAATAATTTCCACAAGGAGGTTGTGGATGCCCCATCCCTGGAGGCATTCAAGGCCGGGCTGGATGTGGCTCTGGGCAGCCTGGTCTGGTGGTTGGCGACCCTGCACATAGCAGGGGGGTTGAAACTCGATGATCACTGTGGTCCTTTTCAATCCAGGCCATCCTATGATTCTATGAAAACTGGTCCTGTTGAAAATATGTGACAGAGCCATGATAGGATTCCTAAAGGCCAGCATTTCGTGCTAGGAGATATATTTCCCCATCAGCTACTTGCTTTAAAGACAGGGCCATCTTCTACTTTCTTTCCTCTTTCTCCCTATTATTCCAGCCCAGGAGGTATTTCTTCTTATGTGTGTCTCACTTTCCTGAATTTATTTGTCTCCTTTTCTTTTCTTTTTTTTCCCCATTTACAGGTTTTAAGTGAATGGGTATATAATGCTATGATAAGGAGCATTATACTGCTAAGTAACTTCTTACTTCATGTTCTAGCCTTCTCCACAGAAGTATTATATTTATAAAAGTATAACAAGTTTATGAAAAGCTCATTGCTTATGCTGTACTGTCCATCAGATTGTTCAAGACATTGTATATTTCCTTTCTAAAAAAAATCCATCTGTACCCACACATATGTATAACATAATTTAAATTGTGCTACTTCTAGTATTATAGATGACTGTGGTGGGAATTATTCATGGTCTGCAATGCTTTCTAGTAGAATATTTTATAGCTAACACACGTTTTTCCTTTTTATTCCATTATTCTAATGCTGCATATTTAGCACCCAGATTTTACTGTGCTTCTTTTGCCAACTCCAGGAAGCAGCCACTGTAAGCTAAGTTTGTACTGAAGGCTTTTATTCCTAGCAATTTGTCAACCACTTACTGACTTTATTTACTGATCATGAAGACAGCTGTCAAAGTGTGATAACAGAATAACAACATCATTCCAGAAATTAGATAATGACAATTTTTTTCACAGGCTACTATAGCTAAGCTAATTAAGAATATTTAAGAGGAGCCTAAGGCTCAATGGGTATTTTCAACACAGATGCTTGAAACAATTCCATGGTGTCAGGCACTGGAAACTTTTATCTCATAGCCTTCCTAACACACAGAGATTCCCACAAAGTAAATGGGTCATTCCCCCAGTCTTCTTTCAAGAGTTAAAATACAAACACACAGCCAGGAAAACAAGTAAAGCACAGGGAAGAGGTAGGAAAAAGAAATCAGGGAGAAAAAAAAAGTAATAATAAAATTGAATTGCATTTGAGGAAACACACACTCCTGCAATGACATGCTGACTCAGAAGCTGCAAGGCTTCTCTGGCTCCCCAGTGGTGTGCTGTGATGTCTCAGGGATTTTCTGACTCCTTTTCAAGTCTTCTGGGGCCTGGGTAGCCCAGAGAACAGGCACAGATTTTCTTTCCAATTCTGTAATTTTAAGTGCTACTGCTCTAAGTATAATCAAGTCCATCCTGTTATTACTCAATGTTAGGCAATAAACTGCTGCAATAAAAGTGTGACTCCAGCATAAAAGCTGATCCAGTGTCTTTGGGGACTTGATTTCTGGAAATTTAGCAAGTGAAATGACAAAAATAATTCATTTAAAGTTCTACATATATTATCATTCTCCTCATCGTTACAGAGTACAGCCCTTCGGCATACAAGAAAAAGATGACATTGTTTCGTGTGGCACTGAGCTGGTTTCTCTTGGTAGTACATGCATGGTGGTAAACTGGAATCAAATAATAAAAAGCAGTAATAACTGAGCAGTCAAAATTCGGTTTAAAAAAACTGCTAAGATGAACTTTAGAGAAGAAGTGAGAATGAGCTCCTTTTCCTAAGTGTGTAATTTTACAATGCGATATACTGAATTTTACCTAAAGTCATGAAAAGTGAAGAAAGAAAAAAGGAGGAGGAGGAGAAGGAAGAAGGAGAAGAGATAAAGAAATAGGAAAAGGAAAAAAAAGAGTTAAACATGAAATACTATGAAATGCTATAAAATATATAAAACATAAAATGCTAATATGGATGAGCCAAATGAAGATAACTTCCATTACAACCTCTCAGCAGCTCCAAGGGAGGGGGGGGGGAGGAAAGACGAGGTGACGAGGTGGGACTGCAGAATGACTCATCCCATGGTTCATTTTCTGAAAGGTCAGTGGGGAATGGGACAGGGACCAACCAAAATTAGTCAATTGCTCTGTGAGTTAACATTTTCCCCACTCCAGCTTTTTTCTGCAGTTCCAGCACGTCCTTCCACTCGACATTTTCTACTGGAAATTTGGACTATTTTGTTGGAAAATGTATATGCTCAAGTGGACAGAAGCAGTGTTGTAAACCACTGCATTTCCAATGTCCGTGTCAGCTTCATATGGTGTCATTAAGGCTGTAACTTGTCCTGCAAGTATAGCATATAATGTACACCTCCCATGAGTATAGTGTATGCTTTTCGAATTAATTAATGATGGTCTGGATTAGCTAAATGTTGTGTTATTTGTTGCTTCTTTAAACAGACAAAAGAGCAACAGCAATACCAGAAAATGGCACAAGCAGGTGATAATGAGGATGGTTTTGTGTTTTCTCTAAATAGAAAATATTTTATTTCCGATAATGTAGTCTTGCCAAAAGCAAGTATGAAAGCACTCCAGGTATCCCTCAACCTGTGCTTGGAATCCAAGTCCCCCATCACACATAAAATAAAAATGCCAGCTCTCTCTTCCTGTATATTTAATATTTTCTTAACCATCTGTTAAATATGATGGGTTCCTTTTACTGCATGCAAATTTTGTAATGGGCATTTATACACCATCAAAATTAAATGCTGACAAGATGTGCTTGAGGTTAATTTCCAGGAGGTGTTTTAGTAATATTCTAATCTCAATACAGATTTTAAAACTGGACACTTTCTAAGTGATGACAAAGAAATACGGTGATGGATTTCCAGACATGAAATATTAAAGCTATACCTAAAAGTACTCAATTAATCCAAAAAGACATGAACAAAGATACCGAGTTTTGTTTCCATTTGAGAGAAAAAGCAGACAACTAAAATGTTGTAGCTTCACAAAAAGCTATATATCACTTCTTTTTCCTCAATCTGATTTGGAAATTTGCTTTTTGTCCTAAACTCGGTTATTTTTCAGGTATTATCATTCATCCGCTCAGCTTTTCCCTGTTAAAAAAAAATACAAATTCCAGATCCAGCAGAGATGGCGGCTTGGGTGAAGGCTGAAGTGAAAATATACACTGAGAAATACAGCCAGTGGGACAGTGTTCTAAGTAGGGCTGTCCTGTGCTGTCGTCCCTCCGTGCCACCAGCACAAAACTTGGGCAAACTGGGAGATGCTGCTCCTGACAGTCCACTTGGATCTGATCAATGTACAAGTCTCTAGAGAGCGTGCCTGCAAAACTTTCTTAATCTGCATCTCACATAACAATATGTTGGAAAGCATTGTTTTTTAACCCGTACTGTTCTCATCTGTTAATACTAGATAAATTTTGTGTTATTACTGTTCCGTTAAATAAATAAACTAAAATCACTGCTTGCAGATACCACAATTCTTCAACTGTTTTGTAGAGAGTTTTGTGAAGAATTTTTAGAGAGCTTAATTTTATTTACCAACCTCTGCTGTTCTATAACCACAGATAAATCATGTTCAAGTTGTGTATTCCTTCATGCAAGTTCCACAGTATCATACTTCCAGATTTTGACTCAAAGTTCAGATAAAATAGCTGTTGAAGTTCAAATAAAATAGCTATAAGCAGTTTCAATTAAAAATACATATACAGAGAGGTGGCTCAGAAAGAAACCATACATTTTCATAATGTTATGTGTATCTACCAGTGGCATTCCAAGCGGAATAATAATTAGTTTTAAAAAGAGAGTAAGAGTCATGCCAGAGCAAAATTTAACAGTTTGTTTCTTTCCTCTAGTTCACTGCAGAGATTTCAAAACGCGCTGAGGAATAACTTGGGCCTGATATAGATGACTTCATTCTAATTATGATAATTTGGCATTCGTTGTTCTCTAAAGAATTCTAGAAAAACAGTATTTGGAACTATCTTCACCCTCTTGAAAGTGTAATTAAAAGCATTCCAGATCAACCACTCCACATACATTTAGATGTAATCCATCAGATGATGAGCATAAACCCATTCTATCACATACTCAGCCCACCTCCAAGGCAGTTCTTCTGTCAAAGGGCCAGAAACCTCCCAGACACATAAAAGTTATCAGACATTGAGTTCAATATGACAAAAACATTTGTAGGGACTAACCAGACTGCTTACTGCATCTTATCCCTGCCAAGGCATTGGAAGAGGCTAGGAGCAGGGAAAGAGTAGAGGAGTTGAAGCAGGGCTGTTTGGACAGCAGAGGAACAGGCAGATGAAAAGGACAAATTTTGGCAACATAGCTAAATCAACAGGAGAAAAAAAAGAAGAAAAAAAAAAGCAGCAGTAACAACTCAAGTTATACCAGGGCTGCTCCAACAGAAGTTATGCCTCGCAATTTACTATGTTATCCCATGGCATCAGAGGTAGGTGTTGCTGGTGTGGCAGTACAGCTTGAACCCTCTCATTAATATTCTGTTACATTTTGTTGCCGTGGGACAGATGGCAGCAGAGAGGCAGTCTGACACAGTGGCATCTGATATCAAAGGATGTATTAAGCAAAAGTGTGGATTGAATTCCTCCATGAGGAAAAAATTGCATCTATTGACACTCATTGATGCTTGCTGAATATTTATGGAGACCAAACAGTGGATGAGAGCACAGAGAGGCAGTGGGTGGTGTGTTTCAGCAGTAGTGACAGCAACATGAAAGACAATCTACTTTTCAAAGAGCCATGCACAGCAGCCACACCACAGAATGAAGAGCACCTTGATCAGCTCATCTGTACAAATCAGTTAATGGTCCTGACTACATTGAAAACTATTGCTTTTTAGCTAGGAATTTGCTCTATCAAATAGTGTTATTGTGCTCTTATATGTGTTGTAGTTTCCATAGAAATAAATAGGAGGCATTATTTTTGGAGTGACATACCGATTACTTTCTTGTCAAACAAAGCAAAACAAGAGATGAACCAAAATATTTTGTTCTTTTAAACCCTCAGGATCTCTTGGGTCAGTCTTAAGATTTCCGGAATTTACAGTAGACAGTAGACAGATTATGTATTCCTTTTTTTTTTTTTTTGCAAAGAGGAATTTTAGATTCAGTAGATGTGTAGACATGAGAAATGTCCTGCATCACTATCTTTTATTATGCTGATCTACTTCTGACAGAAATACATAGGAAATCATATGGACTGCATTTGAGAAGTACGTCTAGCAGGAAAAATGAGAAAAAAACACGGGTCTTGTTTGCCTTCAAAGCCAATGGACCGAAAGCCAACACTTGTGGACTCTGTCCGTAACTTTGCCCCTTTTTTCTCTTTTTTGACTATGCTTAACTTAACTTAAAATTTAAGGAATACAGTTGTGGGGACTAAACATACTGTGGGGATTTAATCATTATGAATATTTTTACCTCCCCTTGAAGCCTCTTTACGTCTCAGCCATTGTGACTCTGCATTAAGCTGGCAAAACCACCTCAAGTTACAGACCCAGGCAAGAAGAAAGGATAGTTTCTGATGAGAGCAACCAGCCTAGGGGCCTGTTATCATGTGGGAACATGCACCTTAGAAAAGGAACTGCATATCCTCAGTATTATTGACAGCATTTTAAAGTTACAGATAAATGGGGTAAGAGCAGCTGGGGCAGGGGTTACAGAGGAGTCACCACCTTCACCAGCATTCCTCTTCCAAGAGGTGTGGGATGAGACAGCAAGCAGCCCAGGTCTCTCTACCCTCTGAAAATGTTCTCCTGGAGTTGGTGAGAATTAAAAGAAAGAAGTGACAAGAGTGTGAGCATGCAGCTTACCTCTCCTTACATATGGAAAGGGGAAAATAGTAAAAAATAATAATTTATTGTCTCTTGAGATGTGTTATTCTCAAATGCATCCAGCTCAGATGGAGGATTCATGTATGTATGTTACAAAATACATTAAATGATGGCTAGAAGCCTAGAATTATAGATCCATATGTTTCTATATTCTTTATGTTTGACTATTTTTTTTTCTGATGTACTTCTGCCACCCAGTGGATCACTAATATGAAAACTCTTCTTAGTGTTTATTTCAAAAGATGTCCTAGAAAATTGGTTTCTGTTTGTGATTCTTGACAGGTATCTAATGCCAAGGCTTCAGTGAGCATCCACTTAATGTGAACTTCCTAGGGTGGGCAGCAGATTGAATGCTGGTCAGCAGTACAGGGAGAATGGACTGTATAAAGCTAAGTACTCTGAAATTTAAATATCAGATTTTTTGAGTTTTTATTTCATTCATGTGTGTGTTGTATTTTTTTTTCCCACCACTGTCTCTTTATTCCTCAATTTCTATGAAGAAAATATGAAAAATATTCCTTCACCATACAATGTATTGTCAAATCAAACTAACTCACCTTTATGAAACAGAAAATACTCCAACAGCACCTGCATGAGGAGAGCCCCTCAGAAGCTAAGTGATTTTTTTTTTTTAGCAGCAGCTCAAATATCACAAATTAAAATCACCTAGACCCACCTATTGAAGTTAGCAGAAGATTGAAAAGCTGTTCCTAAGAGACTATCATCTATTCTGTGCTCTTAGCAATTACCTGAAGCAAAACTGTGCTGTAAGAAATATAAGCAGGCTTGAACTGAATTTTTCATAACACTGGAAAATTTGATATTCCAAAATGGAAAATACTTGTCTGAAAGAAATTTTAGTGTATAATAGAAATTAAATTCATCCCCCATCTTAAAAGCTTCTTAAAATGTATTAAAACTCACATAAATAAAAACAATGAAACAATCCTTGCCATTATTTTATCTTCCATCACAAATACCAGAAGGGAAAACTTTACAAAAGACTCTGAACAAGTTCAGACTCAGAAATAATCATTAAACTCCACAATTCTTTGTGAGTGAATAGACAAAACAGTTGTGCACACAACATAGCGTTTGCAGGACTAGGACTCACAAAAGAGTTTATTACAAGTCCCTCAAATATCAACCCTTTACGCAGGGTGTACAGGTTAATTTGTGAGCTGGCCTTTTCCTCATTGAGATGGGGAAACTGGAGATGCTGAAACTGGAGACGCTAAGACCGCTATTAAAGTAAAGTATGAATGCCTGTCCCTCTCACTCTGCTTCCCTTGAATTATTAATAGCATACAGCTTTTCTAGGAGAAAACACTGATTAAGCTCTGATCACACTGCATATTATACATTCAGGTTCCTACAAAGCTGAAACACAGTGAATGCACAACCTCTCATGAATATTTTAGCTCTCATCTTTTAAGAAACCTGCCTGAAGAACTGATTAAGAGGCAAGGACAAATTTCTCCTGCAGAATTCCTTACAGGGAATTTTCTGACAAGAAGCTTAGCACCAAAAACCACTGCCAGCAGTCACATACTTACTCTGGAAATAGATATTAAGTATTGTAGACCCACTGTCTCTCAACCCACATTAAGACTTCATCAAAACAGAGAAATGGAACAGCTGCCAATGGTTACTGAAGCTTCCTCCTACATTTCCAGCACGTTAAAAGACAAATTATCCTTATTTATTACACCAGTATCCAAATTAATTCAACTTCAGTTTCACTAGGTGTTCATCAGTTAAAGAAGAAAAAAAAAAACTGCCTCATAAAGCAGCCTTAAAACACCTGCATGCACCAGCATTATGACCCCACCTATAACTCCCTGAACCAGATGATTCTTTCTGCCCATTTGCTCCCGACCTCATAACTCAGTATCCTATCACTTACAGAAATGTGTCTCTGATTTGCATTGCAGGCCTCAGGGGGAAGTTTGGGCATGGTTGTTACACCCAGCTTCCTCTCTTCCTTGACCCTCTGGCAGGAGTGGGATGTTAGTAAGACCAGAACAGAGGGACGTATGATAGCAGCTAAAGGGATTAAAACTCCATTTCCCTTTGTCCAGTAACTACAAGTTTATGGTTCGTCTGGGAAAACCTTAACTCAAGATGGGAGATAGATCCAAAAAATGAAATATCTCATTCCATAGCAACATCTGGCAGACAAAATTGTGAAATGAGGCTGGAGAACAGCCCCATGGAAAGGGATCTGGGGTTCTGGTTGACAGCAAGTTGGACATGAGCCAGCAGTGTGCCCTGGCAGCTCAAAGGGCCAAAGCACCCTGGGGTGCCCCAGGCCCCACACTACCACTGGGAGAGGGGAGATGTCATCCTGCTCTGCTCTGTGCTGTGTGGCCTCACCTCCAGCACTGTGTGCAGGTTTGAGTGCCACAATATAAGAAAGACATAAAACCATTTGAGCATCCAAAGGATGCAAAGATGGTGAAGGCTTTAGAGGGCAAGAGGTGTGAGGAGTGACTGAAGTCCCTTGGTGTGCTCAGCCCAGAGCAGAGGAGCTGAGGGGAGGCCTGATGGCGGCTGCAGCTCCTCACAGGGAGCCGAGGGGCAGCGCTGAGCTCTGCTCTGTGTGACAGCGGCAGGGCCCGAGGGAACGGCATGGAGCTGCGTCAGGGGAGGACAGCTGGGGTTCGGGGACAGGGCTGCACCAGAGGGCTGTGGGCATGGAACGGGCTGCACAGGGCTGCGGGCATGACTCCCATCTGCCAGAGTTCAAGGAGCGTTTGGACACTGCTCTCAGACATTGGGTTTGAACTTGGGGTGGACCTGCACGGAGCCAGGAGATGGACTCAGTAGTCTATGTGGGACCCTTCCCACAGAAGGAAATATTCTATTATTCTGTTTTATCAAGTAGACTCCAAGGTATAGAGACTCCTGATGCTGTGGTTCTGTTTCTCCAGATCTATCCACGTGTTATTAACAATCTGAAAGTGTGTCCTGTTTTGCTTCAGGACATGCTGTAGAGAGAGAAGGAAATTTGTTGCACCTTGCAATGATGGAATTATCTTTTATTTTGTTTGCTATTATGTCCCATGGCATGATCACAATTAGTCTGCACGTTTTCAAAGACCAGTGGGAAGACCAACTTTGATATTTTATCAGCAGATATCAGTAAAGAAAGTGAAAAGAAAAAAGGAGAGGGAGAAGAGAAAAAAAAAAAATCCAGTAAGAAAAACTCTACCCCACAATACAAAGTGGAATCAGAGGTGCTTTTTGAGAAGTATAACGTTACAGTGAATATGAATATATTCTCCAGAATATATGTACTTTTCTTACAGCTGTAACTTAGAAGAAAAAGATTATGGAAGTACTGGAGGGAAGCAGTGATTACACATTTTTGTATTCTAACTCCTGTGAAGATCTCTAGGGACATGACACCAAAAGAAAATGGAGAACAAGAACTGGTAACAACTTACCTAAAGCTATAATTTTCTGTATGATATCTGGTAAATGCTGATCAGAAATGTTAGCAGATCTGCTCTCTAGTCCCATAATCTGGGTTATGAATCTTCCCCAAAATACCTCCTTCCTGTCCCAATATATACTTTGTTTCTCTCCGGGTCACATAATCACAGGACAGGCTTCTGAAGCCTGGGTCCTGAGAACAGCTTTCAAGACATGACTATTTGCAGGAGTAGCTGGGGGCTTACAGCTGTTTTGGAGAATGGAAAACCAAACAGGGCTGACTACACTAAACTGGGTACAAAAACTGCACTACTCAAGCTGTAGAATTAATGGTTCAAATATACTCATCTAAAATGCTCCAATGGATTCATTGCACAAGCTATTTATTTTGTTGCTACATATTAAAAGAAAAGACATGCTTATAGGAAATATATGTTCCAGAAAACACAACCAGCTTTGTGAGATGAAATTACTGTATGAGCTAGCATGTGCCTGTTGGAGGGCTGTCTCCTGGAGTTTCTCTGGGCCAAGTGTGGAGCATGGCAAGCAACATAGGCAACACATGGCAAATAATCCCATGAAAATAAACACTACAAGCAAGCAAGCAAGCAAAGAAAATAATCTCCGTTTTCCAGGATCTCCAAAATCAATGTAAAACCATTCTGGTCCACCTTTCTCACCTCACAGTCCTATAGAACTTTACAAGGAAACTTCTAGTGTGGTTCCATATACTTGGAAGAGCCAAGAATATTTACTATAGTTAATGCTCATTTGAGAGCAAGGACCAAAGCCAGTGAACAGAGCTTTACTAGAACAGTGCTTAGAACCTAATAGCTGAGAGCTTGTTTGTAAGGACCTGATCATGGCTTATTTAGTTGCGGGTGAGGGCAGCTCCCATGGTTCCATAGGCAGCAGTGATTTGTGCTCTCTCTCACCTTGACTGTGCCAAAATTATATTTAACACTGTTATTTCTCAGCAGAGAAGACATGAAGGCAGTAGGGAAGTTGGGAAGGATTGACCGCTGTACTTGTGACTCAAATTCAAAATGAGAATCTAGGAATGGGTGGAAATACAAGGAGAGAGTTCTGCCTGTGGAGAAAGAAGCAGAAAATGCACAGCAGCAGAAGGTAGGGAGAAATGCTAAAAATAGCTAAGAAAAAAAAAAAGAAGGGATTAGGAAGGCAAAGACTGTTAAGAGCAAGGAAATAACACAGAACAAAGCCATTAAACTTTTGTTTACATGAGAAGAAACAATAAAATCCAACAAACAGTAACAAAACCCCAGATGTTTTATTGTACGGCAAACAACATGAGAAAACACTGTGTGCTTTTAGTTTGCCATTGTGGTCTGCAAATACTGAAATGCATTGGTGAGAGTCTAAGCAAGGAGGGAGGAAGAGTTAAAAGTAGATAAGCACTTCAAGTCTTAGTAAATTAGTTTTAATAGAGAAAGATTATTAGCATGTTAATTTTTGTGTAAGTTCATGAAGTAAACATAAACTTGAACATAAACCTAAATTTTAGGTAACCTAAAATTTGTGAAGCAAAACAAGCTTGCCCTTGCACATTCTCCAAGGATGGCATAATCTCTTACCTTGTCATTCTACACTCAGAGAAGTATCTTGTCTACCTTTGGAAAGCATCACTAAGAATACCCCATTACATCTGTGGTATTTAACTCCTGGCTTGGAAAATACATGTTTTTTGCCTACAGTTCATGAGATGGTAGGCAGTGCTCAGCAGCCAAGTAACGAAGATGTACTAATAACTGTGAAAGCAAGAAAAACAGCACAGATGCTTTTGCTGATGGCTTTTTAAACCCTTCATCTTCTTTGATATGATACAATAAGGTTTTGGCTGCAGCACAATAACAAACAGCTCCAATAAAAGAATTGCTTTGGAACTTACTCTGGTACTCTTTGCTGTAAGAATTTGAAAATACTAATCAACTATACATGAAACTGTGATCTCTCACAGGTCCCTCAAGTAAGGAAAAGGCAAATTATGGTCCCTTGAGACCTTTTAGAGCAGCAGGAGACAAATTCTGGTTATGAGTCATAGTTTGCTTACAGAGTTGTTGAAAATAATGATACAGTTAAAGTTTTAAAACTGTTTCATATCATTTTGGGGTAATTTTTTAGAAAAAGTTTATTACATTATTGCTCATCTTGTAATAATATTAAAATGGATCTATCTAATCTTTTACCATAACTTCACTGCATGTTTCTCTAAGCCAAATTTATTACAGTGGTGATCTCAAGTTCTCGGTTTATTTTGTTTTCCAGCCTTCTAATTTCTTACATAACTATTCTGTATTTGTTTTCCCTCCAGGAAAATAAATTCCCGTGGTTCCTATTGAAGTGAGTTGAAAATTAACTTTGGACTTAGTTCAGTGAGAAAAGAATCAAGTACAACATTACAAGAAAGGTACACTTGAATTTGCAAAATGGGCTTAGTTTTCTCTCCCACTACAGTTACTTCTTGCCCAGGATATCAAGGGTGTACCCTAATGACCTGGAGAACCTGTGGGCATGTTTCCGTATGGGGGGCTTATACTGTCATGTTTCCTCCTCATAGAGTCCGCAGAAGTTGAGATTTGCTTTAATAACATTCTTTTGCACATGTATCACATTAGTTGCTGGAAAAGGTAGTCCCTATAGTTAAAGAGGATTAGAAACATTAGGAAAATAAAGTAGAAATTTTTGAAGAAACACTTCCATTAGTAGAAAATCCTACAAAACAGCTCATAAATTTCCTGTAATTATTTCATTAGCAATGTTTGGCTGTGTTGCCCTCCTGCCCTCCTCTCTGCCTTTCCCAGTCCCTCTGCCTCTCGGAAGAAGCTGACTTCATGTCAGACAAGCATTGAAAACATGGATTCCTTACAGATATAAACAGAATTAAATAAATCACACTTTGACCAACTACAGTAAATAAAATTGCAATTAGATACTCAGCATGTGAGATTAAAACAGAAAAAAAACAATCATCACTAACTCACACATACCACATACTGATACTCAGAGAAGACAAAAGCTCAGGCCCTGGTCTTTAACTCTTGAAAAGATCTAAAATCTAGAAAAGATCTAAGCTTGTAAATATACTTGTCACAATGCTGCCCTATATAGATCTAACAGCTCTGATTCACATGAGGAAATCTGTATCATGCAGTGCTGCCTCTGAGCCAACATATGCTTTTGCCCACAAATCCATCAATCAGTTTGCATGCAGTCAGTTCACCTATCACTCTTAATTTCAGAACTAATATCAATGACCTTCAAATAGCTGTGCTGCTCCATAGCTGCATCTACATCCCGTGTTCCCTCAGTGCTCTAATTGTAATAGCTTGTTTCACTGCTGTGAATAATGATCATATATTAGCAAATAGATTAGTTGATAGTACACTGGATTTTGAGCTGCCCAATTTCTATCTAGAATTTTCCTGACAAAAACACACATATGTATATGTATATATATGTGTGTGTGTTTGTGTGCGTGTGCACAAATAAACTTGTGGGCAGCATAAATCTGCCAGCAGACACGAATCTCTGCCTGATCTGCTCATGCACTCCAGTTCTGATGCTTTTCACATCTGGCAAGTGCACAGTACAAGGAGATCTGAGCTCACTGTACAGGAGATGCAATGACTTTGCAGGAGCTTTGACTGGGCTGCAAGTGCCCAAAAATCCCAGAAAAAAAATGTTTTTTAAAAGAAGTCTTTTAATTCTGACTCCTCTGAAAGTGGTTGAAAAAAGAGAACATGCCTGGATGAACCTGGATATTATATGCTCTAATTGGAAGTTGTTCTTTGCATACGGATTTAATGATACCTATGATACATATTAAAATACTCAGAGTACTGCCGGAAGGATGCCATCAACTTTTACTATACCTTATGGCTCTGTGGTGAACATTATACATTTTGGTATAAAGTTTTAATACCTTTATAGCTTGGAATCCCCAAACTCCCATAAACCCAAATTCTCCTTGATCTCCCTAACAGATTGAATAACAGCTATCAGTATTAGACACAGATGTGTTAACCTACTTAGAAATCTGCACCAGTAATGTAGAACAGTGCTGTAAAGACCTCAATGCAATTCACGTATCTTTACCTTCCTATACCATCTTTTATGTTGTCTATCCAGTGTTTGTAGATTCACACATATAAAAAATACAAACATGTTGGAATGAACCACCAATGCAGTACTGCAGTTTTGTGGAAGGAATGAAAAATACTTCTATATCTAAAGAAAGAGGGGAAAAATGGTCAGAATAAAGTGATTCAATCTCTATTCGGGACAGAAAAGCAGAAGATAATAAAAATAATAAATGTAAAAATATATGTATCCAGAAAGAGTTTCAGAAAGTCATCAGAAAAAAGGGTATCGGTAGAAGGTGTAATTCTGTAAATTCCACAACACCAACTCAGTATTAACAAGAAGAAAGCTACCTTGATTCATTGGTATCACCACTTGTGTACTGCAGTTTTTCCAACCATCATACTAGAATGCTGAAATTCATTCTCAGTTTTGAAATCACAAGTAGTGATCTCTGCACTGGCAGAGAGAGCTGCATTTTACTTCTGAACAGTTCAGCTACAAACGAGCTGCAAAATAAAGAAAGGGTTATTCATTATGTTTTGTGACTTCTGATCCTGACTTATCCGTAATGAATTATCCAGCCCTTATTTTTTTTTTGGTCTTCTATCAATATACCACAGTTCTGCTCAAGACCAAGCTGCAGCAGGTCCAGCCCCCTGATGTGGCATACTAAATGTCTGCTGCCCAATCAGTAGAACAAATGCTGAATTCTCGTTGTCTTTCCCAAAACATGGAGTGCAAACTCCAATCTCTCTCTGTGTTTAGCTATCACTTTTCACAAAGCTCATAAGAACTTGTTAACTCTGTGATGTGTAACTCTTTTGACACGTCATTGGAATTGGCCAATTGGACGTGGAAAAATGACAGCAAAAGTGATGTAAAAGATGCATATAGGAGACAAGGTGTAAAATCTACCTTGACTCCTTTTGCTTCAGGTTGTCTTCTGTTTCCAAGTATTCCAGATACTCTTTTATAGGGACAAAGTAATTTATATTAACAGCTGCTTTTATTGATAACAATTTTATGGCTCTCTTGTAAAAGAAGATGATGACATTATGTTACATGCATTTCAACTCTGGACTCCAATAATAAACTACAGGAGACAAACAAAGGTACTGCTGGGAGAATTTATAACAGTCAAAGAGCTGAACTCCTTTGAAAGAGAAACATATTCATAACACAGAAAATGCTGCAACATTGATCAGCCTGTCAGCTAAATTGCCATTTTTACTTTTCTGATTTTATATTGTTTTCCAGGCAATTACTTGACTTCAAGTCATAAGGAAGTTATGAGAAGAGAAAGACTGAGTTCTTTATACTAAGGTATATGGCATAGTTCCGTGGATTTTAAAGAAGCTGTGAGGAAAGTGTCTAAGGATGCAGCTTTATGATATCGGTGAAAGTTCTTTCTCCTCCCTCATGCTTTTGCATTTACCATTTCCACATAAAATGCCCTCATAAAGATTTAGATTAAACAGTGACATAGCTGCTATTCAAGGCATTCATTTTCTCTTCATATATTTTATCACTAACTTTAAAAAGAACACCACGCTTGCATGATTTTCCCATGTGTCAGGTCTTTAAAATACATGAAACCCACTCCATCCATCAGGCAGCCCTCTCAAATCTTCATCACCTTTAACACCTAATTTTCCCTGAGGAAAATATATTGTCTTTATGAAGGAAATCATTTTTTTAAGTCATCCAGAGAGCATTTGAAATATATATATATATATATATATATATATAAATTGTATAAATTGTGCAGTTGTGCCAGGACTCTAACATTTCCTCACCCTCCTGAATCACCCAGAACAATTGTACTGCATCACTTTAAGAGAAATTGTTTCTGCTGAATGTTTTTAAATGACTGCCCTGGACTGCAGTGCTTTCCAACCACCTTCTGATTATACTGGAGGAATAACACCTTCCAGGTTTGCTGTGCTGATCATTGCGGTCCTGGAGGACGTTTGGTGCTGTGCAAACAGAAAGAAGGGAAGTGGCTCTGCTTTTAACCCTGCAGTGATTCCAGCAATAGAATCATAGAATGGCCTGGGTTGAAAAGGACCACAATGATCATGTAGTTTCAACCCCCCTGCTACGTGCAGGGTCACCAACCACCAGACCAGGCTGCCCAGAACCTTGAATGCCTCCAGGGATGGGGCATCCACAACCTCCTTGGGCAATAGCATATATTGAAGCTAACAGGACTGAGCCTCCACACTCTGGCAAGCTTGATAGATAAGCATGAGAAATCTTCCCATCACATGTGCAAAACACAGTGGCATGGCACAGATGAAGTCAGATAACAAAGCATTGCTATGACAGCAATGATTAAAAACTTTTCGCTTCCTCCATGTACTTCTTGCTTTGCCTGCTAGCTCACTCGTACTGATACCAGGAAACTTCAATTTTGGATTTTTTTCCCCCCAGAGATCTAAGCACATATTGATTCTCTTAATGAATAGTTAAAAACTTAAATCCCACAAGAGCTGTCCTCAATGGGCCATGGCCCTTATTTTCTCCCCACCAAGAGGAGCCAAGCAAGTCCTAACCAGGGCCAAGTTCCTAGAGCCCAGGTGCTTCCCACAGCCAAAGGGAGAGGTGTGGGAATCTGTTTGCAATTTGACATGGGATTATAGCATGCAGGCAATCAAAAAAATTGCTCTTGCTGCCAGATTTTCACTCTTAAAGGGAGCCCACCCCGCTCTTAACAGTGCTTTTCCTCCAGCCCAACATAGATGGCGAGAGAACCTGAAGCCCCACAGCATACGCCTCAGAGAGCCAGACAGCATAAGAGATAACAGCTTGGCATAATACCAGAATTAAAGTGTATGACTGTAATACTTGTAACTCTTTCAGACTGTCCTTTCTGCCCTTGCTAGCGTTATTATGAGTAAAATGGGGTTTGGAGGGAAATCAGCAGCACTTCCATGAAAAGCTCCTCATGGACAGCAAGCTGTATTTTCCACAGGTGGCTATTTTGAATCTCCACCCAGAGTCCCACCAGCACACTCACACAATGGGTTTCCAGTGACACTGAGCCCAGAACTTCTTCCTCCTGGGTGGCCACAGATGCATTATTTGTTTTCTGAGTCATTAAAGGGAAATCCAAAGGCAGAGCTTCACTGGCAAATGAGTTTCAACAAATCTGAAGGCAGGGGATGGAGAAGCAGCAGAGAGCTGGCACGTCATTGCTTCCCAGCATCTGGTAAATTCTCCAGGAGGAAGGCCAGGCCAGTGGGAGGAGGCAGGGCTCTGGGAGGGAGCAGGACCTGCTGCACCAACACAGGCAGCCAGCGAGTCCAGGAACTGAAAAGCAGCCTGGTTCTGATTTTGGTTTTACTGCGTGAGGAACAGTAAGGCTGCTTTTTCCCAGAGCGTATCAGAAAGGCTGGAAAGTCCCGTGGCAGAGTTGCCCCTTTGCAAACAGCAGGGGACACCTCTGTTACCACCAGCTGTGCCCCCCACAGGCCCTGCTGGGTGACTTCCATGTCACAGTGATCCCTTCTGAACAGGCAGACAGCACACATTCAACAGCAGCTGCCTCACTAACAAAACTTCTTCATTTCCACACACTGACCACTCAAATGCTGTGTGAGCAGAGCCTGGAACTCAACCCTGCTCTGTGTAATCTCTTTTCAGCAGTTGATAAGGAAACTGCACATTCTTAGGCAAGGCAGATAATTAAGGGGAACCGGAAAGCTAATATTGAGTAATTATTTGTGAAAGCAATCATGGTACTGGGAAGAGCGCAGGCACACAGTGCAGGGAAACACACAGCATGATCCCAAGCAGGTTTTTTGTGCAGCACAGTACAGTGTGTTCCAACCTGCTTTCAGAGTATCTGGAGAGACTCATAAAATAATTTCTTCTAACTAGGCACAATACAGAACTAATTAATAAGCAAATACAGGAATCAAGCAAACTCACAAAGCAGACTGCTAACTCATCTCTGATCCTATTGGTGCCATATTTCAGCTCCTGTGAAGGAGTTAAAAATCTTCTGATCAAGTACTGAGGATAAGACAATTACATCTCTGCTGATCTCTTTTTTTTTTTTTTTTTTTTCCAGCTATAAATCAATCTTATGCAACTGAGATTATTTTCTTTTTTTAAGTCAAACACCATTATTCACAGTTTTATCAGGAACAACACTGTATTAGAAGTCCACCACCTAATTTTCATGTAACCGGTTTCTCTCCAACTTAATTTTTTCCTTCTTAGAGTGGACAAAAGTAATATAGCAAACTACTTCACAAATGCTGGGCTCGGTTAATAGCCACAGTGATGCATGTGAGTATGGTAAGAAAGGCTGTCGGCGCTGTGCAGAGCTCCACGATCTGTTAGTGTACAGCATGCAAGCAGCAATCACTCCTGTTTGAGCCCAGTGGTTACCACTAGAGGGAGATGTTGATTAAATAATACTGTTTGATATCAGCAAAAATATATATATATAGCAATAAAATATCTGTTTTTAATAAAAAGTAAATACAATTTTTTGATCTGACTTCTGTAAGATCAATAAAAGAAAAGAAAAAAGGATCTGGAGAGCGAAGGAGAAGAGCATACATGCAAAGACTGCTTTTGACACAGAAACGAAAAACAAAACATTGACTGTAATGAGAAAGAGTGCATGCTTTAAGAAATTAACACCAGGGGTGATAAGAGTATTTGCAATTGTGAAGAAAAAAAAAAAAGCTTGCTTACTGAAAAGCAGGGTCAACACTCAAAAAAGTGACCCACCTGTGGGTCTCACCTGTCAGGCCAGTCAGTGTTACCCAGCACTGGACACCAGGACAAAGCAAACTGGCTGAGCTGCTCACCAGACTAGAGATTCATCAACTGATGGGTTCAGTGGCAAAATGTATTGCAAGCTTTGGTTTCATTATTTATTGAGACAGGACTGACATCCTGGCAAACAAGCAATAACTTCACATTAGTTTCTTTCATGCTGTCTTGTGCCAAGAACCATCAAAATCTTTGCTCACATTGAACAGAGCGTGACAGTTTTATCTGGAGTCATATAGAAGAGACACAGAAATTGCCTGTCTGTCAGGACACAAAGGATGGTGTGGTTTTTGCCGTCAAGAATCACTAAATTTGCAGACTGCCATTCACAACCACAAAAAGTCACAGTGATGAAGTACTCTGATGAAAAGCCATTTGGATAAGCCACACTGTAAGAAAATACATGCAAGGCCTGTTAGAGCCTGCTGCTGGCAAATACAGAAATGATATATTTGGTAAATCACATTTCTAATGATTTCCACATAACTATTTTAAAGGCACTTAATGCAGCACAGAGACCCACATCAAGAGATGCCGAGGAATAAATATTAAGATTAGTATTTAAAGGATTTGGCTCCATGAGGCCTCCTGATATTAATTAGCCACGTTTCTGGGGACTTCAAAGAATAAAAGGTCCATATCTGCATTTTTATCTCAGGCAAGCTTCTGCTGAAAACACTATGGGTGCAGGTTGTACATCTCCTGGACCCTTTGAAGTGGGTTGCCTTCCAGCACAACCAGAGGAAGTGATCTTGTGGTGCTTATATATGTAATTAACTGCAATTAACTCAGTGAGACAAGCTATGAAAAGATCTTAGCACTATATCACAGTCCACCAAGATGCTGATTAATACCAATACTATTTAAATCTTCTTTTAACGGGGATTTATTTGCTAGTGTTTCATCTCCTTTAATAACAAAACAAAGACAATCTTAGTTTATGATTTACCCAGGTCTCCTGTGTTGTACAGCAGGATTTGAGGGATAGACTAATGTTCCTGAGTTTAATTTTTCAGCTACGCTTATCTCATTTCCTTCAGACTATCTGATTTCCTGAAGAAACTGAAACACTGCAATTTGGAAATATATCTTTTTCTTTCATTTGTTTGGTATGCATCCACAAAAATTAGCACTCATTACAGCCTTCAGCCAATTTGTTTGACCTCAACAGCTGAGTTGGTCTTTGGGGGTAGCTACTATCTTGAAATGCTGCCAATAGAAAATGTATTTGGTGTGCTTATTTCCAGGCTCATATCTTAACACCATAGCGTTTGGCAATTCAAAAGAGGGAAGATGCTGCCCTTCTTTCGGATTAAGCCTGGATGCTGTGGGCATTCAGAACCTTGGTGTTGGTGATGCGTGAAGTGCTGTCAGCTGGACCAGAGGAAGTCAAACAAAGGCACAATTATCAACCTGTTTCCTGGTCACCTGCTAAAACTGGGAGTTTCTGTTGATTTGGAATGGAGAAGACAATTCCAAATACCCACAAATTATGAGACTGCATCTAAATTGCATTTTACTTCTCCTTTGAAAAAGCTCAGTGTGATTTGTGTTAATTTCCTTGTTTTGGCTACCTGAGGCATTCTACAGTAAACACACTTCCAAAATGAAAAAGTAGTTGGAAGGTATGATACATTTCCTTCCCCAGATTTAACAATGACTTCTTGCCCTGGGAAAAAATACCTATTCTTCACAATTGTTTATTTCATCAGTAATTAGACGTAAAAAGTGAATGTTCTGTCAGGAAATGTATTTCTTACGCAGCTATAATAAAGTACAATCGCATCCACTTGGTTACTTAACAGATAGGATTCAGTTTTGTAAGCTTAGCTGAAGTGCTTTGCTGCGGTCAGCTTTCAGACTACAACTATGACAGCACTAAATCTGCTATAAAAATTTTGAAGCCAAGCACATTTCATAAAATGATAGAATGGCCTGTGTTGAAAAGGGCCTCCAAGATCATGTAGTTTCAACCCCCTGCTATGTGCAGGGTCGCCAACCACCAGACCAGGCTGCCCAGAGCCACATCCAGCCTGGCCTTGAATGCCTCCAGGGATGGGGCATCCACAGCCTCCTTGGGCAACCTGTTCCAGTGCGTCACCACCCTCTGTGCAGAAAAACTTCCTCCTAATCTCTAACCTAAACCTCCTCTGTCTCAGTTTAAAACCATTCCCCCTTGTCCTATCACAATCTATCCTCACAAACAGCCATTCCCCCTCCTGTTTATACGCTCCCTTCAAGTACTGGAAGGCCACAATGAGGTCTCCCTGCAGCATTCTCTTTTCCAAGCTAAACCAGCCCAGTTTCCTCAACCTTTCTTATTAGGAGAGGTGTTCCAGCCCTCTCACATTCCTGGAATGTGTGTCTCCATCTTGATATCCAAAACATTCTATCAACTAGAAGAGAGTAAATTTTTTTGAAAACAAGACAAAAAGCAGTTTAAGCTTAATAGTAGTAAATAGCAAATTAAGCTTAATAATCCCTTGTTCTGTAGTTGCAGAAATAAAGAAATATGTTTATCCCTTTAAAATAGAAAGGCCTATTAAAACAAAAGTGGAGATCAGCTTTAACTCCATGAAATACAAGGTCATTTCTTTCAAAAAAAAAATAAGTTAAAACATTCTCCTTTAATGTTATTAATACAGTCTGTTGTATTCTTTCCATGCATAAGCTATGAAGAAAAGCACTGTTACTCCTCTTTGTTCCTCATTACAACGTAATTGTATAAAAAAATGAACACCTGAATGAACATTGAAAGAAAATAGCTGATCTCTTTGTAGGTGCTCTAATTTAATGTGCTATGAATTTTGCTCGAAATATGCTCTACTTCTACACTGAAAATGCATAAGTGCTAAGAATGTAAATATCCCTTCACTACATAAATTCATGTCCTAGAAATATACTCAGTAATTCTTTTGGAAATTGGATCAAAGAATGATCCACAATAAGAAAACATCAAGTGACATCTTCCATAGCTGGATTGTTAATGTTGTTAAACTCTGCTTATGTGTTAGAAAAATGACAGAATTTCAACTAACTTGTACTTTTAGAACATTCCAGATATAAAAGACAGAAGTAACACATTCCTGTGAAAGGGCCATTTAGAGTTTACTGTGAAAATCTGTCCTAAGAATTCAAATTTCTGCTTTTCTGCAGACAATTCCTAGATGACTAATGTTGCCATTTATTTATATTTTCTTAATGATAATTTTCTCTTTGCAGTATTCCGAATTTAATTACACAAATATCAATCATAGTTTTACTTAGAAAGGCACAGAATTAAATAGATTTCTTTCTTATTCTCACCATAAGAGAATCCAGCTCAAATGCTACTGATGTCAGAAGAGTCTTGCTCTTAACTTCATTTTCAAAATACGAGACACAAAAGCACTCACAGCAAAACAAATCTCAATTTCTTAAATCAGTCCACCCAGATCTGCTACCCTATTGTTTCCTCAGGTCAGTAGGGAAGTATGGATCAGACCACTGTCAAGAATATAAGTTTCAATAAGTGACACAAACTCAGATTCCCCAATTCAGTGATTTTCCCTAAAATCCCTGATCAATTATCCATATTCTTTCTAGTTCTGTACTCCGTTGATGACAATCCACCTCTGTCTATCAACGGATTTGCATTGTTATTTTTGTGATGAGATCCTCACCACAAAGGGCTACCACTTGTATATATATACATAATGTTTACATATGGACATACCTCCTGAAGACTGATAAATGATTTCTACCAGCCCATCCCAAAGCATAGAGATAGAAGCAGATCCTTCTGAGGCATACTGAGACACGTTGGAGTGCTTCCAAGCCGAGGGGTGGAAACTGCTCCTGAGCACAGCTGTAACCTGTTCAGCATCACACCCACAATTGCTGGGTTTTGTAGCAGCCAGTTTGCATTATCGTCTTCCTCATCAGCCTAGCCATAGACATTAAAAAAAAAGGCAGAGTTAATGGATCTATGTGTACTGACATGCGCAAATACTTATCAAAACAAGGACAATCCTATTAATATGCTATTAGGATGTTGCAACAACAATAACAATATGCATTTGGAGCATAGTGCTATAAATACCAATGTTTGTATAAATAACATCAGTGTAGCCATATAAATCACTTCTTTAAATGAGGATCAAAGGACTGAGTCTCAAATTCCATCTTTCAAAATTTTGCTTTCCATGTTGCATTAGGATTCACTTACTTTTGTATGTCTATATATTTAATACAAGAAGATGTTTATTGCATCACTTCACAGCTACTAAAAACATTAAACAGTGTACATTTACATTAAAAGAAATTCTGCTCATTTAGTACTTGATATCTTTGGGGAAAAAGAAAAAAGAAAAAAATAGCCTAGTATTCTTGTGATGAGTGATGTTCTCCTTATCTTGGGACACTAGAACATAGGAATGTGAGACTGACAACAGAAAGAACTCCCAAATAGACCATTTGTACATTTTGGTGTCCCAGACACCCTACAAAATCTGTTAATGTTCCCTGTTAATAATGTTAGTAATGTTCCATCTGTTAATGTCCCTGCTTTATTGTATCTGACTGTGTAACTAACTATAGAACAGGTAACTGCCACTGGTACCTGACTGTATCTCCTCACTCAACACTATAATCATTTTCAAAGAATACCTGTGATAGTAATTACTATCAGCTTTCGTCAAGACTTAAAATGCTGAAAATTCCCTTCTAATACATACTACTTCTTTCTGGTAGACCAGGTATGTCACGTGACATCCAAGCTTGTGCTTGGTGTGGCAGCTGCCCACTGCTCCTGTAAGAAGCAACGGTGTTTGGTTCTGTCATTCATTAGAAGATCCCCATCCTCTCATCTAGAATGGAGATCTCCTTACCTTAACCAAATCTAATATTAATGAACTTCCATTTTATACCATACGCATCAAAGCATGAAAGAAAACACAATTATTACACTTAAAAAAATAATCATAATAACTTCACTGATACTCCTGATTTATAAGCTTAAACGGAGTGCTTGATTCATATTGCAAACTCAGCAGTTGTAAAGCTTACAATATAATTTTCAGTAATTTCTTGACTTACATCACTGCAATGTGGAATAACTTTTTTTCTCTCTACCATGTTTGTTCATAGTGTGAGGATTGTTGTTTTATCTCCTGTACCTCCTAAAGTTATCAGTAAAGAGTTTAGCTTCAGCCTGCACATCTAAGCTCACTTTAGAGGTAATGAAGCTTTGATTACATGAATGAGTACTATACATTTCAATAGCTCACTTGTTATTCAGGGAGAACTCCTAGTGAACATTTTGCAAAATTCTGAACAAGTACTGAAGTAAAATTTGAATCAGGAGAATCGCAGCATGCCTTGGTCCAGTTGTCAGCTGGGATAAATAAAATCCAGCATGGGAGCTATTAAGTAGCCCTCAAACTAAGACTTCAGCTGAAACTTGTTCGGTAATAACCCTGCCAGTTGTGATACCCAGATAACAAATGCAAAATACATGAACACTTGAAAAATCCACGCTTGAATAACCAGCACCTAGTTTCAGTCTCTTTAAGCTTTGACTGTCATGTGGTCAGTTTTTGTTGGCTGATAAGAACCACACCTCTCGTCTTTGGCTTAAAGAAAACACATTCATGTTTCTCATTCTTGCTTCCACATCCAATTTTCAGAACAAAATCAGTGCAAATACTTACAGCCAAACCCAACAACTGCCCCTTGCAGCTGTGTTTTGGCTGTATCTGTGTTCTACATTTTAAACTTGGAAGTCTAACAAGTCTTGAAGCACTAAGGTTTCCAAGTAAGTCCTCTGCACAATTGGGAATCAACCTCAAGGCCATTAACATCTGCAGAAACTGCAGGAACAAGTATGCAGTGAATATCACTTCCAATTTTCTTAGCAACCTGGTCCTCACACACCCTGTTTGCCATGGCTATGCAAGTCTGCACCCTAACTGCTGCCACTTCTACTTCTTTGCAACATCTACCCCTTCAACAGCTGTTCTTTCTTCACTACACATTGAATTCTTTCCCTTCAGCCCTAAGGGTGGCACAGTTGCCAAATTGGCAACAGTAAGAGGTCGTTCCCCTCAAACACTAGTCCAACTTGATAGTACTTTAATAAAAAAATGCTTCTAGTTAAAATACTGGTATTAGTCTTCTATTGAGGAATAAAGCTGGTATGAAGTTGCTAATGGATAAATGGCAAACTCAACATATCATTCGTAGTACCAAACATAAAAGGTACATACAATGAGGTAAAGCAAATCCTTATAAATCAAAATGTTTCAAATGGAGGAAGGAGAAAAACTTACCTATTTTCTGATGTCTATTTATAAATAAAAACTCACTTCGGTATTGCTCTTCTATTTGTGATACAAAAAGTAAACCCCTCTAGAGGCTGAACGTGGAATGCCTTCAGGTCTGCACCTTCCCAAGAGGTAGGTATGTTGCAGAGTATTGAAATTTAAGAGCAAAACAATCCAATGTTAAGTTCAGGTAAAACACAGTGCTACAAACACATATCTATGAAAAGGATCTCACCTCTCACTGGCACATATGAAGATGATTTTCTGTTACTGGTCCAGTGGAGGGCAGCAAAATATTTTCTAAAGATATTTCTCGTTTAATAGCCTCATCGTGGAGTTGTTGCAACAAATGACTTCATAAAGACTTTGGAAAAGTCCACTACTTCTTTGTTTGGCTTACAAGATCTTACGTATTTGTTTATTTTAGTTGAAAGTAAGTTTTTAAGCCATTGAAGACTATTTTTCACATCAGAGATTGTGCCTTAAACCAAACAATGCTTCCTGGATAAATAACTCTGTGGTGCTCCCATTCTTTCCAGTGCTAATGACATCCGCACTGGGATAAGGAGGGTGGTAGAGCTCTGCCTTGCAGCTCTCCTCTGGAAGCATGCATAAATTTGCCAGCGGTTCAGATCCAACTCCGTATCTCCAGCACAGCACTATTGGCACACCATCATCTTGCATCACTCACTTGCTATGAGCGCATGTTATCTCAGCTTTTAGTTTAATATAAAGGGGAGTCAGCAGTACTAATGGAGTTTGGAGTCTGTGTCCTAAGCTGGAAGCCAAATTTAAGAAGGAAAATATTTTAATGTGGTAGTTAATGGATTTCATACAACTCTCTTCAGTAGAATCTGAGTTTCAAATATATTAATTTTACAGTTATGTTTCATGGAAAGATACTGATAATAGCCTTCCACATAGGAAAAGACTGACTGCAGGAAGACTGCAGATAATGAAATACAGAAAGTCAAAAAGTCTTCAGTCTAGATCACAGGAGCTGTAAAAGGTCTTTAACTCAGGAGTGCACAAGTAGCTTACAGTCCATAAAAAGCTCACACTCTTTAACAGAAGTTTGAGGCACTCTCCTGGAAATGAGATTTCCTACTGATTTTACAATGTCAATAAGGCAGAAGGCAGAACAGAGAGGCCCTGTGTAATGATTTGGATCACAGATGGAGCGAATGAGGCTGGTACCTGCTGGTTCTCTGTGTGGAGCTGGCGGTACCTGTGCCACTGCACATCCACTGGCTGGAGCAGAGAGCAGATGCCCAAGTCCCAGGTGTGAAAGCTGCTGTGATGCTGGTGCTGTGTTTTGGGAGCCAGCTCTGGAGCTCGTGCTGCAGTGCAGAGGGGCACAAAGGAACATGCACAGGGAATGCTGAAAACATTACACTGAGAAATTTGAGTCCTGGCAAAATCCCATGTTTCAAATTATAGCAGAAGCAAAAAGCTATCGGGTAGCTGGGCACAGGTACGTAGATTGCTCCAAAAGTAATCCCTCCTGTTAATTTTCACACAACAAAGAGCACAATTACAGCACTTGATAGAGAAATTCTAAGCTATTGAACACTATTTTTCAACATTGTCACCACTGTTAACTACACATTTTTGCCAGTGATGAACAAATCCTGCATGTTCTGCTCATTAAAATCTGCACCAGTGAAGGTGACCACCATCACTGTAACCACTGCTGAAACACACCACCTACCTTCTCACTGTGCTCTCTCATGTTGTTTGGTCTCCATCGACATTCAGCAAAAGCTGATGAATGTCAACAGGCACAATCTTTTCTGCGTGGAGGCATTCAGTTACACACTAGTGCTTCATACGCTCTTCCATGTCAGTTGCCATTTTGTCAGAGTGCCCCTCTGCTGCCACACAGCAACAAAATGGAACAGAATATTGGTGGAATTCTATTCTTCTATTCCTATATCACCAACATCTGCCTCTGATGTTGTTGGCCAACATAGGACAGGGTAGCACTTGCAAACCTACAAATTGTCAGAAATAGAAGAAGTTTCACTGTATTTATCACAAAAATGTTGGTAGTTGCTGGTACAGCCAGATATGTGGATGCTTGACTGCAGACTGAGAAAGGAAAGAAAACCATCACACAACAAAAGTGCAGTTTGAACTGTGAAGAGTAAGGACAACAGCTGAAGGATGCAGCAAGCTAGCCAGGGCTTTCCTGTAGGATTATCATGCAGTGAAGTCCAGACTGTTCACAGCTGGCTTTTTAGGGCAGGTAAAACTCTATAGCTCAGGGAAAATACAAATTACACAGAAGATGTCTTAGTGAGAGGTGGGATTTCAAATAGGAGAAGGAAAGCACTGATGGAGGGCAGAAATTTATGCAGCATTATTCCCAAATTAATAAACTCCTGAAGTAAGATAATAGATATTTCAATATAAAACAAATTAGCAACTTCCTCTTGGAGCTGAGTGACCTATCTGTAATAAAAACCTGACTAGATAGGATGTAGCTGTATATAGTACATCTTGAGTAGTTACAGTGCACAAAGTATTTGCCTGGGCACATAAGTTCTATTTTATGCTCACGCTTGCTTTGTTAAACTACTTTCATTGATACATGTTGGAGTAAATGTAATTTGCCCAGAGAGCAACTATCAGCACCAGAATGGCAAAAGAAAACTGCTTGACTTTACTGTATGCAAAGGCTGACTGTGACAGAATAACTGACACAAACCATGCAGTTTTCAGAAGGTCACAGAGTTCTATTGAAGACCAAGAGTGCAATCAGTCCATGTTTTATCCAGCAGGGTTGCTGTAAACTGGAACGCATTGATATTATTTCTAAAGCATATGGAGCAGTCTTAAGTGGTTGTTTCCAGTAGTATTAATTTCTGTGGAGCCTGATCAGATGGAGATGTTGAAAGGATCAGAGCCGGAAAAGTGAAACAATAGCAAAAAGGAGTGGCCCAATGCACACAATAAGCAGGTTCACAGCTGCTAAAAAATCTCCCATGGACCCTGCTCCCTGGAACAAGCTTCTTTCACCAAGGTTGTCCAAGAGACACCAATACAAACACTTAAGCAGGTCTTTCCTTTCCAGGTTTGTTGGCTTCCTATCAGGTCTGGAAGAAACACCCTGTCCTGCTCATAGCACGTTCCCTCAGCTCCTGCTGGGACGTTTTTTGACCAGTATTTTTGTCATGACACCACATAGCTGGGGTTGGAACAACAGCTCTGACCTGAGATATGGCAAATTTGCTGTGTATGGGCTTTAAAGCTCATCAGAGAGCAGTAGATCTGGCAGGCCCAGTACACATAATGCAAAATCTAAAAGCATTAGCTGCTGTCAACCTCGCAAAACAGACTACCTGAAAACTTCCAGGCGTAGACACAGAATATCTGCTAAGAGTCTCTCCAATGTAGCAATCCCTGTAACTATGGTTGTTGAAAACAAAAGAGAACAAGAAGTATCATGAAGGTAATACAAATACAAGTACAATACTCTTTTCCTGCAATCAGAGATTAAGATCATTGGGAAAAAATATAGCTATATCTTAATGAGCTACTCGTGGAGAGCTCAGAGTTGAGCAGTAAGTAGGGCACAAAAAAGACATGTCTTGCACTTATTTGTTGCTTAGGCAAGGCTGTAGGATTCTGTTCAGAAAAACAAGTTGCCTGTATTGCAAGGGAGTATCCAGTAGAGTCAAGATCAGTGAAGTCTCACCAGGAGTTAGGGAGATAACCAGAGCTCCTGCCTTGGTAGAGTAGCACCTTCCTGCTGTGGGCTCCACTTCCTCCTGAGCAAGAGTTACAAAAGTTCTGGCTGGGGAGAAAGAGAAGCAGCTTGCCAAGTAAGGGAGTGAATGATGACTGGAAAGGAGGCACCTTGCAGCTGGGACAAATAATGTGCGTATTTAGAAAAACCAAGAATCCCCACAGCGGGGTGAGCAGAGGAGCAGCAGACAATGCCAGCTCTGCGGGGGGCACGTGTGCTAAATCACTGCTCCTGCCCCAAGGAGGAGGGAGGCAGAGATGCTTATCTAACTGCTTTTGTATAGGCTTGCGATCCGCACTGAAGAATGGCTCCTTTGTCTCGCCCTCTGTCTGAGGCTAAAAGCCATGCAGCATGCAGCCAGATGGCCAGGACAGACTGAAGACCGAGAGGAAAAAGGAGCAAAGCTTCTTTCCTTAAATTTGTACTGATCCCTAAGGCTTAGAGAACAAAAGTCCATGGAGAGCACATCCCTCAGGGGATGATTTAGAGGCTGAGGTTCTGAGAGGCTTGCAAAGAAGGATGCGGATGTATCTACCTGATGTGACACACATAGTCTTAGCTGCTAAGATTTGTCTTACAAGATATGCAAGCTTTCAAAGTGCAGCTGGTGAATGGGATCTCCATTCGCTTAACATGCCATGTGCATACCAGCAACAAATCTGGTTGCAAAAAAAGCCCAATAACCTTCTGGTCCCCAGGGAATGCTTACTCGGGGAGCTTCCCAAAATAGAAACTAAAGAGCAATGCCAGAAGGAGTGAGGCAGTGTAACCAAGAAGATGGATGAAAAACAAGTGCTGAGCAACAGAGAGGTATTCTGTATTAACCCTGCCAAGTGGATTATTTATACTGTAATCTGCTGCTGCTGGTATGAGTGAGCCTTTTGAAGGAAAGTTGCAGGCAGCTTCTCCTGATTATTCAATGAAGCAGATAAGCTCACACCTTAAAGCAACTCTGCCAGCCTTTCATTGCCTTCCTGCACATATGGATTTCAGAATAATTCTTAAGGAAAGCAGAAGGTGGCAGTTCACAAAGAGATGTTCTGAGGATAGTGAGACATCAAGACTGTCTAGACTGTAAACTGATCTTAAGCAACAAAATAATATCAAGCCCTGAAAGCACATACCTCCAAGAAAGATGACCATGATACGAAATACTGATTAGATGGCCTCACAGCCTGGTAGGAGTGGGAATTGCCCAAGAGCTCTTTGCTAGCCAAGGGTTGTCAGTGAAAGGTGGGCTAGGGCATACACACATAACCAGGACAGGATGCTCCAGTTACCGAGAGCTAAGTGCCCTGATGTGAATATGCAGTGGCTGTCAAGGAAATATTAGCAGTAAGACCATTTACTACAGTATTTCTTGTTACAACCTGTTTCTGACTGTTTTCATACCTTTGGAGAACAGAAGAAAAGAGAAAGAAGCTGGACTCAGAAGTCACCTGGCTCACTCAAACACAAGGTTACTTCTACTGTGAGCAGCAGCATCTATGACAAGCAGCATCCACAAAGCTGACACCAACCTAGGCCCAAGGCCTGCCTCCAGCTGCCTCCTTTGCAAAGGTCTTGAACCCATTTTCTGCTTTGCCTTAAGGCAGGTGTGGCTCCCCAAGTGACTGTAAAACACCCAGTACAGGACAAACCCCTGCCTTTCTCTCATTACCTCTGTTTGTGCCATGGTGGAAGAACAGTCACCCTCAATAATCTCCATAAGAGACTACGCAGCTCACCATAGCTCATCACTGGACCAAGCCATTCCAATCAGACTCTATCTACTTAAACACATAGAATCATAGAATCATAGAATCACCAAGGTTGGAAAAGACCTAAAAGAACATCCAGTCCAACCGTTCACCTATTCCCAATAGCTCCCACTAAACCATGTCCCTCAACACAACATCCAGCCTTTCCTTGAACACCCCCAGGGTCGGTGACTCCACCACCTCCCTGGGCAGTCCGTTCCAGTGCCTGACCACCCTTTCTGAAAAGTAATACTTCCTAAAAGTATGTATGTATGTGTGTACATGTACATGTATGTACGTACAGCCATTTATTTTACAGAGTTCTAATGGTGGGATCCTAGCACCTCCCACTTCTCCTTTCAAGAACCTCTAGCACTTTGCTACGCTTTCCATTAGAACATTTTCTTTTTCCCTAGTTTAACAGAAATCACCCTTACTGTTTTAAGATCACTACTTGTGGTTTCCCTGCTGGAACAAAGAAATTCTTCTCTTCCTCCCTAGAGCATCCTTCAAAACATTTTACAAACACTGTTATCACACCTCCCCTCAGTCTTCATCCCTCTAGACTAAACAACCACAGTGCCTTCAGCTTACAGGACATGATTTTTTTTAAGCTCTATCATTGTTACCATTTGCTTCTGGACTCTTTGCAGTGGTCCATGTCTTTCTTGAAAGTTCGGTGTCTACAGAATCACATCAAAAACTTCACCATGTTAAACATAGAAATAGTTACTCACAAGATTTAATTATGCACCACTCCTAACTTTTCATCTCAGTGATAGCATTGCACTTGTAAACTTTATCCAAGTTTTCCTCAGAAAAAACACAACCAATTACTACGATAGCTGGGGACTGCAGCACAGATTCCCAAAGCAGGAATCCAATGGCTCTCATCCTCTTAAAAATTGGGCCAAGTGAAAATCTAAGGATGAAGAAGTACAAATAAAATTACTTATACACACACAAATATACACTGGGACAGATTCTCACAGTTACTTCATGAAGAAATCTCAAGACTATTGAAAAACTGTCACCATAACTCTAACAGAGAATAAAATAATTCTTAATTTAAGAGCAGTGTGTAATTATTTGCTTTTTCTGATTGTCTAGTGAACTCTGACTGACATTTCAAATACCTTTCTTTAATACTGATATCTGCAAAAGTCCACTACATCTTGCAATTCTTTTGTTTGCCCCAGTTTGGCATGAAATTTAGCATTCAGATGCACTTTTAAAGTGGCTTATGATTGCCTACACAACTTTTTTCAGGGCCGTATCTGATTCATACGATCTGTTGTCATATTCTCTCCAGAGCTGCACGCTTGACCTAATCAATTCAGCTATGTGATAAAAGTTTTTAAGGTTTCTCCCTTTCTTGGTTCCTTTCCTTCTCCTGATCCACCTTTATGGGGAGGTAAAAACGTCAGTCTATATAGAATGTCTAATAACCAGCCTCACATTACGTAGACCAAGATATCCTCTGCTACTAATTCTGTAACACTTAGAAAATTACCTGCATTTCACTTCCTAAAGTATCTTCATTTGCCCCTGTGAAAGGAAAGATCTCCCACTGAATTGCTCCAACTTGTCAACAAAATCACTGGAGATTTTGCACCAGCACTGTAAGCTTTTCCTTCTTTCATTCACCATGTGCCTCTTTCCATCTTGGTTCCTTGATGCCCTACTTTCTTCCTGATCTTGTTCTCATTTATGATCTTGCTGGCCTTGATTCCATCTCTAGGCAGAAATAAATGAGGAACCGGAGTCAGTATTTAGCATTAGCAAACAGGTGGGTTAACCACCGATGAGGAGAGATCCTTGTGGGAGGGAGAGGTATGTACCTGCATTAGTCATGCCATGAATATCAACACTCTTTAACAACTAATTTGTACCAGACTACTCCAGGACCAGGTTAGATTTCTGCTTATAGATGATTGCATACCTTTGTGCTCCAGATTTAGATCCTGGCACAGTTACAAGTTTTGCAATCTCTCTTTTTACTATTAGCTGTTTCCACATTTTAGAGAAATATGTAATGTTCACACAAAATGTACAAAGATCTTCCAAAATCAGAGCACACTTGAGCCTGCAGGTAACGCTGCAATGGGAAACCTACATCTTACCACCTACATCTTACCCTTAACACAGGAGATTTGCAATAATCCAGGGGTAGACACAAAGGATAGCTTTTTACATCCTCAGACACAACTGATCCTCCTAGAATCTACTAGCAACAAAATAAAAAGAAAACCAAGCAAGTAAGCAGAAAGCCTTCTTTTTAAGTTGAATGTCCACCACACAGAGAAGCAGGCATCCATGTTGAATAAGCTGCAGAATAAACTTTCTGCAGTCAGCAAACAGTATCAAGTCTCCTCTGAGGTTTTCTATAATTAAAACAAACTTCATCTAAGGAAATTAGGGACTGCTCAGAATAACGAAGAACCTAAGTAGTGTATGTCTGGGTAGAAGGAAGAGCTAGAAGGAAGAGATGAAAGGAACTTGTTGTGTAGACACCCAAATGGCTTGTGGAGCAGGCTGCAGCTCAGCACTGATGAGCCCTGTCAGCTCCTTCAGCATCACGAGTGTGCGTGGCCACCCAACTGGTAGTGCCCTCAGGCAAACCTACCTAGCGCACTAGAAGGTGGGTGTTAGTGCAACACCCACCTGGCTCTGGGCAGAAACTGAGGTGTGGATGGGGTGTTGAGTGCTGCCCACAGAGGAGCAGTTTTGTATAAGCCTCAGCAACCTTTACACCCATCCTGGTTTGGCTGGGATAGAGTTAATTTTCTTTATAGTAGTTCCTATGGTGCAATGTTTTGGGTTTGTAACAAAAATACTGCTGATACACCCACGTTTTTGTTGTTGCTGAGTAGTGCTTACACAGAATCAAGGTCTCTTCTGTTTCTCAAGCTGTCAGGGAATGAGCATGTGATGCATGCTGCTAAGCAGCCTACCGGGTTAAGCTACTACATCATTCTGTCCTAGAAAGCTGTAGCAGCAGGCAGCTTTGGGGTTGTTAGCTTGTGGGAGCACAACAAAAGAAGTGACGTGCTTCTGGGACATAGAGGGCCTGAAAGCTGTGTTCATGCTGCTGTACCCCCACTAGTAAGCTTCTTCAAAGGCAGTGAGTGTATCAATAGCAAAAAATGGAACCCAGAACTGCCTGGACAACTGAGGGTGCCAACAGCACCAGAAGATGCCATTTTCCATCTTGTTTCCATTTCTACCCAGCATCTGTAGTGTAGGGCAGCCAGGATGAAGCCCTGCTTCCCAAGAGCATTTGATGGTATAACATAAAGCAGCATTGCACTCCATCCTGTGATCCAAATTCTTCATTGTTCTTGGAAAACACCCCAGCATACCATGGGAGCAGCTGTTCTAATTGCTTCCTTTCATTACCATCTATGGATGCTTCTGTCAAGTTAACCTCCTTTACTGACTGGGTTCTTTACAGCTCTTGACCTTCAGTCTTGTGAGGGGGTTTGAGACAACAGCTACCTTGTCCACCTCCCCACAGTCTACTTTTTTTACTGCTCTCTGTCCTGCCTGGTCATTCACATCAGTTACTTTTTTTTTAGAACTCACTGTCAGATTCTGAACTGCACTATTTCTGAAAAACAGTCTGGACAGAGTATTTTCGGGTTCAGGCTTGCAGCCACTATTTTTATTTAGTTTGCTAGGTTTTTTGTTTTGTTTTGTTTTTAATTTCTACTAGGAATATTTCATACTTGGTGTGGTAGATATAGCAGAGAAAGCTTCAAGGTCATAAGAACCATATCCTTTCTCATTCCCACTACTCCATCTTGTTTTTCTCAGTAATCAGTTCCTAAACAATGTTCAGCAGTGTATCTGTGACACCTATGGTGGGAAATCACTCCTTATGTAAAATCATTACAGATGGCAGCAGCATTAATGTAGAAATATTGCAGAATTAGATCATCTATTGAGCATAGAGCTGAATTCAACAGTTACTGTCGTTCTAGTGTTTGCAGTGGCCAATGATTAATAATCAGCCATCAAAATCTGTGCAGTAGAAATTTTCTTTCCCTAAGATCCCATTGCCACAGCCTTCATCTCTCATTTTGGCTTTCGCAAAGCTTCATCGTGGGTACAGGTCCAGATAGAACTTGCTGGGCATCTCCTCACAGGAGGTGTCTTTCTCTGTATGAAGAACAGACCCAAGCTCTTTCTCTTCTGGATGGAATGGAGCCCCCGTATCTCATGTAAATGGCTAGTAGGTCCATGGTGACCACCAGCAAGTTCTGGTCCATGCTGTAGTTGGTCTCCTTCAACTGGTTTATGTAGCATATGTCCCAGAAATTGATGCTGTTGTTGAACTCCAGATATTTTACACCATTTCTTTTCTAGGCCCAGGATCAGAGCCCATTCCTTCTCCCTGAGGGATTTCAGCTTCTGACCTAGCTCATCTTAGAAACCATGGGAGGCCCAAGGGACAGAGCATGACACCTGGCCCAGCCCCTGACCATGCACAGAGGCCTTAGATTTGCACTTAGCATCTAAAAGCAGTAGCATGACATTTTTGTAAGGCTGGAGCTTCTCCAGTTCAAATAGAAACCACAGCAGAACATTGTAAGAAGATACAGAGAAAAAAGCATGAACTAGAAAAACAGATAACACAACAATAACAAATGAATCAAACATACTTTTGTGAAGAAAAGTCCTGATAAGAAATACAGTTTGTTAGTGATCCTATAAAACTTCCTATCTTCACATTTTTTTCCATATTCATCTAGACAGGAGGGCAAACAACAGGAGAATCCATCTCATGAGGAAAATCAGAAAAATGAACTAAAAGGCAGAAGCTGAATTTGAATCATATGCCAATAACCCCCAAAAGCAAAATAAAATTTTTCCAGTCAAGTATTTCCATTGCTTAGCTTGTGGAAAATTGTCCTATAATTAGAAAAAGAATGAACTGGATTTTTACTATTTATATAGTAATACATATTTTTTTCTGATAAGAACTTTTGAGAGACCTAAGAAGTTTTTGTCTTTATGCATAGATTTGCAGAGTAAAGTAGCCTGACCAACAAAACAATACTATAAAACCAGAAGATTATAAAGCACTAAAAATTGTGCACAAAGAGAAGCTGATCTGTCTTGCAGCATTCACATTCCATTTGACAACTTGAGGTGAGAGGTGATTGAGAGATCCATGTGGGCTCTATGTTCTTTTGGAAAAAGAATGAAAATAGATGATTAGCAATGAATAGACTGGCAGGTTGAAATCATTTATGTTATAGCAGTAACCAGAGGGTCTTTTATACTCTCTGTTGTGTAATGTATTGCATAGGGGTCTATTTTTTTCTCATAGGACTTAAGTTTAACATATGTACCACACAGTAGACTGTAATTTGAGCAACACCAACTAACTCAGCAAAATAGTCTGGATATAAATATTATTAGCCAAAGCATCTGCTGCTGGCCAGTGACAGCAGGAGGATATGAAAACAGACAAGTTTTTAATTTCATATTGTAAGTCCAGCAGGCTGCACGGAGATACTAGAATGGGTCTCAGATGTAGCTTAATGCTATCAGCTCTAGTCAATTAATCTTCCTTTTGAGCCATGCACACTGACCAGGCACAGTCACAGGGCTGCTCTGCTTCCCTCTGTAGCCAGCAGAAGATGTCCCTGACACCCACTGCAGCCACCCCTTACATCAGCTGCTGCAGTATCAGCGGGTGGGCAAGCATGAGGCAACTGACACAGGCCTGCTCAGGTCCATTACCTGCTTGAGGAGAGCAAAAGTGCTTTGAGATGTCCCTCTGCAGTTCAAATCTTGCTAAGTTTAGGTAAGTGGTCTGGGTGGAAATGACCTTCCTACAGATGCCTGTATGAGTAGCTGCTGTACTATGTTGTATGATGTGGTCATGGGCCCGTTGTAACCAGCTTGGGTAGGAGAGGTCACTGACTGAGTGACCACATGAAGGATGCTGCAAGAAAAAAGACATGGAGAAAGAGTGAGAGAAACACATCCCAAGAGACTTTTTTCTATTTTAAACCCCTGAAAATCAGGTGAAACTAAGGATTCTTATGAGGAAATAAAAGCTCTCTAAAACTTTGTTGGAAACTTAAATTAATGGATACGCTATAGTGGATCTGTAAAGCATCATGAATTTGAGCAACACTTACATTCAGAAAAATGAGATAACATCCTAAAGATAGGCAGAATAATGAAGAACTCTGCATTTGATCACTGTGTTCGAGCACAGTGTAAGTACAGGAGTGTTTATTCTAGTGCAGCAGGGTGGAACTAATGACTGTGATGAGATCAACCAACATGGAAATGCCAGACTAGGAGACCACCTAGCAAACCTAAAACACATGCAGCCCCCAGATGAGAACTGTGCACATGCAGATGGCACTGATGGAGAAGATCAGAACACCTTGCATGGAGCAAGTGAAACCAAATCTGTGAGCAACTACATAGAATCATAGAATCATAGAATCACCAAGGTTGGAAAAGACCTAAAAGATCATCCAGTCCAACCGTTCGCCTATTACCTATAGCTCTCACTAAACCATGTCCCTCAACACAAAATCCAAACGTTCCTTGAACACCCCCAGGGTCGGTGACTCCACCACCTCCCTGGGCAGTCCAGTCCAGTGCCTGACCACCCTTTCTGAAAATGTGCAGGTGAACATGCTTATTGGCAGGCTTTTAGAAGAAATCACATGGGAGATGTGCTGGGATTTCTTTGAAAGGAAAACTATCACCATCAGCAGTCATGAGCTGATACCTGCAGCACACTGCATGACACGCTGAGCACTAGGCTGTATGCTGGGCTGCCATGCAGAAATTATCATCCTAAAATCCTCTGAACAACTCTCCAAAGGGGGGCTGCAAGCCCAATAGTAAATTTGACCTCTGGACTTGAGAAATTGGTAGAGACTGCTGCAGGTAACAAAGCCAGCAGACACTGCCACGTGACTGCCTGAAGTGCAGCCTGAGAAGTCACATCTCTACCAACTGCTGGCCTTATTGGCAGTTTGATGTACTTGAAGTAGTTCTCTTGGATTTCCAAAGAGCTTTTAACACATTCTTTGATCAAGATCCCTAGTAAGCCCAGCCTGACATTAAAGAAAAAGGGACAATGTCTGTGGATTATATTTTTCTTTTAAAGGAGCAGGAAAAAAAGGTATAAATAAAAAGAAATAAAAAACAAGAACAGCTTTTGCAGTGGAGGTTATGTTCTTGTAGGGACATGGGTCTTTCATTGTGTTCATTAGTAGTGTAGAAGAATAGGCAGCTCAATGCAGACAAGCAAAGATTTGTGAGGGTATTGCAATAAAAGATGAGGTTCAATGCTGAACAGCAGAGGATGCTGGGGATATGGTTTACCATGAGGCAACAATCCTGCAATCAGCAAGCAGCATTAAGCAGCATTGTGAGGCTGGCGAGAGACTACTGAAGACTCAGATAAATTCTGTTCTTATTTCTACCATTCCTGCTGTACCGCAGAAGAAGGTGCCAGCACAGGGCAGTAGAGCAGACGATAACCACACTCTCGAATCAGTGACCCTTTTCTGGGCAACTCTGTGAGGGTACAGCTGGAAAAAATAAATCCCTTATAAATCTGGCACCATAAAAACTTCTATTTTTAGACTGTTGTCAAAATTCAAAGCTTATAAACATCAGTGGTAATGGAAAGCCTTTTATGAACCCCACCTCCATCCTTATTCATTACCTATGTCATCAGCTACATTAAAACAATTTTTCGTGGTTTTATTCGATCAAATTGACTGAGGACTCTCTTCCTCTCTGCTCTTCTCCGGTAACATCTACAGCATAATACATGATCTCGTCTCCTCGTCTCCCATTGTGTTTTTGATTTTACTTTTCAAACTTTGGTTTTGCTCTCCCAGTCTGTTTCCTGCAGTCACCAGTACTTCTGCTCTGTCTGTTACATCTCCACAAAAAGGAAAAGATCTCATATTCACAGGAAACACGACTTCCTAATGGAAAATGGTTTTCCCAGCCACACTTAAGCAGCAGAGGTACACCATCCAGTCAAGCAAAGTATATACTTCAGCATTTAAGATACTTACCATACAACATCTTCAGGCTAAGTGGATTCTGCAGACACATGAAATTACTAAACATGGCATTCAAATGCAGAACGTCAGTTACTGTAGCTGTTGTTTCTGAACTCTGTTTAGATTCAGAGCTTCGTTGCCAGGAGTCACCACTGCTCACATTATAACCGTGGAATTGGAGCTGCCCCAGCCTTCGATAATTTGCAGCTGGATCCCTGTGTTTGTACAAACAGCTGGATGCTTGTATCCATTGAACTTTGCAGGCTTGAACTACATCTGAGAAATGTCCTTAAAATAAAGATGGCAGAAATGTAAAAAGCCACCTGTAGCATTTACCCTTTTTATTTGCTTCAATCCCATATTACTTGATGCAAGGAGAGATGTGTTCGTTATCCAAGACTCATTTTGGTATCAGAAACCACACAAGTGTGCACATTAGAGTAGAAAAAGAACATTTTGCATTAGCAAATCTGAAAACAAGTGCATCTTTTGTTTTCTGCTGGAATGGAATCCAGATCAGGCTAGTTTATGTTACATTCCCAGAGGGAGCATGCTGTTGCAGCATGTCATATATCAGATCTAGGCATGAACCCATGGAAACTAACACTTGCCACAGGTGTTATAAATTCTGTGTTTTCTGTGTTCCAAGGGATTCTTTTCCAGTTTGCTGATAAATATTATCTGACAATGCCTGAAATGTAAAATCCTCTGCTTGTAGTGGAACGACACCAAGGATGGCTGCCCCAGCAAGATGAAGACCTCCTCACCTCCAGCACCACATGCTGTACCCAGCAGGCTCCTGTCCTGGCTGCTGACCAGGCTGCCAATAGCACTAATTGGCATTTGGAGTTCTGTGTTAGAGCTATTCAGCACAGATCCACTGCCTGAGTAAACACACTGTCTATTCTGTGTTCAAACTGCTCCAGCCAAGCTGAGGGGCACAGAAGCCAACATGTACCTCTTGAAACATCCAGTTAGCTCAGGTAAATCTCTGACATCCCAGGAAAAAGGAAAAAATCTATGGCAGAAGAGCAATCCTGCACACTGGGGACAGAGCCATCTTCCCCTGCTCTGCACCTCCACAAGAACAAATCTAGGGTTTACAAAATGCCTCTGCATGTAACAGCAAGGCATGAGATGTTTGTCAAGCGCATGAAAAACCATCAGCAAAATTTGACAGGACAGATAAACATGGGAGGCATTAACAATCACCAGTTTTTTCATAGCTTGCTTAGAGATCCCTTGGATAAGAGAAGGCACAAGATTAACCTAAAATTCTAGCCAATAGCTGATGTTATTTCAGCGTTTTTCAAATGCTTCAACTAGAACCTTGTCAAAATAAATGGTGGATTTGTGCTTATGTGCTTATATGGCAAGGTTGATCCATGCTGATACTATTACAGCGTTGTAAAGCATAAAATCTAGTTAATGGTTTCTGCCAAACCATGAATCAGTTACAAAATAATGACCTGAAGTATGTTCTTTTTTCCATTCTCTAATATTTTTTCACAGCACAACCCAAACAATTGCTCATAATTAAACTGATTGGAGGAGCAGACACTGGCAGGAAATGCACTGCTGGCAGTGGTCCGATAGCACTTCATTGTACTGAATTTAGAACAATTACATCAGTTCCTTTCATTTTGCAGAAAAAGAGGAGGGGGGCTGCTTTTTTATCTTCTGCCCTCTACCAGCAAAATCGATGTTTATCAAATCTTGTGAGGATGATTTGGACATTTTAAATGAACTATGTAAGTGCATCCTGCGGTACCCCGATGCCTTTGATCATCCTGTTTCATATGCTTTATGGCTGCCTTGTTTTATTAGTCATAATCCGTCACTTGCTTTTTTGTTTTGTTTTGTTTCCTAGAAAAGCATGACTAGATCAGCTTTTAATAGTAGAACAGAAAATGATAGATGCTTTTATAGCAAGCAAGCAAAGATACCAAGTGAAATAGAAGTCTACATCTAAAAGTATATGGTGACTTGCGAATTCCTCCCCATCTAAGGAGCAAAAGTCATGATTATGTATTATCAAACAGCATAACTTCCAACAGCAGTAAGCTGGAGCTGAAGATTAATTTTGCCCGAGTGGAAAAGCCCATTCCCAAGAAAATTCAAACGAAAGAGTATGTTGGTACTTAGGGAGAAAAAGATTCAAACAAGCTCTACATAAAACCCCAAACATATCGCTTGCCTTTCACGGTAGTGTTGTGCCCCAAACTATCCTTACATCTCAATGCTTAACAACTTCCTTTTGCAAGTTTAAAACCCTCAATTATATTGAGTACCTACAACTATGTACAGCTCTGTATATACATAGATAAAAGATATATTTAGGAGATGCTATAGCAGAATGAACAATCTATACTGCATGGAGCAAACTGCACTTCACACGGCTACCTTGAAATAGCAGGCGGGGGATTTGTCTTCATTCTTCAGTACCTTGCCTACTGGGCAGCTCACAAAGAGGAAGAGGATCAGATGGCCCAGTAATGGCTCCTTGCTCCCAGCAGATGTGCCCAACTGTGGGCTTGCATACAGGCTAGTCACAGTCTGGCAGCCAGTTACTCATGCACTCAATTAGAGTGGTTTTCTCTCACACATGCTTGGAGATGTGGCGCTTCCCACGAGTGGTTGTGAATAGATTGTTGAAGAAATTCTCAGAGAATGAATGTACCTCTGTTTCCACAAAGTGCTGAATCGAGGGCAAACTTGGTTCAGAAATACAGTTTGCACTAGTATGTTTATAACAAGTGAGATTTGTGCATTCATATCTCATTTGTTACCCATAAGGGCCTTGAAACAAATTCCAGAGCATCCTTTGGGGGGGGGGGGGGGGGGGGGGAAATGGTGCTGTGAATAGAGCACTGTGCAAGCAGTGAGGAAGATATCACTTGCAGATGGCTTTCAGCAAAATATTTCGTTTCTTTGTCTTTCTCTTTTATAGTTCTAAGACTTGTCTAGAAGTATTAACAGCTCTTTGGGAGCCATAACTGTAGCTGATGCTCCTAGCTTACAAAAATCATAGGGGCTGGAGGGGCCTTCTGAGGAACATGTTATGTAGCCCCTGCTAAAGCAGGCTGCCGACAGTAGGTTACACACCAAAGCATCCAGATGGGTCTTAAACATCTTCAGGAGACTCCTTAGCCTTTCTCAGCAGTTTGTTTCGTGCTGTCACCCTCAAAGTAAAGATTTTTTTGTGTGTTTGTAGGGAACTTCCTATGCCCCAGTTTGTGCTCACTGCCCCTTTTCCTGTCATTGGGCACCACTGAAAAGAGCCTGGCTCCATCCATTTGACTGCTGCCCATTAGATATTTATAAGCATTGATTATAAGTTCTCCCTGGAGCCTTTACTAGGCTGAACAGCCCCAGCTCTCTCAGCCTGTCCTCATAGGAGAGCTGTTCCATCCCTTGGATCATTTTTGTGGCCCTCCTCTGGATACACTCCAACAGGCCCATGTTACTCCTGTACTGAAGACTCCACATCTGGATGCAGTACTGTGGGCAACGACTCACCAGCGCAGAGCAGAGGGGCAGGATCACCTCCTTCAGCCTGCTGGCCATGCTTCTTTTGGTGCAGCCCAGGACACAGTTGGCTTTCTGGGCTGCAAGAGCACGTTGTTGGCTCATCAGTAACTCCAGATCGTTTTTGGCAGGGCTGCACTCAATCCTTTCATCTCCTAGCTTGTACTAGTAGTGAGGGTTGCCTTGACCCAGGTGGAAGATCTTGTACCTTATACTGGGGAGCCCACGTCTGGACACAGCATTCCAGATGTGAGTACACTGGTGCTGAGCAGAGCACAAGGATCATTGGGGCTATTCCATTCCAAGAGTAGGACTTTGCACTTCCCTTTATTGAATGTTTTGTGGTTCCTGATAACCCATTACACCAATATGTCAAGGTCCCTCTGAATAGCAGCATAACCCTTGGTGTGCTAGCCAATCCTTTCAGCTTCGTATCATGTACAGAGCAAGTCCCAGAACCAAAAAAGTATCTTTCAGTGTACCTTCTTAGTAGATTCTGTTTGGATGGTTTGCGTGGCCACAAAGACACTGAGGCCACCTGGATCTTAAGATGACCCCTTGTCACTGGGTTCACCATCAGCTCAGCCATCAGCAGCATTCTGAGGCCACTGTACAAAAAGGCCATTTGTCTTCATGTTGCATCGTTCCATTCTCAGTCATGAGAATAAAACAGTTACACGGGAAAATGAAGGAGAAATGACAGCTGCTTATCACCCAGAAATGTGGCAACACAGAGATACAAGTAAAATGTCAGCATTTTTTAGTGGATTTTTTTCCATTTTGTGAATAATCTCATTTTGCAGTCCATCTTTCTGTGTAACGAGGAGAGTGCCTACATTCTATTTATAACTTCGCTGGGAAAGATTCGGTGTTTTGATTTTATTAGAACACTATTAAAATAGAAACATTCCAGAGTCCCAAACTGAATGATAAATTCATATTCATGTTTATACTCCCTTCTAGCCACGTTCCCTAGCAGAAACACTTGATGGGCACAGTGCAGTGTTACAGTTTGACTCCCACACTCATACCTACCACATTTAGTGGTTTCTTTATCAGATAATCTTCTACAAGCAAACACTGAATTCTTTTAACTATTTTTAAAAACTAATTTAACTTTCCAGGTAACTAAGGATGTCTTTTCAGACAAGGAGTGTTACATTTAGGTTCCTAAAGAGACATATCAAGTGACAGTGTATTGGAAAGGGAGCAATGTTCCTTTCAGAGGAATGAGGATTTGTGCACCAAACCAGTTTCCTGATCTGCCAGCATTTTTCCTGAATATTCCCAGGAAAATCACTTAATCTGCTTCTCCATTTCTTATCTGCAAATCCAGCAGATTTCTACTTCCCTTCTTTCTGCTCTTAAGCTATCTATCAAGGTTATAAAATGGTAAAAGCAGACCAGCACTCCACAGCCCTGAAAATAAGGGACCAGCAGTGCTCCAGTGATCACAAGCACATATGCAGGACACTGCCCACGAGAATCAAACAATTCTACCTGGTAGACTGTTTTGGTACATGCTAACTTTAGCAAATGCTCAGAGGTTATCTACTTTCTCTTTCGGTTGTATCATTCAGATAGCTACATTTCTCTCAGCTTTTTCAATTCAATTTTATACCTGAGATAACATGGTTTCTCTAATGTAAATGAAAATTTGGAAATCACAGAATACTTACCTTTTTCTAAATGAACTACTAGTTGGCTTCAGCAGACCAAAAAAAATAAGTTTTTCAGTATATTTTAAATTCCATTCTCAAGTTGAACTTTGTGATACGTTAGGAAGAGATATGTATGAACAGGAATAATTACCCTGAGGCAGACCATTGAAGCTTAGTTAGATCTACATTTATCTGGGATTTTTCAGCTCTCACATGTATTGACTCCTATATTCTCACATTGAATTTCACTTCTTGGTTTCACTCAGCACAAGGAGCAGGAGTAAACACTGCATTTTTTTTTTCCACTCAGAACCACCAAGTCCAAGTACAAGTCAAACTGCCCCTTATGAGCAAGAAATGCCATTTCTATTTTTGCCAGCTCAGCTAGTCACCACTGCAGATACAGCCTTCTATTTGGCAAGAGGGGAACAGTGCTGGCAAAGGGCCGTAACCACTTCACCAGAGGAGACAATAAGGAGTTCTAGACTTTCCAACCATTGGAGATTTGGGAGAAGAGTCACCACCAGAAGTGCTGCACACAGAATGTGCTTTGTTACATTAACATTTGTTGAAAGCACAGCATTACCAAAGCATTTCCGAGGCAAACCAAGACCAGCCAGGAAACTACCACGTACCATATTTTTCAGATTTCCAGTAATTTGACATTTATTTTAACTACAGAATGATCGCCAACACAAGTGCTTTTTAGTGGTGCTTTCAAGATCTGCATCAAAAAACACAAAAGCTCACAAAATGCCCTGATATCACTCAACTTGAAACACTAGCTTCTTCATACCATTCTGCAATGTTTTAGTGAGTAAGGGCTCTCTCAATGTTGTATCAGCTTGAAGAAGCACTGTTCATTTTCTGCTTTGTTGCGAGCCAAGGCATAGCTATTGCAAGATACGACATAAATCTTAGACTCCTTGTTTTCTTCTGGCCAACGTCTCCCACTGAAAGATTAAAGAAAAGCCTTGACAGAAAGCACAGCTAAACACTGACATAAGAAATATAAAGCGATCTTGATTTTTAGCCATCTTTCTCCAGGCTTGACTAAATCAGTCCTAAGTTCATTCCCCACACACCCAAAAGCTCAGAGTAGGAAAACGGCATTGTGCTACGTTTCTAGCTGCTCATAAACTGACTGGCAGGTTCTGTCAGCTATTTCTACCTGAACTGCATGCTTTTTTCTGACTTGGATTGGAACTTACACTTCAATATGCTTTTCCTTTATCATCCATCACAACAGGATTTTCTCTTTGCATCCTTGGATAGGCAATAGAATAGGACAACATCTTTGTCTACACTCACATGGATTTCAGCCTTATTTCTGCTATTCTAAGAAATATGAATAAATTATGCTATAATTTTCTCCGACACGCATTGTTAACTAGATCATTCCAGTGATAGACACAGCTGGTGCTCCAATCTGGGACTACAAATAGAAATTTATACGGTACAATTTATGGCAAAAATGTTTCCTTATAAGCTAATATCACAACAAAATTATGTGTTCTCTCAGATTTTAATCCAACTGATTTTATCTCTAACTCTACCTTCCAAACAATAAGCACAGCCATGTGCTGGACTGCAAATGACCTCAGTCTGGCAAATACATGCAGATGCACTTACCCTGAAAAAGCCACCAACAGCCCCCAGAACAGAACTCACCAAATCAATGGCGTGTAGCTGCCTAAAATTTTGCCTATCCAACAGGTGCTTCTAAATATTTTCAGGGTTCCAACACGTATACCCCATATAATTATGGCACAATTACGTATTCTTTTCCATTTTTTCCTTAAAAAAAAAAAAAAAAAAAAATAAATCAAACAGCAGTTGAATGACATCACTGTGCCTAGATTCAAACTCCCTCAACACAACTTGATCACTCCACTCAGCTGAAAATATTTGTCTTTATTTATGTAGATTTGGAGACTATGTTTTACACCCTAGGGTTTAATAACAGAAAAAATAGTAATGAGGGCCAAAGACTGACTAGTTATGTATAAAGTAACATAAAATAAAAAGACACTCCTATATAGAGCACATCATATATCTAAGACAAGAAAAAGATTCCTTAACTATTGCCATTTTGATTGAAAATCTTGGTTCTGCACCAGAGGGCAGTGGACATGGAACAGGCTGCCCAGAGCAGTGGGCACATCCCAGAGCTGCTGGAGTTCAAAGAGCATTTGCACAATGCTCTCAAACGCAGGGACTGAATTTTGGATAGTCCTGTGTGAAGCCAGGATCTGGATGCCACAACCCTTGTGAGAACCCTTCAACTTGGGATATTCTATATCTTGTGGAGTAGCATAAATCCTCGTCTATCTCCACCAAACCACAGGGCTAAAGGTGATTGGATTGTCCTACTTTCACTTCTGGGAAGCTCAGAGCTAAGGATGCTGTTACACAGTTACACTTGTGCAACTTCAGAAAACAAGATCAAGTTTCTCAAATTCCCAACTTCCCCACTTTTTCAGAAAAATTTGGGGTTGCAGAGAAGCTGCTCAGGTTTCTGCCAAAGAGGAAACACAAGAGCAGCTAGTAGGTTGTGTTGTTACTGATAACTATTCCTAACTAATTAAGTAGCTACTCACTTGCAGATTTATAAATTACTCTATAGATTGCTTCATGATACATAACTTCATGATACAGCAGTTAACTGAAAGAAAATGTCAGTCCTGAGGTGCTTGGTGGTAGAAAAGGAAAGGTCCAACATGCACAGGGCCTTCCCAGAGCCGGTATGGCCTGGATATGGAAAATAGGACTTCTCATTGCTGGGGGTAAACACGCCCAGCTATCTCAAAAGCCTTGCCCCCATGACATTGGGCCCACAAGCCGCTGCCTGCCACACTCACTGCCCTGCAGAGCCACCAACTCAACACATTTCATCACCCTCTACCACATAGAGGACAAAGTTTCTGCCTATGTTGACCTAATGGCATTGCTCCTTCATTCAGGAGAGTGCATGCTGGCCATTGTCCTGTGGCCCTGCAGCTGATACATCCTAACTGAGCATTTGGGCCAGCACTGACCAGGGTTATTTTACTGGATGAGATCACAGCAATATTTTTGGAGAGCTATACGCAGATGACTGGAAAGCTCTCGTGTGGAAAGTTTTAAGGGTACCAAGGACTGAATGCTCACACAGGGGCCAAAGTTTTCACCACTTATTAAGAGCTTTTCCATTGGTGAGAATTATGTTAAAATTCCTTCGCATCAGTAAGACCCATCCCCTCCCCTAAAATCTGGAAAGACTTAAGACCTCGTTAGCTGGGAAAAAATAAATAACTAAATAAAGAGGTGGAAAACAAGCTAAAGATTATTTCCTCATGATTTCACAGCCCCAGACCCCACTACCAAACAGCAGGTAAAGCCAGTATATAAGAGGTAAAGAATACTGTAAAAAAAAAATCGTGCAGAAAAGCCTGTGCTGAATAGGTGACCACATCAGACAACTTTTCAGCTTGACGATGCTGCAGCCAAGCCAATGACCTTCCCCAGTGCTTGGCAGCAATAACAAGCAATCTCCTCCCAACAGGCCATTGCTCCACACACGGCCAGGCCCCGAGGCAGCTGTGTCGCCAGCCCACGCAGGGCCCATAGCAGCATCATCCTGCTTGTGAGGTTCAGCCTGAGTTCAGGAGCCGTGGCTCACACACCCTTGTTGCCATCTGGCCAAGGAAAGCATCACTCAGGCTGCTGTTACAGAGCGATGCACACAGGCTGCAAAGTTCAGTTTGCTCATTGTAACAGGAAATGCGACAGGGTTGCTGTGAGGTTCAAAACAACTAGAGCAAGTATTTGCAAACGTACTCTGTGAGGAAAAAGCAGCAGCACAATGAGTGGAAACAGCACTCACTGCTAGCATTTCGCCCTTCTCCTGAAAAAAGGCATTAGACTTGACTAATTAATTTGTTATTCACTGCATCTCTTCTTATTTTAACAGAATAAATTAAATCTGCCTTAAAATGAATACGTGTGTTTTGCCCTTAAGTTCAAACCTTATTCTGGTTTCATCTCCAACTGAAAACAATTCAAAGACACAGTGTTCAGCAAACACTTTCTGCACCCAGAACTTAACACTTGGTTAATTATTTGTATTTTTCTTCCTTCTAGAAAAGAGAACAGTTTACAAATAACCATGCTAAACTGAGCTTATTTAAGATGCAAACAAAGAAAATAAAATGCACTGAAGTAATGTCATGTCTTTGGGGAAAATCCTGTTGCATTATCTTCCTCTGACGCACTTAAATGGAAGAGAAACACACCACTGTGCTATTCTGTACAGTGACTTACGGGTGTAAGCAGTTTGGGTCTCAAGGACATGCGTGGCCTGCCAGTGTCCCATGAAAGATGTGTTCACTTACACTGATACACACAGACCTCTAACAGCTCTCAGAAAGAAGTTATCAGAGAATCCAAAGAAAATGAGATTGCATGTAAAATGGGCAGCAGTGCTGCAGGGAACATTTTGGTTCATACCTGATTTTGATGCTGAAAGATAGAAGAATTGTCCAAAAGTTCCCAAAGCATTTGACAGAAATGAAAAAACTGGATTCTCTGCCCCTCTTATATGATTCCCCTAAATGTGACCAGGAATGGTGCTGGATTATGCAATGTTCCATGATTTGCATATACCTAAAACATACTTAGTATGCCAAAAGGGTATGTAAGTGATAAAAGCCACAATGATTTCAAAGCTTTGGTGCTGAAAATCCCCCCCCCCTTTACACTTGGATAGAAATAAACCCATTAATTTGGAGTGGGATTCACTCTACTAAAAGCTAGTTGGCTGGGGCTGAGCTAGTCACCATGGGCCCCGTGCAGTCAGCAGAAAGCAATGCACACCTCCCGGGAGGCAAGATGAATCACAGCAGCGTAGTGATGCTTTTTCCAGAGCACCCTTCCAACAAGGCGCTGCGGGAGCCTCAAAGCCAGCGCCCGTAGCTTTATGTTAAAATCTGTCAGGGGCTCCACTGCAGACCTCTTTCTTCCTCTAGCACCATTAAAAACACTTTCTTCAACACTGCTTTCCTTAGCTTTTAACATGCTATTTACCCTCATTAAGACCTTACTTCCGATCCTGTAAGTGCTTACTTCAACAGCTTGTGGTGAGCAGCCTTGTTGAAGTCTTCAGAAAGCCATGTGGTCTATCTCAACGTCCATGGACGCCGACTGATCCTTTCAGGAGCTTTCCAGGCAGTTTATAAGGCATGCTTTCTCTCTAGAAACTAAATCAATTCCTCTACAGCATATTTCTTCAGGTTTCCATTAGTACATCATTTATTATTACTTTCACCACTTTTTCCAAGCCCAGACTGATCAGCAGTTTCCTAGACCTAACCAGTGCCTTTTAAGAAAAGAGCTGGCATTCTGTTCAGCACTTTCCAATCCTCTCAGAACAAGTCTACCTGAAAGGAAGGCTACAGACAGCAGCACAGCTGCTTCACCCTCCTGCAGAAGGCTTGGGTGAACAGTACCTACTGCTGGTAGTGCTACCTTGTTCTGTTTATTTAACTGATAACATTTTCACCAATTCAAGTTTGAAGCTCTTCCAGCCAGCTAATGAGTTCTCTACATACATACCAGCTTATATTTTTTCCCTCCTCATTTTGAACACACTTGTTTCCCATCTTACACTTGGATCATAGACTTTTAAATACAAGAATATTGCTTTATCATATGAATTCACTGCTTTTTAAAATAACCCAGACAGCACAAACTTCCACAAGTCCCTAGATAACTGTCATTCTGCCAATAAAAAGATGATTTCGAAATGCCACAATCAAGCCCCAAGAAAAGGTGATGGGGGGGAAGGGACGAAGAGAGAAAGATGTTAGATACTTTTCTAAATGCTGTAAACATATAATGACCTCTTTAAAAAAAAAAAACAAAAAAAACCCCAACTCCTCCAAGTCAGTGCTTCCTGCCAGGAGACAGCTATCACCACTCTGGTTGCCTCTTCCCAGAGGAAGAAAATACAGCGTTGATGTTGACAGGGCCTGATTTATGGTCTGAGGTTCTTACTCATATTCAGTCATCCCAACATTAAGAACACATCTATTAACTTGCTTGTACTTACTCATCCAGGATGCCAGTTAGATTACACAATTCACCTCCATCACTCTTCCCTTCAGCCTTCAAATACAAAAGCACAGCTTAGCACCACAAGCTACAATTCAGACTATTTAAACAATTTCAGTTCAGAAGAACCTACTTAATTGTGGAAGTATGTGCCCCAAGACTCTTCTAGCTTCAGGTCAGATAAAACTTCATTTGCAGCAGCCAAGTTTCAGAACAAGTCTTAACAGAAGGACTTGCATCTACATAAAAAAAAATTTCACCCTGGGATCAGCTACGAGGCATTTTCATACAGGTTGCACGTAATTTAAACTGGTACCTCATCCAGTTTTCTGAAAAGCTGCTTTTCCTCTGCAATATTCCTCTTTTCAACAAAGATAACTTTTTTTCCACCTAGAGATCAGTAATCCATCTGCATTCAACCTCCCAGTGCCTTCAAAGTACACTATTACTAAGAAAAAAAAATCAAGCAAACAAGCCAACCACCCCTCCCACCTGTATCTGCAAACAGCTTATTCAAATTCAGTAGAGAGGATAATTTTCATTAGGAAAGCACCTTTCCTTTGTTCTTCAAAATTTCATTCAACCTAATGCCACCCCCCTCCTTTTAGCCCACAGTAAGAGCAAACATCAAGCTAAACACCTTTACCTGGAATGAGATCAGGTGCTAACATACAGCCTAAGAACTGGGAACACCTGGGAGCTGTTAGGGCAGCTGTGCTGCAATGAGGCAGACCCAACAGATGTTCTCAAAATGCTTGTTTTCCATTCTTGTGGTTATTTAAAGAGTAGTATAGAGAGTGTTCAGCAGTGTGTCCTCTCATCATGTGCTATATTCAACATAGATGAGCACTATGGTCCCTCTCATAAATGTGAGCTATTGGTGCAAGCAATTGATTGCAGACAGTCTTCCTGCTTGACAGGGTAGATGTTGGTAGAAGCAGCTCCTGGTTCAAGTACTGCTGCTGCTGAGTATGGTATGGCATAGCTACTTGCACCAGCTTAAGAAATGCATTCATTTTTTAAATTTAAGATCACAGATAACCTCATCTCTACGCTTTTGTAAAGCGATGTGCTGCAGGCAAAGCCTCAATTACTGTCATCTATTATATTAGCATGTAACTAAGAGGTTTATAGTATAAACTACATTGAGAAAGCTGTAGACTATAAGGCATGACTAGCTCTTCTACCTGCATTATTTTTACTTGCAGGTTTCATCTGCAGATTTTTGAACATCTTAGAGACATGTGAAGACATGAAAAACAGCAGTGCATAACAAATTAAATGAGAGAAAAGGGAGCTAAGAACTGAACCAGCTTTTCCCAGTGCTAAATACGCCTCAGACACTGAACTGGTTCTCACAGTCACTAGCTTTTCAATACTTCCTTCCTCCCTATTGCCACTGTTTCTTTGCTGCGCTGAAAAATCTCAGAACTTATAGATACGAGAATCTAGACCATGCTAAAGCGTTGTTCGTACAGCAGACTGGGTGAATTTGTGTTCAATTTCTGTTGGAAAACAATAACAGAAGGAAATGCATCTGCTGCAATTAGATGGACTCGGTTATAGGGCTTCTGTAGACCCTTCCTCTCATTTATGCTGGGAACATAGAAAAAATGTTTTTGAATTACAGGAAAATGAAACAGAATAGCACAGATTTCTTTATAAAGTGAGTTCAATAAAAAACAAGTTGTTTATCTCTTAATGTGGTTTCACATCCCTTAGATTCTGCTGGTAGGTGGCGTCTCTGACTCACTGCGACTTCAACAATTTCATTTTCTTCTTGGTAAGTCTTTGGCCACCAGGACAGCGGTCAGCTAATCCTCATTTCTACACTCTTTACTCCTAGTTTTAAACTAATAATTAAGCGTATTTCCTAGAATGTCAGGGGGAAGTTCTTTACTGAGAGAGTGGTGAAGTGCTGGAACAGGTTGTCCAGAGAGGCTGTGGATGCCCCGTCCTTGGAAGTGCTCAAGGCCAGGCTGGATGGGGCCCTGGGCAGCCTGATCTAATACTGATCTAGTGGTTATCAGCCCTGCCATGGCAAGGGGTTGGACTTGATGATCAGGGTGCTTCAGGCATACACCAACACTACTCCATGAAGACCAGAGCTCATGGAGTGACAGAATATCCCGGGTTGGAAAGCACCCATAAGGACCATTGAGTCCAGCTCCTGGATCCATACAGGATCACCCAAAATTCAAATACTACATCTGAGAGCATGGTTAAAATGCTTCTTGAACTGCAACAGTCTTGGGTCTGTGACCACTTTACTGAGTAATTCAGCAAATACATGTGCTCCTTCCAGGCCTGCTGCAGTAAGATGTGTCATCAGCGCTGCTTGCTGTGCAGTAGAGGCCACATGGCCTTTCACTAGGGCCTGCCCCAGGCTATGTATTTTTCTTTCCCCTAATTCCACCATCTGCTTTCTCACTCAAGATCTCATCCACTGCACTTTTCCTTTTTGCTCCCTGGTGGAATTTCCTGCCTGTGTTCCACAAACACTCGTAGCCTCTCCGTGCACACCGGAGGAAATCCTGACACAAGAGGATTTTGATTGATCGAATCTTCTTTTGAGAATTATTTTTTCAGTTCCTCATGAACTGACTGGGGGATTCAACTCTGTATTTTCAGAAAGCTCTTGTTTCTAATGAGAATCTAGTTAGCAGAGAATGCAGATGTCATATTGCCTATAGGTAATCAGCTGAACACTAGGGGACCCATCATAAACCAGCCTTCTCCTAACATTCTTCTACTTAAAGCTATGGCATTTTTTGGTACATAAACAGTCAGACCTAAACTGTCTGATCTGTCAAACTAGCTGAACTTTTAGTGTGTCTTTCTGATATTATCAAAGAGCATTTTGAATCTCTAAGGATTCTGTCATTACTACAGCATCCACCCAGCTGTTGTACAGCACTCCTATCTCAAGCTGCATCCTTTTTCCATTAAAAATAAACTATTATTCTCTCAAATGAATGAATCACAAAAATATTTCATTGACAAAAAGAGCAACAGAATTACTCTTTATGCCTTTCATACATGGTGTATATATATCTCACAGTTTAACGTGGAGAAAATAATTATCAACACACAATAATTATACATAATTTCATATCATCTGATATGTGCAATTTAGTGTTTTATTAAACACACACAGCAGCTAACCCAAATGTGATTGCTGTTAATTGGAAATTACATTAAAGTCTGTGTTCCTATGGTAATTATCATTTGAAATAACATGTGCCCTAAAATGTAATGCAGAAATTGATCTTCCTGTGAAATAAGAAATACTGTAGAAATAAAGTTAAGGGACATGTTTATTTCAGAGCCTTCTGCAAGCAAAATTGCTTTGATACAAAATGAGTTCAATAATAATACAGTGCTACCATCCACTCAAGCAAAAGAAAACCTCACATTTACATGAATGCAGTTTATATTGATATTCTTATAGAATAATAGTTCCGATATCCAGAATGTGTCTGGCCTCACCGAAAGCAATGGCACAGAAACGCTGCAAGGTATTGGAGTATCATATCACTGGCAAGTGCTTAACTGTGTGAGTTCTCTGAGAGATGCTGTATAAATAAGGGTACTGTGACTGTGGGGCTGTATTCCTCGGTAGCTTTGACACACATCCTTTAGTGTTTGTTTCATTAGCTCAAAATGCACAATTGTGTCTTTTGGCTTTTTAGTATTCTTTTTTTTTTCTTTTTTTAAAGAAAAATCTTGAGGTATCCTTTACTGTTAACTAATGACATAGTGATAGGTCTATTTTCTTCAGGCTCCAGAGATTTACTGTACATTCAGTACACTGTACATTTGGTAATTACTTTTTAGTGTACTTTCTACACATTACTGTGTACAACTGTTAGTTTACATTAAAACTCTTCTCCCCTCCTCACAGGATATGGCATAAACAAAAACAAATCTGACAAAAATTATACACATAAAATAAGAAGACAAATACACAAATAAGGCCATCTGCAGAATTAAAAATCCACCTCTTGCGATATTTCACAACGATTTCTACAGAATATTTTACATCTTACGAACTTAAATACTTAACGCAAAAGGAAAAAAAACCTTTATGAAGCTAATCATATTATCTCTTCAAGGACCTGTCCAATTTGCTGGCTATCGGCCTTCTCTGGGGAGTTGGAATTTTAGAAGGCTTGGCTGATCCTGGCCGAGAACCTGCTCGGGGTGTCGGTCTGCTTGTAGCTGGCACAGTCTCTGACATATCTGAGCATACAGACTGGATTTCTGAAATATCAAAGTCAGATGCATCGCTGCCTCTGCGGCTACTCGACCTGCTGCCAGCCTTGCTTCCCGCTCGGCTCCCAGGTCTGCTTGGAGTTCTCCTGGTTTCTAGAAAGAAAAGGTACCCAGCAGCATTAGAGGTACAGATGCAAAAGGTGTGCAAGTCTTTGCTGAGTCTTTGGCAATCCCAAAAATTTCTCACAGCACAAAGTAGATTTCAGACTTCTGCCAGATAAGCCAGACGATAATCAAAGTTGCCCTTATACTAACACAACAGCACAAACAATGCTGTCTTTCACTAAAAAGAAGGGAAAACGCAATAAAATGCTGAGACGTAGGACATTTATCGTTGGCACATCCAGTTAAAGAAAATCATCCTGCCAACTCTTCTTGACTTACTAGACATGTATTATCTATTGATTATGAACAGCTAGATCCTTTCTTTCTTAACCATTTTCTCAACTATGAACTGGAACATTTAAGTATCTGGCATCTCCAAGAACTGAAGATTGATGAATCAACATGGGTTGATAGTGATAAGACAAGAAGGAATGGTTTCAAACTAAGACAGGGGAGGTTTAGGTTAGATATTAGGAGGAAGGTTTTCACACAGAGGTGGTGACGCACTGGAACAGGTTGCCCAAGGAGGCTGTGGATGCCCCATCCCTGGAGGCATTCAAGGCCAGGCTGGATGTGGCTCAGGGCAGCCTGGTCTGGTGGTTGGTGACCCTACACATAGCAGGGGGTTCAAACTAGATCATTGTGGTTCTTTTCAGTCCAGGCCCTTCTATGATTCTATGAACACATAAATAAGACATGCAGGTGACAACCCTATTTTTCAAATGTATACTTCTACCCCACCGTCTTTTTGTTTTCCAAATCAAAACCACAATATTGAAAGCTGCAAATAAACAAGGGAAGACTGTACATTCTCCCAAAAAGACAGACTTAGTAAATGAGCTCTCTGCAAGCCTTCTAAAGTGAAAGCTTGTCCAGACAATGTGCCATGAAGAAAAAAACCACAACAAAGAATCTTAAACAGAAAAACATTAATGTGGGTTTTCATAATTTTCCAATTACTTATTGAATCTTTTTTGATCTCGACAAATCTGATTCCCTGAAAGGGCAAAGAATAACAAGCTGAAGCTGAAATCTCAGCTGGCTCATTTTTCCATATCACCTCTAACTTAAAAGATATGGACTGTTTGAGCAGGATTTTCCAGTACTGATCGGTAAGCTCCGTAGAGCTCAAGACATGCAGGAAATGCAGTAGAGCTATCTCCTGCTCTCAACACCCAGCCAACCCTGCTCTAAAGATCCTGGAAGAGCACAGCTTCACACTTTCTGTTTTTTATACACTGTTTTTAAAATCTCTAGAGGATGTTCCATTAACAAGGTCATCTACAGCTGCTCCCTGCAGCTCTTCTTGCAATGAAAACAGACAAGTCATGATTAAATGACCCCTTTGCTCCATCACAGTTGAACATCACTTGGATACTGAAGTTATTTTCAAATGTGAAAGTGAAGTAAACTCTTTATTCTTAAGCAAATGCTTCTTTCTTAATTCTTTAGGCAGAGATATTGGGGATAGCATCACCAAGAATTTCTGTCATGAATTTGCACATCTGGCACTGAACATAACATAATTGTTGTTCAACCATGTGAATAAAAGACCATTACCCTGATTATGTGCAACCTTGGCAATGATAATGTGGAAACAATAGGACAATTACTCCTTCCCACTCTTCCAACTAATCTTCCTCACATTTCAAAGCTGACTCACGGGTATCCAGGTAGCCAAATAAAGCAAGGTGTACATCAAGCTTTGAAGTTAGGAAACTCACCTGCAAACTGAGCTCTGACTCTGGTAGCTGCTGTGGACAGGATGCCACTGTCTTCTCCAGAGTGGAAACCCTTCCCTGATAGATATCCTGGCAGTCTGAGTTTACTTCCTTGAATAGGTGTTCCCTATTGGAAAAAGAACAAACAAACAAATATTCTCTATTTTTGCTACTGGAGATGTGGCCAAGTAATAGGTGTTACATAGCTTGGAATATGATTATCTTAGCAACATTCACTGTGAATCTGAAATACTGGTTTGAGTCAGTATGGACATTTTTAATGAAGTGAAGCTCTGAACATTCCTTTACTAGTTAGTTTTTAAATAGTCTAAAAGTAAATCAAGAAACAGTTTAATAGGCTACTTGACATTAAAATCTAAGCCACTGTGTGTACTTCAGTGCACATATAAAAAGAAAAGTGCTACTTTCTTACCATTAGTTAAAAACATAGGATTAGTTGATGGTACATGACTTCAGTTAATGAAGCAGCTGAAAATTTATGTCTGCATAGCTTGACCTTCCACCATTCTAATTGTTGCTGTAGTGCATTTGTTTCAATTTTATAAATACCTGGTAGTATATATAAAACATAACTACCTAATTTCAAAATCTTTTGCCACAGTGCAGAAGAAAAATACACAACTAATTCAAAAAGTCCTTGCTGTCAAAACATTGCCTGAAACATCTCTGCTCCATAGCTTTACCTGCCTTTCTCATTTCTGAAATAAAACAAGCCTTGATTTATTATCAGCCCCAAACAGGAAGATTTCTTTCAGTGCCACAAGAATGAAATCCCCATTTCTCAAATCACAAAACACATATCACATACTAGATAGGAGTTCTATGCAAATAAGAAGAAAACCACAGTATTCCCATTAATTTAGCCAACAGAAAAATATTAAGTAATTATCCCAAAAGAAGAAATACTTCATTGATGAATATGGCCCCTCAAGTGGCCCAGACCCCCAGGACCAGTGTTCCATGCCTTTGATCCATACAATGGTGGGGTAGAATTGGGTATTGAAAACCACAGTCCACAGAGTGAGCTGGGAGCTGCTGGAAGCTAAGCCCTGAGCAGGGGCCCAGCAGGGGCTGCCTGGCTGCAGCTTCTGGCCCTCCGCCAGCCAGGACCACTTCTGGCACAGCTGAAAGAAAGAGCATACTGATGCTACAGAGCAGACAATCTGCTTGATCTGACAGGGATGGTCACAGTATTAACTCTCTTTAAAGCCAAGTACAAATAGTTAGCAGGCTAAGATTGTCCAGCTAGCCACACCTTAGAAACCTCTGCTCTACAGAAACTGCTTGGGATGATTAACAGAAAGAGAAATCTCTTCATCACCCTGATAAAGCTGCTGCACTTTGGTGAAGGCCTTGGGATAGAATAACCAGGACAAGAGAAAAAGAGATCAAACTTGTTCTTCATTTTTGTCCTACACCCATTGCCAGTCTACACGTACAATACTTAACTGCTCTTGGGCAGAAAATGCAGCAGAATCTCTCAGAAATTCTCTACCCCCAATCCCAATCATTTCATTTATAATCTTAATTCATGGTGTTTTACATAAAAGAAACTCAGTTAAACTACTGACAGTTGTAACAGCAGATGAGAAATACAGTGCCCCCATTTGAAATCAATGTCATTTGCTTTCACATCATGCATATTTCTTGTATCTGTTAAGTACCATCAATTAATCTTACAATTATCTACCAGCTAAGACATGAAAATACAGTAGATTAGAAACAGACAACTGATTTTATTTTGTCCTGTTGCTAATCATCCAAAGCAACAGCCTTGCATTGCGTGCTTGAAGTAATGTATACATACATATTCTTGCAGTGTGCACAAAAAATGCACCCATTTGCACAAGAAGGAGGGAGTGAAAAGTTCTTTATGCATCTTTGAGCAAAGCCACACAGAGGTCATGTAAATTTAGCGCTGGGAGGTATCAAATGAATAGCAATAGACATGAAAGTGCAGATTTGTGAAAAGCAGATACAAAAACGGGGATGGCAGTTTAAGCTTCTCCACACTGAGCCCTCTATCCAAACTAGGGCAAGAGTAACACCTACAAGTAGAAAGTCAGTTTGCAGCTGCTCCAGCTGCAACCTTTTCTCTGCCTGCAGTGACATTAGAGAAGACACTTTGGCTCTAAGCCCATTCAAATTTTTGTCCATTCAGCTCAATTACCAGCACAACCTTAGTTGCTATACTGGCAGCTTTTATTTAAGTCATAGTCTGGAAAAAAGACCCAAGCTCATTTCCTGTAAGTCATCAAATAGCTATCTCATTAGAGCAATGACTGGTCATTACCCCCTTAGACCACACTTTGAGCTGTTGGGAAAATTTCTATATCACCATGAGTATTTTGTGCAATCTTGTTTACAAAGATTGATTATCTCTTTATTTAGTGGCTTTTCATAGGAGATGAAAATTAATTAATCTGAGTTTTCAATTTTTGAAAAGTAACAAACAGAATATAAAAAGAAGTCTTGGGGAAAAAAAAGGCAATGAATGAATAAGTTGCAAAGGCCTAAAATAAAGTCAACGCATTAATATGTAAGGGATTTTGCAGCACTGAAGCACTGAAACTCTAGTGGTTGTTAGTGAAGTTAAAGTTTTAGTGAAGGAAGATGATTAGACTAGAATCTCTATCCTTACTGTACCTCTCCAGATGACCCTTGATAGTCTGAGGATTCTGCTGGCTTAGAAGGAGTTGACGTTTTGCTGTTTGTCAACCATGGTTTACCATAGTTGCGTGTTAAATGATGTGGTGTCTGTATGAAACAATGGTAAATCAAAATATGAAGGACAGTAGATGGAAAACAATGTCATGGAAAAGGCTTACACAGGGAGATCAAATCTCATAGTAAAAATAAAAACTAAGTAGGAAGAGTTGATTACAAATGTTCTGAAACAGAGATGGCAGAGCTTATTTCTAATATGAATTGAGAGGTTTTTTGCTATTTCAGAGTTTATTCCCAAGTCATCAGTAACACGTTAAATACTTTTAGGAACTTAAAGGAAATTTTCTATTCCTGTGTTGCAAACAAACAGTAGGGGAAATATACTGAAAATACTTCTGATATCCTCACAGAATATGAAATAAAGTTGAGATGCTTCTTTCCTGTCATCTAGGGAAAGTTTCAATTTTGTTAAAGCAACAAAAAAACCTACATTCCGTTCGTTACACTATGTTGTTTTGTTTGTTTTTCCTTACCTTTGGTGTACTTGTAGCAACTGCTTGTGGTGGGGCAGCAGCCTGACTTGACAGAGAAGTAGACCTGTTGGGAGAAGCACCCCGTGAAGAGGGTCGTGATCTACGGCCTCTTGGTCTGAAAGCTGCCATGCTCTGACTGGCACCATCTGCCAAGATGAACTTCTCACGCAGCTCCACATTTGTCCTCCCTTTAGCTGCAGCAAAGAAGGGTGTTCATTTAGTGAGAGATGAAACTCACCAAGCTGTTTATTGTCATTTTCGCCATGCCGATTCCAACGCATTTTTACAAGAAATAAAATGCATTACTGTGTAATGCATTTATTTTGGACACGGGAGAATTATGTGCAGAACTTGCTTATTCTAATACTTTATGCCAGCAGGAATGAACCACTGTCAAAGGAAGTCAGCGTGATAATGGAATGCTCAACGTGCTAAATCACTGTTAATCAATCATCTACTAATACACAGACAGAACCTGATGAGCAGTTTTGCTAATTCCACAGCTACTCATTATAAATAATACTTGCTTGGATGTTCCAGGAGAAATTGTTAAGTAAAATTTACAGGAAAGCAGCAAATATATTTATTTAAAACTATGAGATTATGTAGTTTGGCAACATGCAATGATGAACACAAAATCCAAACTGTAATGAAGTAATTGGTGACTAAGCACTCACACACGCATACACACACACAGACATGAGAGAATGTTCCGCAAGAATAGATGCAAGAATGTTAGCATTTAAGTGTATCAGTGTGAATGACAATTGTTTTTGAAAGTCTTCAAGCATGTTAAAAAAAAAAAAAAAAAAGCTCATAAAGCACCAGCCCATTTAGGAACACATTAAGCTAAACATGACGGGTGAGGCATATTAAAAGTTAAACATATATATAAATATATATATAAATGGGAAGGAAATGAAGAGAAAGGAGAAGAGAAGGAGAAGACAAAGAGAGGGATTTGCCAACCTATAGTAGGCTGAGTGGTAATTGAAGAGTTTGATTCCGAACGTAACATTTTACTCCCGTGATGATGAACTAGAAAAAATGACACAGGACATGGGTCACATTAAAGAAAATTGTTAGCAGGAGAAGAAATCAAGTATAGCAGCTGCATATGCAAGGGACTCGGAGCCAAAAGACAGGACTCAGAGCAAAAGCTGTCTTTAAGTGCTCTGAGGTGAGCTCTCAACATTCTCTTAAGCAAAAGGAAAAAGGGCTTGGGTAGACTCAATTGCAGTCCTAAGTAATACACGTGTCGTATTTATCTGCTGACATAAAGAAGTAATACAGGCTAAAAGTTTTATGTTACTAGGCCAAATATATTTTAATCTGTTTATGACAACAGTTCTCTGAAATGTAGTTTATTTACATGTAAGAGAAGCTCTTGGTAGAAATGCAGATTTGCTAAGCCAAGCGCTCAAAGAAAAGCCTGAACCTGCACCACTAAGATCATAGTCTACTTTACATCACTGACTTCAGTCTAATCAGGATTACGTACCAACGGACACCTTTCAGCATCTGGATGATTTTATAGAGACCAGTATTCCTTTCTCACTATGCTGAGTTACACATCTGTGCATGTACATCCCATGAAAAAGGGGCAAAGCATAGTAGCAAGTACTATAGAGGTATGTAAATTACAAGGCTCGTTAAAGAAGAAGGGAAGGAAGGAACAGTGACTACAGTTCCAAATGTCTCACTATATGAAGATAGGGTAATAAGGAAATCATATATATTAACTAGGTATTCACTGCTGTCACTTTCAGCATAAACTCAACTAGGAATTACAACAGTGTGCCCATCAATAGGCGTGAGACAAGCATTTGGTATGTAGTAAGACGGTAAGCAAAAGATCTATTTTTCATACTGCTGAAAACCTCAGAGATATCATCAGAGGGTTATAATAGGTCTTCTGAAGTTTTATGGATACCTTTCAAGCCTATGGACAGAAGTCTCCAGGCCAGAGTGGTACACGCTGTCAGCCCTTACAGGATTCTGTGGTAGCTTCCTTTCTTTTTTAGCATCCCTGTCTTAGCATGGCAAGTGGTACAAAAACAAGCTGTGCACCCTCTCAGGTTCTATGCTGATCTGTTTAGAAACCCCAGTGCCAAAGCAGAAGTTGCGTCAGACAGCTGGCTCTGGAGCAAAGTCTACAGGACAGTCAACATCTTTCTCTTCACTACTATGTCTCTCCCTTGAACTCAATGCTATTACATCATTGATTGTAATTTCAGAGAACTCCTGAGAGGTAAATTGGAGTGAATTTAATTCTGCTACTTAAGAGGATAGAATGACCTAGTTATGCAACATTAGTTAGTCTGAACACAATATTCTTTGGAATCTTACTATTCTTACTATTCTTTGACTTGCATCTCTTCCACTAACTACACTGTCAAATGACTTCCTTCCTGTCTCCTAATATTCTCTCAGGAACGGTGCCAGACAGAGCCTACCTACCTTCCCTCCACAGAAGTAGGCAAACTAAGATGTCACTAAGTCTCCAAGTACTGATAAAACAATCCATTTGACACAATGCCCTGGAGTGTATGGTGACAGAGCACTCCCTGCTTCCTCAGAACACTAAGTTCTCCTGATCACAGCAACTTCTATTTGCTTTGTACACGGCTCAGAGCTCTGCAAAGTGGTGCTGGGGAGAATGCCAATGAGGAGACAGGGCTATATAGGCAGAGACTGAAAGCGTGGGTGCAGCCACTGGTGAGGGAAGTTTTTCTATTGTTATTCTTTTCAATTCAATTGCCTTCTTCTGATTTACGGCCTGAACATTTCCCTCCTGCTAAGAAGGTTTAATTGGACATATCTTATGCTACTTCTGCCAAGTCATACAAGCAACTTACATGCTATAAACTCTAGCTGGGCTAGGTTCAATTCTCAACTACACCACTCTAACACTGGTGGACAAACTGCGCAGAAGACACCACAGTTATTCTGTACATACATGAGTGCAAGTGTAGAGGATCTTAACTATGGGATTTAAAGTTTACAAAAACAGATCATTATGAGACATTAAGTGAGATGCTGTTTACAGAACTGGCATTTCATACATTTCTATCTCAAGACAATGAATGATGCCTGTAACCAAACAATTATCTACACGTCCATTTCAGCAATCTTGTTACGTACCCCTGCAAGGATCATTTTTCACTAAGAACTCATCAAGTGCCATCCAGCCACCTCCAACACGAACCATGACTGTACTTCTTAGGATACGAACAAGGCGTAGTTGTTGAGAGTCACCAAACTGCAAGAAAATCAAACAACAGTTTGAGGCTCTCAGTCATTCAGATACAGTTCAATGCTCATAGCTTAAAAATTAGACATTTTTAAAAAGTTTGTTTTTATATTTGATAATTAGTAAATGCTAAAACTCATTATTTATGCAGATTATTAAAGCTGTTAAGATTTCAAATCAGATGCTGCTGAATTAATCCAAAGGAGATGGCAAGATGGTAAGAAAGAATTTCAGATTTAATTTTATGGTTGATTCTGAAATGTCTGATGTCAAACAGAAAGCAAAATTAGTAACACGCCATTTAATTGGTTACAGTCTGCATACGTACAAATTAACAAACACCCATTTGCATTATTTTACTGTTGAAATCTTACGCAAACTCTCGTAATTACACAATAATCTGGCTGTTAATGATATCAGCTGAAAGGAAGGCAGTATTGCTTTTAATGATCAATAAAAGGGCTAGAAATTAAATTTACAATGTGTGCTGCACTATTCAGTTGATTAATTAGAAGGATATTTTCAGGTTATAGCATCAACATTGCTCTCCTATAGCTAGGTACATGAGAGGAAGAGAACATTAAAAGAGCAAGGTGTCATCTTCAGCTATCATAACTATCTTTTACAAACACTTAGAAACTGTCACTCCTCTGTCTACACACTGAGGTTCTTCACAATTTGGAGATGCACAAAAGCCTATTTTACACTAACTCTTCTACTGTTCGATTCTTCCTTAGGGTTGATGTCCAGGCCTAAGATATGCTTGTTCTTTATGTCTGTATAACAAAATCTGCATGCAGTATCTCAGTTCAAACCTAGATCAAAGAAAAAGCAACCAAAATGTTGAGCTCTCAATCTCATGAAAACTAACTAGAGGAATTCATCAGGTTTTTTTGTTGTTGTTGTTGTTGTTCTTTTTTTTTTTTTTTTTTTTTTTTACCAATGTCACTAAAATATTTATTTTGACATCAGATCATCAGGCCAGGGGCTCTTACATGCAAACATGCAGAGCATCTACTGAAACCAATACAAGTCAACTATGCATTTTTGGTACAGTATCTGCTCTGATTCTGGGAGAAAGCTATCCATAGTTCAGCTGTACCTACTTGCTTCAGTAAGGGGACTGAAATGCTTTAAGTGTAAAACACACAAATATTTTCCCTACAAGTTTGGCTGTTTCTTAACCCAAGGAGAGAGAATATGTTTAAAGGAATATTACTTTTAGGAACCAAACAAAGCAAAGTTTGCTGCTTAATTTGATAGCAGAAAAGAGTTTATTATAAATAAGAACATTCAAATGATTATTATCTGTAAGGGCTTTTTAATCCTTCATTCAATAAATGTGATACCAAAAAATTGTATATAAATCTAGATTACGTTTAAAATGGCATCCAAATTGATGCTGTTTATTTGTACTGGCTTATTTCTCAAAGGAGTATTTTCAGGTGGTTCTAAAGACTCTATCTTTCTTCTTTTCTTTACTTTTCCCCCCCTTTTCACCTTAGTTCTTCATTTAGACTCCATCAAGCAACTCTACTAAGCGACAGATACCATATCCTTCAGTAACTGCCTAGGCTGTAGTTAATTCAGACACTGGGACTTCCGGAGAATAACAGAGGTGCCTCTCAAGGCACTTTCTCAATGGTAACTCAGTCAACTTCCTTATCAAAACAGCCTAGACACCAACTTTCCTTTAATACTTAGAGATGTTCCCAATAACTGAAAATCAGAGGTAAAAAACACAGAGATAAAAACTGCAAGGAATTAATCTACAAAGAAGTCTTCATCTGACAGAAGCCATATAACACCACTGCCACTTGGCCAACTTGCTGTAGGTGATTTCACTGTGATGCTGTTTAGCACAAGCAGAAGTTGGATGCTCTCTCTCTCTCTCTCTCTCTCACAAAAAAAAAAAAAAAAAAAAAAAAAAGCTGCATTTTTTTTAGTTCTGTGAGTACAGACGGCAAATAAGAGGATTAACACAATTTCAAATAATCTTTTCAAATCAAGGCACGTTCTATATATGGAAAACATTTTCAAGAATTACTTAGATACATTGCTTGAGGCATGTGGTAAGATTATCCACTGCTCTTTGTGCTTTCTTCCACACTTCAACAAGCTTTGTCAATAAATGAAAATGCAACTACATTCTCAACATCTCTAGATTTAAAGTGGCTAATGCCTTTAACAGTAGAATATCCAGAATGGATTTTATGTATTATTGTCTCTATAAGAACACGTATAAGATCCTTATGACAACAGCTACCTTTTGCCTAAGCTATTTCCATTCTCACCAGGCCACCATGATCTAACAATTAAAGCAGCAGTATATCAGTATGTGCCACAGGAGTAGCACTAATTAGTGGCACTGTACAGCACCACTGCAACCTGACTTACTGATTAGCCAGCTGACAAAGGTCCAATACATTACAGACTTCTTACAGCTCTTCAAAAACACACACACAAAAAAAGGGAACAGTCTAAGCTGAAGCAGCAAGCTTTTTTAGCCAATGTCCAAAATATGTATTGAATAATTCATTCTGTTAGTCCACAGCATCAATTAGGTCCAACCATCAATTAGGTTCTTAATCAGTCTGCTTGATTGCACAGGGGTTTTATTAAAAATGAGAATATTTTTCACCTTGAGTTGCAATAAATAAATGATATCATCATTGGATTCATGGTTACTGTGATTGGTCTTTAGTGTGATAGCCTAAAAAACAAAATATAGACTTTTGAATCACTCCACTATAAAACTGATAACTGATAAAATAATGTTATTCTAAACTTGAAATTTAAAAACTCAAGATTTTTAATACATAAATTCTTGCTGACCATTATCTGGTTCCTTTAAAAGTAATCTCCTTATTGAGGAAGATGGTCAGGAAAAGCAGGTTGGGAGGTTGAAGGGAAGAAATCCTGAGACAAGGAATGCTCCATAGCATTTAAAGAAGCACCACAGCTGACCAGCAATGAAAGTAGCTGAAGATGAAGGGATGGTAAGACGGACCATTGCAAAGCTTAAACCACTACGTGTTAGAGGAAGAATAAATAAATAAATAAATAAATAAATAAATAAATAAATAAATGAAGGATAACTTCATAACACATTCCACTGGTTTATACCTGATTTCCCAGGAAGAACTGATAAGAAATGAAAAATGGAAGAAAGACACGATTAGTTTACAGAAAATTCTCTACATGGCTCTAGAACACATGCAAACTAACACATCAGACATTCTAAATAAAGTATCTAGTTCAGAGATGAACAGGTAGCTAGCTACCTGAAGACTGAACACTGAAGAACATTCAAAGCCTTTCTTTCCTTCCACTGCTGTTTCTGTGGTGTTTAAAAATCATCAGCAAGCACTTAGTAACTCCTAGCCAAACACTGCATCTGAAATTGTTCTAGCTATTGAATCTATGGGTGGCAGAGCTTTCTCTACTTGAGTCTTTTCTCTGTGATTGAAAATTGTTCAGCAGTTATCTAACATATTTCTTGTACTTCTTCAGAAGAAAAAGTGCGCTCCATATAATGATACGTGATCAAACCCACTTTTCTCAAAGATTTTTGAAGTGCAACACCATACTACAGGAAAGTATTTGTCATTGTTTCTATCATACTAGTAGAAAACCAGCTACAGTCTAAATACTTTGGGTATCCAGAAAAAAAAGACTGCATCTTAAGGAGACGTTGTATGCATGCATGTATGTACGCAGTCAGCTTTTAAAAATCCCCAATACACTGAAAATAGTTCCTGTACGTTCAGTGAAAAATACACAGAGGCATTTTCCATACTTTTAGTCTGTATGTTTTAAAAAACAACAACATATAAAAGTGAGATGAGTTTACAATAAGAAAATAAGTAATTGTTCTAAATTTCCTGTAAATTACTATAGCCTATATCCTTGCAGAACCATGTCACAGGAAGAATCTTCAAGCTCAAAGAACTAAGAAGGTCCCTAGGACACTTACCCTGTACTTGTTATCCCCAATCTGTTCCACTTGAAACCGTTTTGCACATTTGCATTTAGCTACTTGTCTTGTAACCTGCAAATGAATGCCACTGTATTAGTACTGATAATACTATCCTTTAATAGATTAATATTACCGCTAAATTTAAATTTAAAATTACTGCTTTAAATTATATAGGTGGAAAACAAAATTGAAAAATGTGATGCTAGTAGAATAGGCTGTTATCACATAAAATGAAGAATGTACCTCATCTTCAATTTTGTCAGCATCTGTGAGAGGCTTGTAAGCATCCTTGTTTGGATGAAGAGCTGCTACAAACTCATAATAATCAATATATCCATCACCATCTCTATCAAAAATGTCTGCAACAGCACTCATTTCAAGTCGGCTTGTTGGGAATTCTGTAAGACAAGAATGACAGAAGCAAAGTTGGTTTTTCAATGTCATGAATATTGACAAAGCCATGAATGGTTTCTTCAGGCACTGGGTGATGATGCTCATTTTTTTTTTTAAAAAAAAAAAAGTCCAGTGACTTTCAAAAAAGTATAGGAATCATTTTGAAAAAAAGACAGGATCGCCAATGTTACCTAGGTAAAAATGAATATGACAGTGATACTAAGGCATGTCTTAAATAGAGAAAACGGTGCACAGATTAAACTGTGCACTTTAACATGTTAACCTTCAAAGCGCATAAAGTATCACAGATTAACAAGATAAACTGTTAGCCAGGAAAGGTCAAGCAAGAATTTCAATGCTAATTAAATTCGGAATGCAAAGCCTTCCCACTTCAGAAACATGCATGGTGTGTTTTGAAATCCTTCTTTGGAACAAGTTCACTACAGCAGATTATCAACTCATACAGAGATTCTCTACGAAATGGTCAAAGAAAATTTCAGGATGGTGAACAAGAATGAAATAATGAGTATTTAGCAGTAGCAAGTTGGTATCAACTGAGTTAACTGAGTAGGCAATTTAACAGCTTGGTAGTAACAGATTTTTTTTTCCTCAGCTTCTGTCATCTGAAATTATTCCACTATGGCAAATACTTAAATTAAAATATCAAAATCACATGAATTGTTTTTGAAAATTATCTGTAAGTTTTATAAAGTATGTTTTACTATTATGAATAATCAATGAAAAGTGATTAAACATTGAAATACCTAGGGAACTGTGGAAATTATAGTCATAGTCTAGTAAACTACTAATTAACCAGTACTATAAATGCGACATTTGTAGTCTGATCCACAAGGGTAAAGAGTTCCTAGGAACAGAAATAGTTTCTAGAATCTAGAAATATTTAAAGTAAAATAATTATAGCTAAAGTTAATGATAATTAGTAACTTACTTCAAGAAGAACATCTGACCTTCTGACACAATCAACCACGCAGTGCATACTCTTATAGACAGTAAGACTTAATGAGATACTTCTCCCAAGTTCATCGTTTAATTAATTTCAAAACTTACTTGAAGAAAGAATTCCATCAATAAACTCCTGCCTTGTTATTTTTCCATCCTGATCTTTATCAATCCTCCTGAAGAAGTCCATTACACGAGACTTCTTATGGTTCATCCATCGCATATATTTTTTCCTCCAAATATCAAAATCAAAGTTGGCAAATTCTCTCAGCTTAATCAAGAAGAACAGAGAAAGAATATTTTTCAGTTGAAATCAATAGATTCAGAAAATCAAAAAGAGACATCATGTGCATTCTTTTAAATAGTTTGTTCTTTAAAATGTTAACTCAGATCCTCAAGAATCTTTTATCTCCTCATATTTAAAATGAAAATGACTACTTTCAAAGCACATGGCAATGTTTTCAGTTAGCTGTATCATACGACAAACACAGAATGTTTAGAGCATAGCCAATTTAACCTTGGTTAAAGAAAATTATGCAAAGAGTATATGTATTCTGTGCAGCCCATTGCTGACCTCTTCAAGTCTGTCCAAGGCATCATTGAGTTTTCTTCTTCTTTCCAAGGCCAGAAGCCAGACTTGCTGCCATTTGCTGACTAAAAGGTTGACCCGTGGATTCTTGGTTTCAATTTGTGCCTGGGCTGCTGATGGATATAAGCCTGGTGTGGGGGAACGCTTTCCTGTTAAAACACAATAAAATGCATAAATCTTACCCAGTTCAAACAAAACAAACATACACACAAAGGGTACTTAACCTTCCTAAAACCACTCCTTGTAACAAATAATGAGCTCAAATCCTGATATGATTTCAACTAATGAGATTTTATTTTTTTTTTATTTTTTATTTTTTAGCATTGCTGGGGAAGGACCACATGGTGGTTTAAGTACTCAACTCTTCTCTAGCCCAAAGCAGCCAGTAGTGGCTGCACTAGTGAAACTTCACAGATTACATCAAATCTTTGCAAGTCTCTGATAGAAAATTAAGAAGTAATCAATCTGATTTTTTAAGCAGGTTCCATACAGCACCCATACACTGGGTAAATATATCTAAAATACAATACACAGTTTCCTCACTTAAGATTCACTTTCCATTCAACTTTGCTTACCATAAGATTTCTACCTGGATCCACAGAGTTTTTTGGACCTAAAGAGCAACATTTTGTCTCAACATCTTTATTTAAAAGAAGTTGTTTGCACTTTCAAATAATTATAGGTTGGCAGAAACACTGCGAGCACCCTCTTGGCAGCTTAGTAGCACAGGAAAGTCTGTAAACTATAAAAGTAAATATTCAAGAAATGTGGGTCAAAATTTAAAAACAGATGTCTGTTACAGGAAGTTACTTCACAATGAAAAATACAGGAGATTTAGACAAATCACTCAAGAGAGAATTTCACCCTATTTACTGGACTGTTCTGCTGTTAATCAAACTTACTAGGTTATTAGCAATCCGTTTTCTTCATAGACAGACCAATGGTGTGTACGACCTACCCAAAACAGTTCATTACTTACTTCCTGCTCTCCCCTTATCAAGGACAGGAATATGAGATTGTACAGGAGTGGGTTCAAGTGCCTTCCTTTTATAGGTCTTTGTTACTTTATCCACATCAGGTTGTTTTCTGGTCATTTCCTCCATGAATGTCTGCAATCAGATAGAGGTGGTTTTAATTAACAATGCACAGAAGTGATGCTAAGAATGTAAGACTCATACAATAGCAAAACATGCCAAAGTTACAAGACCAACACAGAAAGACTGTAATAATGCCAATCTCACAAAACAGACAGAGATAAAATAGAGGCTTCTATATGTAAAAAAACAAAAAACCAAAAAACAAACAAAAAACAAACAAACAAACAAAAAAAACAACAAATAAACCCCCACAAAACAGAAGTATAAGCTTTTAGGACCACAATGGCCCAGCTCTGAAAGGAAGCCTAAGTCTGAAAACAGTTTATGAAACTCCTTTACGCCTTAGGTGTGTATGGTGAGGAGGTGTACCATCAGACTTTTGACTCAGGTGTTCTTTACTGTCCAGAGAACATCTCAGAAATGACACAGTGCTGGTGTGTGAGCTGAGATAAGCTTACGAGCATTCACCACACCTGTAGCTTCCTCTTGTTCTTCACATACATTTTTTTAGATATCCATCAATAAAGCCAGACAGCAACACTAATACTATCACCTATTTTATGTGGTTATTATCACCCCCTTTTCTAGAAGGAATTTGCTTCTGGAACAGTATAAGACTAAATTTTTGATTAATTTTTTTTTCATAACTATGTTGAATAAACTGAAGGCATACTGTATACACAGTAAAGGCTCAATTAACCATCTGAAAAATGATTCAGTGATTAAGAGAAAATAGCTAAAGGACTGACACTTGATTACAAAGCTTAGCTGAGATGTGGGCGTCTGTTTGAACATGTAGGACATACATGACACTTAGCATGCCTTACCTGATGTTCAGCTATAAGTGCTTTAACCTCCTCAATCTCCTGGGGGATAACCTCTTTATCTTTTTCAGTAAGTGTAGTCTCTGCCCACTGCAACCAGGATAGCAAGGCTTCCAGCAATTCCTGGTTAGCAATAAGTCCAGCCAGAGCTCCGGCCAGTCTCTGTTGATGTTGTTTGGCCCAAGCTAATACCTTAATAAAAGAAGCAACACATCAATATATGCAAATGTGAAATTCTTCAAGACGTATTTAGAATTGTCCTGCTAACTGCAAACAGCTTCTGCCCAGCCCTATTTATACTGAATATCAAAGGTGCAAGATGTAGAGGCCAAGGACTAACTGTGCTGGGCACTAAGTGGAACTTCCAGTTCAACCACATTTTTTCACAGACACTCAGGATTACATACTATTAAATGCAGAAAACAGCATAGTTGAGCAACAGACTAAGAACCCGATCAGACCATACATCTAAGCTGGTAAATCATACAGGATTTGGGGTCTGTCTTTTTCCTGGACACTCCTGAAGCCATAATTTGCTAACACTAGTATTTGCTTTTTCTTTTAAACTTCATTTACACACAAAAAATACTTCAGCAATTGAAACTCAGTTATAGTCACTTCACTAATTTTGAAACCCCCTAGATTTATTACATGTTGCACTTAAATCTTTTGTAATGCAATTAGAAAATGCTTCAAGTTTGCCTTGCAGTTTTTCCCACGTTTTACATTTCTCTCCTTGGAAACTATTAGCTTTCCTAATATGGGAGATGTCAGGCACTATTTCCTTTAATACACACAAACAAAGAAGCCTGACCATCTGCTTTAGTTCTCAAAGTTCTGTAAGTTTTAAAATAAAGCCTAGGGAAGCATGGTATTCACATTCATCACTGTGGATATTTTAAATGTTTAGTTCTTAACAGCTGGAATATCTCCTTTCAGTACAACTACCATGTTAGTTGTTATCTGTGTTCCAATCAAAGATGAACGGTTGCAAAGAAGATGGCTTGAGATATACTGACCTCTTCAAACCTTGCTCTGATAATTGTTATCCAATGCTTAATGGTGGTGATGGAGTCTGGATGGCAGATAGCCAGGATAGCTTCTCCCATACCTGTTGCTTTATTCAGTTCTCCTTTTTTCTCTTCCAGTTTCTTCATGAACTCCTAAATCAGAGATAACAATTTCAACTAGATGTTGGCAAAAGTTGAAAGAGAAATCTGAATTATTTCTGCATGACCTAGAATGTCACAAGCCTCTGGATCAATCAAAGTCTAAACAGATTCAACTGGCCAGAGGAAAAAAAAAAGGGGGGGGGAGAGGGGAAGCAAGTTTTGTTTGTCTGAAAATAGTTAAGAATCTTTCGAAAAACTCCTCCACATAAAGTAGTAAATGAAGCTTTAAAATCTTTACCCTAGCATGTGGCTTCCATATAGCCCACCATGCTGTAAGTACTGGAAATTCACATCCCCTTATTCAAAAGAAAAGAAAATAATGCCATTTTAGCAGTGTTGTAGATCAGCCATGCAACGGTTGGATTCATTACTGGCAACATTTCAGAAGACTTCGTTTGCCTGTCAGTTGCAGTAATTCTTCATAATAAATTATCAGGCTCCTAACAGAGGCTGGAGATGTCCAACTATAATTACATGCTCAGACAAGATGACAGAGGGTTTCAGGAGCAGCTACACTAAACCAGCACAAACATAAAGCTTCAGCAGCAGAGGAGGAGACTCAGAGAGAACAGAAACAGAGACTGCTAATTAAGCAGCTGTTTTCGGAGGTTCTGCCATGTGGGAAAAGTCTTCTAAAACCAAAAGGATGTTTACAGCTTTGAGCATCTAAGTTCATAGCCAATGATGTTCCTCGGGAGTCTGGCAGAAGGAAGGGTGGCAAGATTGGAACTGAACTGAGAGTGGAAAGCCAGAAACCTAAACTTTTTCTATTTGTTCTATATATATATTTTTTTTTAATTACTTTATTGGTTTTACAATTCTACCTATTTTTTTCTGTCTATATATGTCTACACCTTGTGTGAATTGGTATGTCTTAGTGAGATGGAAACTGTCAACGTCTCCCCGTGCATAGTGGAATTGGGGTGTTTTTTTGTTTTTTTTTTTTAAAAAAAACACTTTACAATCCCTAATTGAGCTACAAAACTGAACCATGCCTCTGAAAATTTAACTCTTCTTCCCTCCCTCCACTAAGGGTTATCCTAGATTACAAAAATTAAAGATCATCCAAGTAAGATCTTAGACAGTTCAATGTCAACAGAATATTGTAAAAACAGGTTCTACAAATCATAATTACATTATCCTGTGCCTCTACAAATTAAATATGAACATATTATGAAACAGAAGTACAAAAAAAAGTCTATTGTACCTTGTTCTAAATGCCCAGTAGGCTGTGTATATACTGAGATGAATGACTAATTATTTTTAACTATAGTTTAATGACAGGGTTTAAGTCTCAATCATGACACCAGTCCCCTCATAAGACCCTACCAGTTCCTGCAGTACTACAGCTCAAAATGGTTTTGGAAAGGTTGAGGTGGGCTGCAGTGGCCAAGGTGAGCTGCAGTGACAGATTATCGTAAAAGAAACAAGAGCCAGGAGGAAAACAAGCAATGACAATGCTCGTTTCCATTGCCCAGCTTTTGATCTCACGATCTAGATCTGTCTGCATTTCTACTATTTGGCCTTTAAAATGAAAATGGTGGCGGTAGAATATGTTCTAAACTCTATTCAACAATTTTAAGCATGATTTAGCAAATTTAAACATCTAACACCAAGGTTGTGTTGTTCTAGTGAGTATTCTGCGTGCTACTACTCCCAAATTCAATTTAATCAAGATGATTTTCCTTTTTTAACTGTAAATTTTTGTTGCAACTTTCTTCAGGGTGAAGAATACCATAACAACATTGGCAATTTTATTTTTACATTACATTCTTTATATTACTGTCACTGCAATTATACGGAGTTTTGCATGGGCCTAGACATGCTTGTATGTAGACTCCTTGTTGTAGAGGGAAAATAGGAGCTTAAAGATTTTTAATTAGACTCTTGACCTAGCTATGGCTCCATTTCACTACTGCAAAATCAGTTTGTAATCTCGTATTTGCAATACCTAAGGCACTGCAGCATTTCAGTACCTAATGTGCATGAAACATGAGGCATGCTGTTCCACCATGACAGAAAGTTAATGCATGATATCATTCCACTGACATTTACAAATGACCTCGAAAGTATATGGTGGTTAGCTCAGTGATGCTAAGACGACACACTTTTGTTATTTTAACTGCCTGTGTGATAACTGTCAGATATTTTTCCAGCATATATTAATCTGTTTCTAAATGTTTACAGCAACTTTCTACTTGCCCATTGTTTTCTTAGTAAGCCAAAATGACTCAAACAACAACTCAGCATAAGTATGGTTACAAAATTGTCAAATTCATTAAAGGTCTAACTTCGACATAGAAACAGTCGCAAAAACAAATCCTGGATGCTAAACAGAATCATAGAATAACCCAAGTTGGAAGGGATGATAATAATCCTCAAGTCCAACTCCTGGCTGAATATGATTACATGAGATAGACCTTGCCTCCTTGTAACAGATGTCTTAGAACAAAGAGGACCCTCTTCACTTTCTCGCTTACCCTGTGCTGATCTATCAGTGTACGCAAGGCCTCTTCATCATCTGGAAGGACACCGTGGAAACGAAGAGCCTGCTCTGCCTCTGCCAGCCACTCCAAAAGGACGTGAACAACAGAGTGGAATTCCTCTGCCTGTTAGAATACAAAAAGTCATGGGCACGGATGAAGGGACCTGACAGACAGACTGCAGCTTACACAAGCAGACTGAGCCCAGATTTGGAGCCATTAATCATGCAGCAGTACTGGCACATTAACTTTCCATTAAAAAGTCAATGATATACAGTATTACATTTTCATAACCGTAAAAATATCTCATGCTTCCCAAAAACTTATAGGAAGCCTAAAAGCCCAGTCATGCTTTTAGCCATCTGATTTATAGTGTATTTACAGCTTAGTTGAGAATGTCATGCCTTTATGCTGACAAATTACACAGGCGGTGCTCTTGTGGACCAGCTGGAGAAATGAGAACTGTATTTTCTGCATTGCCTACATCACTGGTTAAGCAAAATCAACTGAGAGCCCATTGGTGACTGACCTTTCCATGATTGTTAAAAAAAAGAAAGTTCCACCTTTAGGCACAGTCATATTCAGACACATTTAGTGTTGAAGTAACTCAGAATTTTTCCTGCTGAGAGACCGAAGAGCTGGATGAACACAGCACCCTGGGAATAGCAGGGCAGAAATTTTATAGGCAGTGGATATACTGCTATTGCTAGAGCTCCAATCAAGCATCAGCCTGAAATAGTATGCCTTCACAGAACTGTTCACTGTATTTCAGTTTTACAATCAATACAGATGGTCCTATTAATTCAGGACTGGTACTAGCCAATACTGACATAGTCTCTTGTAGTTCCTGAGTGTACTCATCACAACTCAATTTCTTTCTGTAATTGTGTCAGTGTAAAAATGGTTCTAGTACACAAATGTACTTCTTTTTAATAAGGTACAAAGAGTGTAAATATGATTACAATCTTCAGCTTCCTGAAACGGGAGTGAGTGCAGTTCCTAACCACTCTTCATGCTCATCTGTAACTTCAGTGATTCCCTTAGATGGTAATGTTTTTGAAACATTTGATTAGTATTTGTAGTATAGTAAAAATGCTAAGAGGTACCATTTATATATTGTTGTAAAGGGACAAAGAAAAGGTAAACTGCATGAACAAGAAAACTAATATTTTCAAACAAAATTAAATGAAATTTAGTGAGCTGAAGTGAAAATAAAATTTAATTTCTGTCAGCTAGACTATATGGTATGTCCTCTACTTCTCACACAGGACATGTAGCATCGGTATCAGTCTTTTACCTGTCGGAGAGCCTGCTCAAGTCGTGTTTGCTTGGATACTGACAGGGCACAAACTGTCTCCCAGCGAGTGCTCAGCTCCTGCATCTGTACTTTGACCCAGGACGAGTCATCACGACTGCCCTCTATAAGCTCTCTGGCAGAGCGCTTCAGAGCCTGAACACTGCTTGTTCTTTTTCCCAGCTCCTTCTGGAAAACCTAGGTACCACCAAATATGTTTGAAATGTTTAATTCATTAAGGCATAATAATACAAACAATAACTGAAAAACAACTGGTTATAAAAAGAAATACAAATATGAATTTAGTTCAGTACTGGATAACTGAAAATGATGCAAGACACACAAGTTCTGCTCATTAGATTTCATATGAAGATATTTACACTCCACTCTATCCTAATAAGACTGGAATATAATAGGAAAATGTCAGGCAGATCCTGAGAACACCCCCCGTCCTGATGCAATGCATGGGAAATGCAGCAAACTTACCACACTGGCTTTAATGTGCTTGGTTGCCACAGCACAAGAAGATCAGACAGATAAAACATTAACCATCAAGGAGAAGGTTTAAAACCAAAACCTAAAACTAAAAGCTGAAGATCTGGCTGTAGATCTCATTACATATTCATATATTTATGAGAATACTTTCACATTCATGGGAAGAATGAGCTCCACTTATGTGAAGAAAAACCTCTTAAAATATGGTAACCGCAGCATATCATGCAGCTGATTACGACATAGCTGTGATACACGACGGGACTTCAGAAGCAATTTGAGCACATTTTGGGCTAATTTTTATAGATAACTTCTGTTTCCAAATACTTTTTTCTTCAAGAGGACAAAGTCTTCTTCTCACCAAGCAGTCACCGGATACTTGTAGAAGAGCAACTCTGATGTGTGTAGACTTCACAATCCCAGTAACTTCATCAGCTGTCCCCTCTGACATACTGACAGGAACTGCAGTTCAGAGGCATGGCCCTAGATCCCCTACTTGCTCCCATCTCCAAGAACACTTGATTGAAAAAATACTGCAGCAAATGTAGGGTTCACGGGCCTTAGTCTAGCTCTGTAACTCTGCACCATGACTTAAGCATTGCAACTGCTCTTCTCCACAAATTTACAGCAGCTCTGCAGGGTTGAAATATTCAATGCTTTTCTTTTCATAAAGGCTGCTGTAGTCACAGCAACTGCACTGGACATTTGGTTAGCAGATGTACTGAAAGAATCCTGTCTTTACCTCCGCTTAAGTTTTACAGTAAAATCATTTTTGACACCTCTTCCCATACGCACATATTCATAAATGCTAATCTGTGATGCTTGACACGATACTCATAAATACACAAGATAGCAGCATTAAATCGAATATCTGGCAGCTAATTGGTGCCAATTAGTTATTAGCAGGTTTTTTTTCTTCCAAGTCTGTTTTATAGCATTTTCCATTGTCAACAACATGTTAATGTTATAAGAATATTCCATGCTTCTAATATTACAGAATAGCCAAATAATGAAATAGAACTAAAATGCTACACTTAGGAGCAGTCTAGCAATTAAAAAAGATGAAAGTTTTTGAAATTACCTTGTGATTGTCAATCAAGTTCATCACTAAATCAATGTCACCATGCACTGGCTGATCTTCTGCTAGCTGAGGTTCAATTTTGTACAACCAATCAATGAGAGCTTGTAGAGCATCAGTAAATTGTCCTGAAAATAACAGGGCTTCCTCCAGTTTATTTTGTCTGGGGAAGTGAAATGAACACAAGAAGAAGAATAAATTTAGTTAAAAATCATTCCTTTTGAGAAAATACAATTTAAGAAAACATTTTCAGCATTAAATAGTAACCTTAATTAAATTAATTTAATTAATTAATTAATTAAATAGCTTATATAGTAATATAAGCTTTAAATCAGTATTCTCCGTTTTAAATGGGGGGAGGAAAGGATGGGGAAGAGGGGATGCTGAAATACACAGTGGGATGAACACAATTCTTTTCCGAGCTCTGAACAGTCAAGGAGTACATGTTCTGCCATCTCTGAAGTAGGTGACCTTCTTCTTGCTTCCCTAAGCTATTCTCAGACATAGACTCCTGGAGGAGACATTGGAGGTTCCACTCAAGTAGGAATTTACCAATGAAGTTAATTGAGCAACCCAGTCCACCTGCATTGACCAGCACAAAGCACTTTCTCCAAATAAATGAGGGCTGCTCATCTGCCCCTCCCACCCGGTCTTAAATGGCAAAACAAGCCACTCTCGTTTTATTTCTGCACAACAGAAGCCAAAACAGAAGAACTCTCATAAGCCTTCTTCTCAGCTGTTGAATAATTGGATTGGGTTCTTTTGGTTTTCTTTTTGTTTTTTGTTTTTTTTTTTTACCTTTCTACTGATTTTCCACAAATTGTGTCCCATTTATCCCTTAGTTCACTCAGCATGTCATCAAGCTTCAAATTGTCATCAGCCAAGGTGGTTTTCTCTTTCAAGGAGCGTCCAGTCCTGTTTGTGGTGTCATATACAGAATGTTTGGCACCAAGAGATTTCTGGAATTCCTGTGAACGTGGAAGAAAAATACGTACATAGCATCAAATGCTTATAGATCACAGTGAACTAATCTTTGTCAAACTATTTGCAATGTAAATAGTAAATATTGTGGCAAGAAGATTCTAAGCATACTATAATTTTTTTTAGTTTGTTAGCATAGATAAAATCACATGGAACTTGACACTAACAGAGGCTGTGCCTTTTATCCCTCTCTGGGAACAGAAGCAGTTCTACAACTACAGGAATGATTTGGGAAATTCCTTCTTCAGTGAATGATGATTCCCATCCTGCCTTAGCTCCTATATCCCACATTTCAGCCAGAGGCTGCCCAAGAAACAGAAAAATGTGAAAGGACTACTAGTTTGGGAGCCATTAAACCAAACACTCTTTACACTACATTTTAAGATTTCAAACTAGTGTAGAGCACCCCAGAGGCTACAAAGATCATTCTTTTTTAGCTCACTGGGGTCAAAATGAGAGATTTCCATCCATAAGAATTTAATCCCTCTTAAGACTAAAACCTGCTACAGGAGGCAAGAACTGTGTGCCAAAAGCATACAGATTTAGGTATGAGAAGCAGCCAGATGACATTTCAATAAACACAGGCAAAAGTAACAATAGCAAAAACATAACTGTAACCCAGGGACTTTGGAAAGATAAAGGTGACAAAGCAGCTGCATTTGCCTGCCCACAGCGACAACTCCTTTGGCAAGGAGCTTTTGGAAGCTTTGCATGGAACAGAAGAACACACAGAAACAGAGCTCATCTTGAAATAGCAGAGATGTAAACAGAATTACAGGGTAAATAATTAAATAAATGAACACTGATAAAGGATTCAATCAGTCCTGCACAGCAGCTTTTGAATGACAGTAATGCTTAAAGTGTTTTATTTCATATCTCCATGAACTGCTAGTAGAAAAACAGTTAAATAAAATAAAACAAATAATAATTAAAAAACAGTCTTGCATATCCAGAATTGAGTATTCTGTCAGAAAAAAATACCAGAGAATACCTGTCAAAAAACAGTTTTTGCTCATTGTTTTCTGAAATGGAAGTTTCAGTTGTCTCTCAGAGCAATGTTTAATATAATAAAATCTGTCGTGGAAATAATTATCAGTTAAAATTCATAATTCCTCAGGGCACATAAAAACTGCAAAGATTCTACACGGTCCTACCAGCACAAGCACGACTGCTCAGCTCCAGCTTGCAAGCTGCTCCCAGCTGCTGTGCACCAGGCTGGGCCCTGGTAGCTTATGACTCTTTCACCAACTTTCCCATGTGTTCACAGAGTCATTAACATTTTTTAGATGGCAATCAAAGCCAGGTGGAGTGGAAGCATGTGTGAAGTAAAAAGAAGTAGGCACTGGGTTGTGCCACAGAAACTGCCTGCTTCACCAAAAGTGACTCAAGGTTCCTGATATTTTACACTGCACTGTCCTGGTTTTCTGGTTATTTTAGGAATCAGAGGGAACTGAAGATCTGAAATTGGTCAGCAAAAAAAAAGATAGCATCTGTTTTGCAATTGAGTGTCTCTCCCCTATTGTTCTTTCATTTTCCTCAAATAAAACAAGGAATCATGTTTTAAGTAAGAATACAAATGCCACTATCAACCTTGAACTACAGTAAAAATAAAAACCCTTTTCAAAATGAAAAAAATAACCAGAAAGTTCCATCAACACAAATAACACATAGGTCACTGCTCCTGTTTATTTGATGACATTTATTAACTACTGAAAGCTATATGGACGTTTCCTGATGTGCACAAAGAAACTGCTGTCAGAGGAGGATCATACATTAAAAAAAAAAATAAATTGAAAGTGAACAAAGGGTTGCAGTCAATTCATCCTTTGAGAGATTGCACACACTATACTAAATCTACTTTCATTTGATATCGCAGAGGCATAACAGAGTAAATTTTGGTTTAAGGCATTTCAGCTGCCAAGATCAGACAGGTAACATGAATGAAATCTCAGTAATTAATTATTTACCTTCCTTCTAATGAAGACAGGAGCACACAGATAAAATTACTTAGGTTCACATAAATGCATTCTAAGAAACATCCAGCATTAGCACAGAAATGGAATGGGTGACCTACTAAGGGTTTTTCCACTCCTGACTTCTAAAAATGAGAAGAAAATTGCTGATAAACAGACCATGAATAACTCTCCAAAAGTCCCTGGCAATGCACTGGATGTAAGTGAGACAGAAAACATTTTCTTGGCTTTTCTCTTTCAGGGCCTTTTTTTTCTTTTTTTGGCAGTAACAACTGGCAATGAGCAAGTCCAAATTATTGCTTACAGCACACACACAGCACACACTGAGTTCAGATAGTAAAATCACTAACTAAATGGAGCAAGGAAACCTTCAAGGTTGGACAGAAAAGACAAAGACTGACAAAACGGGTATATGTGGGAGTGGAAGGAAAAGACTCAAAATACAAGGAAGGACATTGCAGTGCTGGGAGGTTTGACAGCTCATTAGAAAACAATCGAGTTGATTTCTTGGCAATGGGGGAAGGTGGTTGTTTGAAGTCTGAAGTCACAAAGTTCACGGGTCTCCCTCTCTCATGCACTTTTTATTTATCTTTGTGTTTTTCACCAAAATACCAGCTTCAGTCCTAATGTCCACATTCTTGCCTGCTCCTTATTAAAGGATTCAAGAACTTAAGAAGCTATGTTCTGCAGGTATTTAATGCATAAAGGAGATGTAGAAAATCTGTCATTGAGGGAACTGATGAATATGCCAATCTGCATGAGGAAGTCAGGGCTCCTAAAATGTGCTGCTGTACATATAAAGGACAAGTAGGACATGAAGTTTAAAACTTCTGAAGAGAGGAAAACAGAAGGGCAGAATGTCAAACCCCAGGACCTCAAAGGACCTCAAAGAAAAGTTAGAATGTTTTGACTGTACTCACGAGAAGTTCGAACGTTTTATTAAAAAAAAAAGAAAGAAACAGAGGGATTAAAATATTGATAAAGTCAGAGAATAGAATAAAGATAAACTTAAACAAAAGACCTTTTTCTAAATGCTCAGAATTTACTTCAAGTTCTGGCAACAGTGATCCCAGAACAAACTACAACTGCGAATTTAGCACAACAGAATGTTAATGCACGTTTTATCTAAAAGCTTTAATACCAAACACAGGTAAAACTATTTTTGCTTGGCCAACAGCCAACTCTTTTACACTGAAGCAGAACATTATCCTGCTGGATAAACAATACCTAAACAATACTTAAATCGTAATAAAAATGAAAATTATAAAAATATGAAGAAGGCTCATGCATTAACCACTCATGCAGGGCAAAAACTTGCCAGAGGTAAAAAAACAATCATGAGAAACTACACACAGAGGGAGAGAGATAAGATGCAAAACTTTGGGTATATTCTGTAGAATAAAATAATACTGTAAAAAGTAGAAGACTAAAGTCAATATGAAAAGTAGAAGTAAATGTATGCCAGAATTGAGGAAAAAAAAAAAAAAGATCTTTCAACATTTTGTCTCTGATAAATCTGCTTCAAGATGAATCTTTGGATACAGCCTGTCTCTGAAGATTCAACCAGTCACCCACACTATTCTCACTAATACATCATTCAATGCTTTACAAAAGTAGAAATGAAGTAGACTTCCTCTGTCCTTCATTTTGTTCTGACTGACGTAACTGTAGAGCTCCCTTCAACTTCACATCAACTTTACTTGTTTGAAAAGCCACATTAACAGAGGAGATTGCTACATTTTCGCCTGTAGTAGCTGGGTTTGTGGAAAAGTGCGCCTGGAATTTTGAATCCTATGCAGAGAAAGCACCTTTTCTACTAACAGTGTCAACTGTACTTTCTGGAGACTTCCATTAATAATGCTTAAAAAGCAACTGCCTGTGAGAATGCCAATTATTTTTCATCCTTGAGATAATCCTCTAGTATTACAAGGAAAATCCCAAAGAAGTAACTGGGTGGCAAATGTGTGTTGTAAGGACAGAAAAAAAAGATTTCTTCTCTGATAAAGTATTACTTTTTTTTCTTGTTTTCATTTAAAAAAAAAAAAAAAAAAAGTTTTCATAGTGCTGTGTAATTATGGCTTTCCTATTCAAAATTAATCATTCCACCACAGATCAAGTTCTTTGAAAAGCATTTGTTTTGAGTCCTCACTTGTAACATGGCATTTAGTTTTATGCTAATAACACTTTCATTGCAGTGAGTCCAGAAGTCCACCTTCTTTGCTAACTGTATGCAGTACAAGGCTGACAGACTTAGATTTAACTGGGCATCTTGCATTTCAGCAGTCACAACTCACCTTATGCTGTGCAAGCTGCATCTTTATTTTGTCAGGGTCATTTGCAATTTCGAGATCTGAGTCCAAAGACTTCTCTGATTCTTCTAGCCACTCCATAAGTTTGTGCCAGGCTTCATGGAACTGTGGAAAAGTGAGATATGTAGAGTTAAGAACACACTGATGCTTAAAATACTCCACAAACATTCAGCCCTGACCAGTTCTCTACAGGCAAGTACTCTGCATATTTGGGAAAGGCTTGGGGTGATTTTTCTCCCTAACCTCTCCAACCAACCTGTGGACTTAATCACTGGACTTAGCCTCCTTTCACCCATATGAATTAGTAACCTCTTACATGCACGATCTGTATGTAAGCCCAATATGCATCTTTCACAGACATACTCGTAACTCCCATCGATGTGCTTGTCATTTGAATTCCTGCATTTTTAATACTGAATAAAAATACAGCAAGAATGCGGATTTGCTACTGTCTACATGGGACAACAGCTATAAATCACTGGGGAAAACTGAATGGATGACTGTCCAAGATCTTCCCTGAGAGGTTCAAAAATGCTCTCATGTATCAAATGCTATCTTTGTGGGCACTGAACAGATTCTTCATCTTCCTTCCTTTCTCAACAACAGTACTTCAGGAAAGGAAGCAGGGTAAGACTAAAGATTTAACCAGCTTTCAGAAAGTGGCAAGCCTTTGGGACTAGATTTTTAATAGCTTGTTGTTTCTCTTTGTGGTTTTTTTTTGGGTTTTTTTGTTTGTTTGTTTGTTTTTAAATTCTTTTTGCCTGGCTGCCTAAATATGAAAGTATAAAGAACTAATTCAGCCCTATTTTTCAGGGCTGCAGATCAGGCGTTGAAACTGACACCTGTCAGTATTCCTTCTTCACTCTGCCCAGACAGTTGTCATTCTAAATAAATAAAACTAGTTGCATACAGCTTTTCAAAGTGAAGGAAGTTGAGATCTTTTCTACTGTACATGTCATTTTAGAACTGCCATGTGTGTAAATGCCCAGGAAAAATTGCTGGGATTTTTTTTTTTAATGTTGGTTTTATGGCATAATGTTTGCTCAAACATATGCCCCTAAAAAAGTTCTTATTCTAGCAACTGAGTAGCAGTAACAATGAAGAATGAAAGTGGTTTGACTGTGAATATGATCAAATCCTCACTTGACTAAGAAAACCTAAAACTTCTTACTGATGATATTACATTCCTCTCACACATTTTACATGTTATCATTTATGTTCCTCAGTGAGGGGAACATGAATCTAAAGAAAATAAATGAATGCTCCCCGGTAAGGAAAGGTCTGTAAAAAACTCTACAAGTTTTTAAGGAAATAAATTGAGAGATCTTAGAAGATGATGTTATGTTAACTATTGTAAGAACCTGAGGAAGTGATGATTATTAACAAAGAGACAAAGCAAATAAAGGAAGAAAATACTAAGAAATTCTAAGCAATACTCGTACAGACTAGCAAAAGATATTCATCACATTTTTAAAATATAAGGGGTTGACTGTGTAACTTCTCTTTGCGGACAGATGGCACTGCTACACATCTGGAACCCACACTGCAACTTTCTTCTTTCAGATCATCCTATATTGCAGATCCAAGTTATTGCTCTGGTTGAAAATGAAGACTTCACCTTCCAAATGAAGTGCTCTATGATTGCATCACAGAAATTGCTCCACTAACTTAACGGAGTCTGTTACACTAACCCAGACAAAGCTGAAAGTGCTTTAAAGCACCATATACTTCAAGAGTCTGGATATAATTTCAGCTAAGTTCAAAGAGTTGTACAACAATTACCTGTTTGGCTCGTTTCCTTGCATCATCCAAAGCTCTTCCCCTTTCGACTAAACGCTGAACTACTTTTTCCCATCTACTCTGTACACTAATCAGCAGATTCTTAATAAGGACTACATCTTGTTTCTGGCTGAAGTATTTCAAATGGGTACCGGTTTTGTCCAGCTCTATGATCTGATCTCGATGAGAATTCACCTCTGTGGCAAAAACCTTAAAAAAAAAAAAAAAAAAAAAAGAGAGAAAATTTTTGTAAATAATATATTACTCATGCACTGAGTAAACACCGAAAAAGCACTGTGATAAAGAAAGATATAGCAGTAAGCATAAAATGCAGTTTAAAACAATTCAACTATTTCTGAATGCCAGTGTTACAGAGTTGATTTGAACATTGTTCAACTGTCTCAAAAGAGTGGGAGAAAAACATTACACATCTGTTTCTGTACATACCTTGTGTTCATCAATTTGAAACAAGACAGTGTCCAAGATAAGACTTGGCCGAGAAGCTGCAGTTAGAGTTTGCTCTGCCTGTGTGAGCCAATTGATGAAATCTTGAAGTGAGTTGTGGAACTCCATTGCTAAATTGAGGGCCTCTTCCAGTTTGGTCTGTAAAGAAAGGTTATATCTTAATAGCAGCTGATATTATGCAGGGTATTCAGCTGAGTAAACTATCTTAATTGAGCATTTTGGAGTAAGCCATTTTAATTTAACATTAAGATTAACATTTTTGAACATTCTTTCAACTCAGAATTTCTGAGTTCTATATTTTAAAATAATTGCCTGTGTTTGAGACTATTAAAGAGGATGGATAGAAACTTAACAGTAAAACTATTTATTACAGATGGGTATAAATACAGCATCTAGGACTAGGATAAATTTTATACATTAGAACATTAAATTTTGTGGTAGTTAATTGTAATGAGACATGTGGCTTTTATTTATTTATTTATTTATTTACAAAACTAGTAGAATACCAGAAATCTATGATGGTAGTGCACTTGGAAAGAGCCTCAAAGCACTCATCCAATTTATTCTTTTGCACTAAAGAAATAACAGGTTGGCTTAGATCACTTCTGTCTAATACGGCACAGCTGTCATTTTTGTTACCTGAACTGAGACTATATTTGGATAGAGAATGTTTTCAAACTGTCAATATTGTCGGCCTAGCCAAGCAATCCAGACTTATATCTTTCTATAAGAAGACGCTCAAATTGTGCATTAATTCATCTGACACTCTTCCATTATACTTATCTTAAGAGACACCATCAGTCTTACTTTAAAATACAACTAAGTTGTGAGTTAATTATTTCTGCCTTATACACATTAGGGGCGAGCAGAGAATTTCTGTGTAATTATTGAATTTCTTCACTGCTTCACTGAGGTAGAGCAAATGCACTATATATCATGAAGGGATGAAAGAAAAATGGAATTATTAATTTAAAAAAATGTATGTTGCACATCAGTGAAATCATGCTATTGATCTACTTATTGATCTACTTAGAGCAGAAGGAAGTCACTTGAAGTGGCAGAAGGCCAAGCCTTTGGGAATTTCAAGGGAAAATGGATAAAAGCTAGGAAAATTAATGCAGCAATTCTGTATCGAGAACAAAATAAACTTGAACCATCAAATAATTTAACTCTTTCTTTCATGTCTGTGATCACTGTAATAAAAAAAAAAAAACAGAAAAGCCCTCACTCTATAAAGTTAGTATTATTAGCATCAGTTAAGATATTTCTGTAGAATAATATGCTCTTCTCAGCTATCCTGCCCCCCTCGTTAATCAACTTCTCAAACCCGTTTTTCCCCAGTATTTGCTTAAGCAAAATAATGAATTCTGCACAACTATCTCTACAGTTGATTTTAAATCTAAAAGACTAAGCAAGCTTGCATGTATAAAAGGACAGGACATTAACAGTCTTAAATACATGATTTACACTTCTATTGTTACGTATAAACACATACTTTTCTTTCACCAAGCTTCATTTGTACGGATTCCCACTTTTCTTTTAAGTTATTTATGTCCTGCTCAACATTTGTTTCAGCAGATTCTGGGCATCTTGCAAGCATCTGCTGGCCTTTCTGCATTAGACACTTATATGTCTCTTCTTTGGCTTCAAAGGCAGCACAAAGTTCCTAAATAAAGAAACCAATAGAAAGTAAGTCAGGTAGAAATTCAATACTCTTTATTAACGTTAGCATAGCATTCCTCCCCCAACATTTTGTGGGTATGATTAAGACTAATAAAAGAAACATATGTAATTCATAAACAGCCAAATGAACAAAGAAAGGGCCCAATTCTTCAGGAAATGAGAACTTGTATTGTCTGTCAGATGTTCTTTCTGAGATGCAAAGCTTGGCAAAGAGAGTACTAGGCACTTATCTCATTGCACAAGATTTCCTACAACTTTGTTGGTTTACCGTCCATCTGCAGCTAAAACACAAAAAGTGTCAGCATTATACAGTGCGCTGAAAGCCCAGACACATCCTACACACCTTTGAAAGCAGGTGGGACAACCTGGGAGGGCTGTTTTACGGTACGTCTTGTCTTGTGTTTTGTCTGTATTTTCCTTCACTCACTACACAAAAGCAAGATATTTTACATATATATAGAAAGCTGGAAAAATAATGGCAATTGTTGTTCTACCTTCTAACTACTCAACTCACTATTCTCTTTTAATCACGTTGAAGGTGAGGTGGCAAGAGAATTGGAACTCACATACATTCCCCTCATTCAAAAGTGCATTTCCAAAATTTGCAACAGACACTTGAAAATGCACTGAGGTTGGTGCAGACTCCCAGATGGAGATCTTCTTCCAGATGATCAGTAAGTGGCTTGCAGATGGGAGGAAAAGAACCTTTTCTCTGACTCCGAAGGAAAGAATGTAAACTCAGTATTTTCTGTGGGTTAAGAGGTATTGGTCACAGGATTGTATCTGATTAAAGAGGACAGCAAAGCAGGAAGAAGGTTCCACCGTGAACTAAGATTCCAGAAAGCTTTGCCCCTTCTTCCCAAGAACACTGTTGTCACCTCATCTGCTTTTTTCTTATGTTCCCAAACTCCTCAAAATATTTCTAGTTTCCTTAACTTTCCAAAGCACCTTTTTCTGCTGCAGTGCAAGAACCCCTCAGAAGTAAATGTAGGGAGCACAGCACAAGCGAGACACGGCACGCCAAGTATGGCCTGAAACACTGGGGCTGGGCTCAGGGGAAGCCAAGGAGGCCTCTCTGCAAGCCTCTTTCCTGCTGGTGTCCAGTAACACCTCTTCATATCTCTTTTATTCCCGGAGCTGCCTTAGCTGGAAATGCTACCCAAGCACAACTCCATTTATGAACTGACTACAGTTCAGGGACCTTTTATTCATGAACGTAGAAACAGACCTTATACTCAAGATGATGATTCATAATGTTATTTCCACGGAGAAAACACAATAAAACATAGAGCAAAAATTTCTATTTCAGTTTCAGGTCACAAATTAATATAGTTTGTATCCCTTAAGAGCAAGTTGAAATTTGGAACTGACAATAAATTGTTCTCAATCTGACAACCCATCTCAGCATTTCAGTTGCCAAAAAAACAATTTACACAGAGCTGCATAGATGCACTGAATTTAACTAAACTGAAATAAAATCGTATATTTTAAAACTTACGTGCCTTCAAGGATAATAGCAAGACAATATCTGCAGTTGTATGACAATCCACAACATAGCATTGGCTTTTAAAATGCATAGTTAGGAAATGACTGTACATATGTACATACTACTGGGGACACATTCACACTTGTTCCAACAATTCAGATTTAAGATTCCTTTAATCTGTAAAAACTGGTTTGCTGATTTGCATAGAATATGCCAAAGAAAAATTCTGATACATTTCAAGGAAAATTTTTTGGTCTTTATCTGATTCCATGTCCAGGATAAAAAAATAGAAAGAACACTGGTTCTCCCAGGTTCTTGGTTACACAGCCCCCACCCTTGCAGGAAGAAAGATTTTGTTTATGTTTGGGTCTTTTGTTGTTGTTTTTATTTGTTGTGGTTTTTTGTGTTTTTTTTTTTTTTTTTTTTTTTTTAACAGAATGAGAGAGATTGGAGGGGGGTGTCAAAGAATTAAGATCCTTTCTATGTTTCACACTTGTTTCCTGTCATAACTGATTTGGAAACTGTAAATGCTATTCCTCTGAAAAACAGTTACTGGTAAATTTTGAAAAAAAGGCCGCACATCTGTGGGCAAAATCTTTTGCATCATTCCAAAATAAAATGTGATTTATTAAGCTGTGACAATGCAGTGTTTTAGTGGAAACTGTGCCAGGCATCTTAGAGCTCTTAGTTCAGTAAATATCACTCTCACAACTAAGCAAAGAGGTCAGAATTTCAGATCTCTGGGCTTGGGCTTATATCCAAGCCTAACAGCATAGCAGGTTTTATACAAGTGGAGCACTATGGACTACCTTCCTCTGAGGTAAGGCTTCAAAAGTTAAAGTGTCCTTTATCAAGCTTTGTGGCCCATAGGGGAAAAAATCCATAGTTTTTCTCTTATAAAGGAAGGAAGGGAAGGAAAGGAATAATTCAGACATCCTGATCAGATTTCCATTTCTAATTAAAGCAGAGTCTTTATGACCTATTAGTCCTAATTACATCTGTGCTAATGATGATTTCAATGTCAGCATTGGTTAAATAAAGAATAAAAGATGAAGTCCCTTGATTCAAGGTCCAAATGAATGTGGAACCCTTTTAGATTGGTCTTCATATCTGAGAAAGAGCATAAATGGTAGTTATGGGGACAGAAGAGGAAAGGAGCACATGAATCACTGAAAAATCTGTAAACACTTTCTGCTTTCCCTTCTGAAAACAAGGACAATGGCTAAGCTTTGGGCACCTCCCAAATTACTACTTTCACTCCACTGAAAATAACAGTGCTGTTGTGAAGGCTATTAAATTTCTTAAGATACAATACAGACATTGTGAAATATAGACCATGCACTGCATTTAGCATAAATATTCACGAAAGATAGTTAGTCCTGAAATGCAATTTGCAAAGCTTTCTAATACTGATACTTACCATATGGGTATTAAGCTGTTCTCTTGCTGTTTCTGGTAAGCCTCCAACAGGTTTTGATGCCAACAGTTGACGTTCAGTGTCTGTCAGCCATTGCTGCATATCTTCAACTTCACCATGGAAACCTTGGGCCTAAATTATACCACAGCATTTTAGAGCTTACTTAAATGTTTTCCATCCAAATTCTAGTTCAGATGCAGAACTATATTGGCAACAGATTCAATCAGGTATTTTCAGTAATCAGAGGAAATGAAAGAAAGAAAAACAGGAAAGGAAAAACACAACAAAACCAAATTTAAACTACCTCCATCTATCATAATGAAAAAGTATAAAAAAACATGGAAATCCTGAAAGAAGGCTAAATGAGCCACTGTGAGATCAACGTTTTCCCTGAGTAATATATGTATACAGAATCTTAAGCCTTTAAAAATAAATAGCCAAAAGCTGAGGTCTTGATTCAGCCTTGTAGAAGACAAAGGACAGCTGTGGAAAGCTCAGCTGGATCTAAACGTTAGCCAAATTTAGGAGTGTCTGCATTACAGCTTTCACTGAGGTCAATTTCCAGTGCATTTCTAGTATTTTATGTAAAAAGACACTTTTTTTCTGAGTTATCTCTTTCTTTTATCATTTCCTGCTCACCTGAATCAAGGCACTGTCCAGCTGCTGTTTCCTTTGTTCTGTTTTTTCCAACACATTTTGCCAGCGCTGATTCAGAAGTTCCAACTTGCTCTGTAAATTGCTTGCTTCTTCAACAGCACTTGATTCAATCAGGTCATTTCCTGCTTTCTTAACTGCTTCTACTGTAGACTGATGAGCTAAAACATCATTCTGTAGCACCTACAATTGTAACACAGCACGCATGACTGGCTACGTTGATAAGTTATTCAATAAAGGCGAACGTAACCAACCTGGTTCTAACCCAGTGACAAAACAGTAGCTTACAATTAGCACAGATATACAGCTACAAAAAGCTAATCACTAGCCTAACTTCAATCAAAAGCAATAACAGACCACTCTGCCAGAATGCTGTGTTTTATTTTTATATCATGGGAAAAAATGTATACATTCTTTCTGAATATATATATTTCTGAAATTGAGCTTTCTGGCACTGCTAGTGAGGATGCACATCTGAGACATCCAGTATCACTTCATCTTCCTTCATTTACTACGTACTTTCTTTAACAGCACTCTTCTTTGATTATGAGGGCAAGGTGTGAAAACAGTACTATAAATAGTATTGCTGACTCCTCCTGAAGCAGTAGGCTAAGGAGAGAAAGGAACAAGAAGACAACATTCTGACTGCCCCTATGTCTTTTTTCTCATGTAGTCAGGCTAGCAGGACACTTCAATCGTCCCAGGAATTTACAATGCTTAACACTATTAAGACCCCTACTATTAAGACCTTGTTTAAGATCTGTTGCCATCAACCACAGTAGAACCATAAACGACAAAAAGTATGTTTAGGAAAAATAAGCTGTTTTCAGAAGGATTAAAGAAAAAAATAAAGAGAAATCTTTAAAGTACCAGGAATGAAGAACAGGAAAAGACGATATGCAAAATGGTTAGAGGAAGGGAATGATAAACTGCACCTAAGAAACTCAACTTTTTGCCTACTCTCTTCCAGAAGATGTCGTTCAAACTTATGTCCACCAAAATGCTAGCATAAGGACATAAAAAGAAAACAAAAAGCTAAATACAATGGAACTTCCTTTACTAAAACAGTGATCAGGCACTGGAATGGGCTGCCCGGGGAAGTAGCTGAATCACCATTCCTGGAAGTGCTCAAGAAATGTTTAGATGTGCTACTGAGGGACATGGTTTAGTGGGGAAATATTGGTGGTAGGTCAACAATTGGACTAGATGATCTTGAGGGTCTTTTTCCAACCTTGGTGATTCTATGATTCTAACTTTTGAATAAAATACACAGACCAAATCACAATGAAAAAGCAAGTCACAAGCAGTCTTTGTATACAGCATATGCACACCTTTGCTTTAATTCTTCTAAGCCAAGCTCTGTAAGTTATTTGTTATTTTATTTTCCTGATCGACAAAAAAAAAAAAAAAAAAAAAAAAAAATAAAAAGGATATTCACACAAGCAGATGCATCTTAATCCTTCCTTCCTGCTGAGACTCACTAGGAACAAGGTCTATTCTTTCCAAAGTTATTCAAGAGATGCATGTTTTTCCAGGCTACCACAGGATGCACTACTGTGTGAACTTTCTAACCTATAAATTCTATTTTACAAAACGGAAGTAGATTGGTTGATGAGTTTGCTGAACTCCTTCAGTACTGAAGGCAGATGAAGTCGTGTATGGTATCTGGATGCCTCTTCAGTATTAAAACACTGTGACTCAGTAAGAATATAAAAGTTTCCAGAGAGGGGAAGGTGGACTTATAAACTGTTTCTTGTTGTTTTTTCTTTTTAAAGAGTCTGTTTCTAACAGTAGTTGTATGGGGCACACATATATTTTACTCTGCACAGGTTCCCAATGATTACCTGAAGAGATTCAGAAGCCGCATAGCTGAACTGACACAGACAATGAATATGTCTTAATTATCTGTGTACTGTCAATTTCAGTCTATTCTCTGTAAATCCAAAATGAACTCTGAATAAGAATAATTTTCACATCAGGCCAAAAATAAAGAGACAGACATGAAGGAAAGGATTTATGAGGTTAGTAAGAAATCTAAAGAGATAGAGAGGATCTTTTGCTCTTTAGAGATGCTTTTCTAAATGAACAATGAAAGCATTCTTCCATCAGCTCTAAAGCCACATTAACCAGCAAAATGCTATTAAAAAAAAACCACAAACCACCACCACCACCAACAAAACCCTACACTGTATGTAGAAAGATAAAAAGATGGAGACATGGATTTCCCTGAAATTTGCTAAGAGTTTCAGAGAAGCACTCAGTTGGCAGGACCCAAACAAGACACAATTGTGCAGATTTCAGAACTGCAACTCTCTTTATTTCTGACCAAAAAGAACAAAGATGTGTAAAGGTCAAGTGTGTTTTCTAAGACCTGGCCTAAACAGAACTAGTCAAAGAGTTTATTGCTTCAAGGAGATTTAATATGCTCAATGACTTTTCAGTTCCCTGGATCAAATGAAGGTGAAAAGAGGTGGAGACCAGGGTCAGCTGCTCTTTTTTGGCTACGTTATTTGCATAGCAAATGCAAGGAAGAAAGGAATATAAAACAGAAACAGAAAAGATATTAGATTTTCCACATTACTTCAGCTATAATCTGCATCTTGAAAATTTCTATAAAGAACTATTTATCAAGAGCAGAGTTTCACTACAAGACTCATCACTAAGATAAACATCAAACAACATTTCATTTAATATTTCTTGTAATTACATACATGATGTTTGGCAAGTTCAATTTCAATAGCCTTGGGGTCTCCACCCACGGGTTTCTGTTCGTTCAGCAAGTCTTCTGTATGCGTCAGCCATGTAAGTAACTCATCCAGGGCATGCTGGAACTGCCCCAAGGCTAACAAGGCACCTTCCAGCTTGTGCTATAGTAAAAATAAAATAAATTAACAATGAAATGATTTCACGATGCTATTGAATTGGCTTAAATTACCATTAGTCACCATAATCCAGAGCAGAGTCCACACTTACGATAGCATAAAAAAGAGAGACAAACAGCTATTCAACACAGGAACTGCTTTGTAGTCAGAGCTGAGTTAGCAAATCCATTGTAAAGCCTTATGTTCTAGGCTTAAAATCCTGATCTCCGAAGATCCCATGTAACCAGAGCAGAACTAAGATTGCAAGCCCTTCTCATCAGAGATGTGGCAATAGTTTTCATCTTTTAAAATATAATTTCAATATAAATGCATCTTGAGGCATCATCTTCTTTAAATGTTTTTTTGCACTAAAATGATTCAATTAAAAAAAAAAACTCACCTCTTCAAAGCACTGCAACTTTCTCTCTTTGATAATTCAATATTTTGTAAAGAACATGAAACATTTTAATATTCATATTTTAAAGAAGAAAGCTTTAAGAAAAAGTGCTCAGTTCAGAAGCTAATAATGATTTTGCAAATATGAACATGCTTTTAACTGCTACTTTAAATGTCATCAAATAATCAAAATGAAATAATAATGATTTGACATTACACTGCTGACAGAGGAAGTGACAGAAGTTCTGCTAAGAGTTTTTTAAAAACACCATAAAAGCAATTTAGTAAATTACTGAAATCAAAATTCCATTAAGTATAGTTGTATAAGTTCCAAACAGAAAATACCAAATACATAAATTGTTACAAACATTATGCGTAATGAAAAACTTTTCTCATAAAAACAAAGTCATGAATGAAGCCTCCACTTTCAGGTTTATTTACCTGTCGATTTATAATTTTTTCTTCTAGGCTGTCCCACATTAGTCTGAGCTCTGAGAGAGGGTCTTGTACGGTGTGCTTGTCACTTTCCTGCGTTACCTTCTTCAGCAATAGTTCTGCTTGATGGTTCAGTCTTTCCATTTCTATCTGCTGCTGATAAGCTTCTGTTTTAAATTGCTACAGTAAATAGAAAAAGAATAAAAAATAAACACATATCGTAATGCCTTTCTTGAGCATAGCACATTCCAGCAATACTTACAAAACAGTACAGCACTGTCAACTTTCATAAATTTGGGGGTTAGTTTTCATGGGTAAAAATGCATGTAAAATACAATTCAGATGGTTCAAGTTAATTCAAAATATAAAATAAAGTCTTATTATCCCACCAGATACTGCTAACAGTAAGCAGAGGAGAATAAGGATACCCAATAGAAAAATACTCTCTAATGATCTTGCTGGTTTGTAAACAAGACAGAACTTGAGTAATTTCTAACTCTTGTGGTCGCAGCAATATAACACTTTAAATAGAATTATTCTTCAAAAGACCTGAAAGCAACCTTTCTTTAGTACAACACCCTCTTGTACAGACAACTAAGGCACAGTCTGAATATAATTTGCAGATGTATGTTTTTCTGAACATACAGATGGAAGATAGAGACAGTTCATTTGAAGTCATATCATGATATCATAGATAAAGAAAACAATCTGTCCACAATCAAAACATTTTACAAGTCAGGAATAAAACCAAGGATATTCCTCAATTATTACACATCCCCACTTTTTATTTAAAATATGTTGCACAGTCAGGGGGATACTTAGTCAAATAATCATATGGACAGGTTTTTGACTTACAGATTATTGGATGTATTGGGAATGACGCAGTATCATGTTAGAACACTTAGAGAAAGCCAATAATGGCGGAAGTGAATCTCTGAAGGCATTTTCTCAAAGCATCAAGGAAATTGTTTATTGTGGAAGACAGAAAATTTAATCATAACAAAAGAACCCTCTTTAAAAACTTACAGCTTTTGAAAGAGAAGGAATGCTACCACTAGTTATGTAATCCCACCAAAGTCTATTCCAAAGCCATCTGTCATATATTTTATAATGTAAACTATGCAATGAAATGTTATTTCAAATTTTCATACAGATCTTTTCTTTAAAACTGAAAACTGAAAGTTGCTTACGAGTCGTAATTCAGAATAAAAAAATTCAGAATACTCTAAACAATATTTCATACCTTAAGTTCCTCAGTTTGCTGCTTCACTGTCTCCAAATCCGTTCCAACTGGGGACATGGATGCTAACTTGATGCCAGCAATGTCTACCCAGTCAAATATTGCCTGAAAATCACAATATGAAACTAAAGATGAGCAAGGAGAAATAGTATCATGTTTAAAAGTTGTAATAAGATCTGAATTTATTTTACTTCAGAGAACAATATTGCTATGCTCTTTAAAATAAAACAGATTTCTTTAACAGATCCTACGTTCTTGACAATGCAAAGGCTTAAATATTGGATCAAGTACTCCATTAATCAATACAAGAATATATGCTGCTGTTATTAGCAACAACATTCCCCACTTTACTTCTTGAGTAAAATCAGCAAATTTTATGAACTCTATGAAAAATAAGTACAAGACAAACTCTCAGTTCCATGTCATATGGGGCTAAGATGGTAGGCTGTGGCTGAATGATATGACAATTTATATCATGATTATTGAAAAGCACTAATTAACAAACTTCTATTGAAGAGCAATGTTATCTGTGTGAAGAATGTGGAAGAAGACCCATTCAGTAGATATTAGGTTCTGAACTAAGCCATAAATAAGCTTGACTGAATCTCCTTAGGATAACAGATTTACAACTTCCATCAGTCAATGAAGCGCACACAGTTGCGAGGCTTTATGAGTACTACTTTTGTTCCTTATAGAACCTCAAGAACATCCTGCTTACAGATTAACAACAGCTACATCAATCTCAGTAATTGCACAGGGGAGAAAGCACCTCTGGTAAGTTCTTTTTGCCTCTGTCTGTTATCCATGATTCATGAGGGAGAAATGGGTAGGAGTTCTTGTCACAATGGCCTACAGTTCTCTGATGTAAGAACTACCTTCAAGAGGCTCAACAGGATGAAGCAGCTACAGTACAGCTAATGATCTGTCCACAACACTTTCATATCGTCTACTGAAATGTGCACCAGAAGGCATTAAAATACACAAAGTACCAAGCTTATACAAACACAAAACCACAAAATATTTAAAGCAATGGCAATGATACTAATGTAACCCTGCACATCAACCTTGGCATAGTATGAACAGAGTATCTGGAAAAAACAAATAATGAGGTGCACAGAAAAACACGCATGATGTGTATTATTATTGTGTGTTCTGCTGCTTAATCTGCACTGACTACATGAAAAACTTGCCTCAGCATCACGTGAAACACGATTATTTTGTGCTTCAAGGGTTTAATGAAACCAGAAGGACATTTTTAATTGGCTAACATGAAGGGTGGAATAAAACTTAAATTCTTTAACTGTCTTGCATTCAAGGAAAACAGCAGCAGTGAGTATATTGACCAATAATCTGTTCCTTTCAGATCATATGACTTTGTTATATCAACTTGTCTATCATGTGAATTACTATCAAACTGTGAGCAGGATTACTATGAAATTGCATGGTATCAAAAAAAAACTCTGCACTTGCCAATAAGCAAGGAGATTTTACCATGGAATCTGGATATAATGCAATATGTGAACAACACAAAGAGAACAAATCAACAGAAAGCACCTGCTTGCTGAATACTCAGTATAACCAGTGATGCATTACTTGTCACCCACTCAATCACGTTACATTTTAAATAAAACTACATATCCTATTAACTCAATATTGAATTAGGTATATCAGGTGTATCATCATCTTACCTGCAGTCCATCTTGGTACTGAACAGCTGCCTGCATAGCTTCGGCAAGCTTATCCACTCGCTCTTTCCATGTTTTGTTTAAGGCATCCCAGGCAGAGTTCAGCTACAAATAAGTGCAATTTACACCATTAGACAAAAACAATTTTTCTGCCATATAATTTGCATTCACTAAATAGATATTGCTCAGTAGCTCCAATAAATCAAACATGAATATTTCATATTCACTTCATATTAAACCTCTTGTTCTATCATTGCTTAGCTTCCTTCAGAATGCACTTGAGGTTTTATAATACAGAAGTTGCACAGTTCAACACTGACGACATATTTATTAACATAGGGATTATAGTCAGTATGGGAAATGTCAAATCATTTGCAGTTGAATCTTTAGAATAAAAATAGCATACAAGAAAATTACATTACAAAATGTGAGAGAAATTATAAGTCTTTTGTAGTTGTGAACAGGACTGGTCCCAGTTAAGATACTTTGCATAAAGCATATGAAACTTATTCTTGCATCATTTTCACAAGAAATAGTCATGTATTGCATTAATCAGTAATTTTTTAAATGTCTTCTACAAAAAATTAATCCATAAAGCAATAAAACCAATTTTTCTTTATATTCAAATCTGAGACAAAAGGCCAACCTTAATTTAACACAAAGCCTTCAGAGAAATCTCACTTCTGGTCCCAAAATTTTATTTTCAGAATTTCTTAGAGGGCAGGGAACACTACTATCAGGTGATCAAGAATTTATGAAGTTTACTGCAAAACTAATGCCTCCCACCTTATTATGTTATCTTACAATGTCAAAGGTGGATATTGGTGGTATAGCAGTAGAGGTTGAACCTTCCCACCAATATTCCACTACATTTTGGAATGAAATGGAGCACACTGTCAATCTTGGCTGGACTCTCCTGCTATATACACCATATAGTCTGGATTTGGTGCTCCCTCTGACTTCCATCTGTTCGATTTGATGATAGACTGCAGGGCAATATTTTACCTAGCAATGATGCCATCATTGCAGCTGTGAAACAGTGGGTCACATCTCTATTGGTATAGATTTCTATGACCATGGCATGGAGGCTCTTTTCCATTGCTGACGAAAATGCACAGCTAATAATGGCGACTGTGTTGAAAAACAGTGTTTTGTAGTTGAGAATTTGCACTATCAAATAGTGTAACTGTGCTCTGTGTATTTGTTGCAATATCCAAGGAAATAAATAGGAGGCATTACTTTCTGAGCTACATACGTAATGTTAATAAATTTGAGCATCTGCATTTCCCATACCTCATCTATACTCTTGTTGACAATAGGTTTGTCAGGCTCTCCACAAGCAGCTCTAAGTTCGGAGCCTAGGCTCACAACTGTTTCTAGTTCTTCTTGCAGTCCATCAATTTCTTCTTTAGCAGCCTACAAGGGAAAAAAAATCCAACACTGGTAATACTACATTCAATAATTTGTGTATGGCTTGCTTTTAAGACAGAAACACATCCATGTTTGACTTCTGTTTTCTTTAAAGTCACCTGGACTTACTACTGGATGCTTAAAATATCAGCATCCCTTTGCAGTGCCAGAGTAAATCAAATTACATCGGTCTAAATTATAAACGAATAGTGATGTCATTTTATATGAGATGGAAAAAATAAACAGGAAGTTTTATATTAGGTTTCTTTAATCAAAATGTTTTCTTTTACAGAGGTTATCATTCACTTTCAAATCTGTAACTATCAGCATAAATAATTACAGACTTGGAAAGTAATACTCACATCCATATGCCTTTCATTTAGATGTTGTGTATTACCTGGAATCTAAAGTATGTGTAACTTTTACAAGTCTCAGTGACATATATATTATATGCATGCTTATAAACAGATCCGTACATATGATGACAGGCACAAGCTGCATACTCATTGCAATTAACCACTGATATGTATCATTTGCCATAGACTCTTGAGATATCATTATAGTAAATTTCTATGTAATTATCCCTCTTTGTCTCAAAAAAAAAAAAAAAATCAAACCAAAACCACTCCTGTGTTATTTCCTAATAATTCTGTCTTTTCTCTGCATACTGTAAATAAAATACTTCAAATCAACTTAAACAACTGACCTCAGCAGCTTCTTGCTGTTGCTTGACTACAGATGGGTCAACTCCAGGTCCCTCCAGTTCTCGAATGAAGTCTTGAGTATCTTTAATAGTAGCTACAAGAGCCATATGATCACACCAGAACTTTTCAGCCAGTTCCATAACATCCAACAATTTGGCCTCCCTTTCCTCGGTCAAGGTCTGGATGTCTTGCCAAATAAGGACCATTTGGTCTAGTTTATCTTGCACAGCTAAACAACAAAGGAAGGAGATTACTACCTTGGCAAACAATTCTTGGCCATATATACCTCTACAGCTCTACAACAGAAACACATGTGTGTATTTTAAAATTTAGACTTTAAAATTGGTTCTGTACAAGACTTTTTACAATGTTAAGTGGAAACAACAAACGACATTTAAAAATAAAACAAAGGTCAGATCCATGCTGAATTACTAAATGAATGCCTTGGTTTTTTATATCTCCAGGAGAATGCAATCCCCAGATTAGTGGCCATCAAAAATGGAGATTTTTATGTGATGAAGCTTGCTGCATTTCCACTACATGAGTTTCTCCTCAGTGTACTACTACCTTTAGCAGATACATCCTTATCTGCCCCTTCTGAGCGAGCGATCATTTCCTCCCCTCGCTGTTTAAGCGTCTCATAGACAGGCTGAAGTTTTTCCAGATCCATTGACACATTCTTATTTTCACTAATTTGCTCTTTAATCTTCTCAACCTCTGCTGAGATTGAAGGTGGCTGCCTCAGGCGTTCAACTATGCGTTGCAAACTCTCAAGAGTTGGATCTATCTTGTCATGAAACTAAGAGGGTGGAAAAGGGCAAAAAGAAAAAGTAGAGAAATTAGAACAAAAACGTTTGAAAAACTGCCTCTGAATGTTCTCTTTCATACTTCAAGATTAACATATTTAACATCTCTAGTTATATACATACAACTTGCAATACCCCCAGGTTGCTCTCTCCCTCTTAATATCTGAAAGAATCACATGACTCTGCAAAATGGTGGTACTTCTCTGAGTTAAGAGATACAGAATTTTACTATCAAGTCTGAGTTTAATCCTGAAACAATCCATCTGAAAATACTACACAGGGCAGCACCTACCTGCATGCAGCCATTCCGGCATAATTAGTATGTTACTTTGTATCTTATTTTGGAAAGCCGTGGCTTTCTGATTGCATCATTCTAGAAAGATACTTATGTTAGTATTAATTACATGTATTTTAATATCAAGACCACCATATTGCATATAAGCCCTGATTAGGATTTGATATTTAAGGTCATTCAAAAAGACATTTGCCTAATGCCCAAGTGGTGCTCATTAGTGCAGTAAATGTACATTACTTCCTGAACTAAAAGCTCACAACAGCATCCACATTTGACTCAGAGCCCATGCGCCCAGAAACTCTGTTATATCTACATTAATTAGCATCGTTTATCCTTTGGTACAAGCATAAGTTAGGCACTAATATACTCTGCTGGATGCATACAGATTGCTATAAGCATCTCACAGCCATGCCCCTTCCATATTACAGAACTTATTAAATTGCGGGTACAGAACCAGCAGGATCTATAAAGAGCACTCTTGACTAGGCTTGGGGAGGTTGCTAGAAAAAGCACAACAAAACAAGCTTACTGTACATCAGCAAATGAATACTACATCCTTAGTATTCAAGGAAATACATGCAAAACAAATGTAATTCATTTTTCCCACTGTACAGACTCTAATGTTACGAACTCTATTTTCATTAGAAGAGCAACTACCATACAAGCTAGCAAAATGCAACATATAAAGATAAGCAACCTCCCTACATTCCAGACTTCTGAAAAACTGATTATGGCAAGAAAGCCCTACAGAAGTGATAACAACTGAAATAAATTTGGTAATATTCAAATCTGATTTTAGGACACATATCCTGCATTTTTGAATTTTCAGTTCATTCAGTGGGCCTCATTTTACTCTGACTTCAATGACTGAGACAAGGTGATTTAGAACTTAAAAGGAGGAAGGGCAAGTCATTACCATCTCTCTTTCTGGCTCCATAGGTCACATACCACCTTTGATACATAATGTAATTTAACATAATTTGAAACCTGAAGAGTTAAATAATTATTCTTCCTGGTCTGTCTAGACAAACACTGACATATCCACCATATTACAGAGTCTGAATATATATTTACATATCTTAATAAAGAAAGAGTTTATATAAAATTACATTCTGGAAGCTAGAATGTTTGGCTTTCCCATCTGCATATACATTTACGTACATTAAATATTTCAGGGTTTATTTTATAAGTAATTAAGTATTTTCTCAACATCTGCTTATATTCTAGCTCCTACCAAAGAATGCATTTTCTTGCTTTCTGGTCTTAGCCTTCTGTACTTACTGTACTTAAGCACATCTTGTTAATGTCTATAACATAAAAAGCAAAGGCTCAAACACTAAATAAATGTCTTGATTTTCAAACATGCAGCATATATGCAAAAGAAAAAATACTGAATCTGAATAAACAGGCATCTTTCAGAGGTGTAAATAAGGAGGCTATTTAGAAGGACTGAAAGTAGCATGGAATAGTGGCTACTACCAGGTCAAAAAATGAATGACATCCTTAGATTCTTCAATTCTGCCTGTAATGTCTCCAAATACAACATTAAGTACCATGACCTATGAAGACAATCATTTAGAATGCAGAACTGATGAGAACCTTAAGATCTCTTTTGTGATTTAGTGTTTTAGTCCTGGGAAGAAATATAGTACTTAATTGCCAGCCAACAGACAAAAAAGGGAATTTACCATAAAAACAGTGACAGGACACAAAACTTCTATCGGGTTTTTGTGTAGGTTCATGTTAATGAGGATTTTTTTTTTCTGAATTTGGTGTCATGTAAAAAGATTTCATTTTGGATTTAATGACAAATTAATATCTATCAATACTATAAATGATATAAATACTATCAATACTCTAATATGGTTCATTCCATAGAGTAACTAACCTAAGATACACAGCTTTTGTGGACGTGACCTGAATTTTATGGCTACAATAATATTTTGTGAAGTCTAACTTTACTCATAATTCTTTTACGTGAAAAGGACCATGCATGGTTAAGTACCCTCTAGTGCCAGTCTATTAAAGGACCAACTGCAGTTGCCAAGTTCTAGATACGACGATATGCAAAGCTAACTGATTAACAGAGACATTCAGATCAAGCACAGCATCAGCTATTAACAGACCAGTAAAAGAAAATTGAATAAACTGAAAATCTGACATTGTTAAATCAAATATTCCTTTTTTGACATTTCAAAATTGAGAACTAATAATATTTTTTCAACTGCAGCAGACTCATAAAATTATAACCCCTCAGGAAAATCAGTGCCATGAGAACCAACATGAACATTCACACACTATTCAGCTGAAAAATTCACATAAAACAGCAGTTTAGTCTCGATATACATACATATAAAATGATAATGTCTGTGTATCTTTCCATTCATATGAATCTAATCATTCTTTAAACTTAAAATGATACCTGGGTACACTGAGAAATGGCTTCATCCAGTGCCAGTGCTCGCTTTTTGACATCTTCCTTAATTTTACTGTAAAGGGTGTCAGCTGCCACGTATTTCTCTTGGATAGAGAAACCTTCTCCTGGGCTCAGCTCCAGCAACTGAGGCCCAGTTTTATTCATCTTATCTATATGAGGCTTGTGCTCAGCAATCAGCTCACGCAGTTGCTATAACAAATGAAAAAAACTTATCAGTTTCTTAAGTTTAGACCACCACATTACAGCTGTCCACACTTCAAAACATCCAGCTGGCAAGAAATTCCAAACAAATACCTGTCATCCTAATGTAAAGCACAAATAATATTAAATAAAGTTAATGACTGCTCTGCCAGTGATGATTCCCTTTCCAAAAGTGAGAGCTACCCAGCCAGGAAACATCACAATTAAAGATACATTGGAAAGGGCCATGAAATACTCCTTCAAGGCATATCATTACATGTAGAATGCAAGGTGCCAAATGATACTGGCTGCAGATGATGTTGGCAACAGACACTCCCCATCATTTTTAGGACCTATAATGACAGAAATGGTAACTATATTCCAAATATTTGCATAATACCACTACATATATACATTTTCATGCTGATATGTGCCACAAAGCCTTCCACTGAAGAACATCACAGAACAAGGTACTGAAGTAATATTGCAATAATATTACTGCAAGTTATCCTTGATTTAAAAGAGGAAACTAGAACAAACAGGAGGTAGAATAAAAAACAACAATGAAAAGGATAGAGGCCAGTGAAGACGCATGAGAATTTTCTTGTTTAACAAGAAATTAATATACAAATCAGATTTCATCTCAGCCACTCTCTCCTACCCTCTCAACACCCACCCCCAAAGTAAATCCAAACCACAGAAAACTGCAAAAGGCCAAAAGGTAATGGTATTTTGTCTTCCAGCTTGCCTAAGTATTTTGCTTTTGTTTACTTGCACCCATAAGTCTGACAAAAGGAAGAGATTTCAGGGGGAGTAACCTAACCATTCCCTTCAATTTCATTTATTGTCTCAGTTCATCTTTGCCTTTTCAGAAAAATCCCGCTGTTTGGTGAGACACTGTCCCTCTCAGTGCTGTGAGCTCCATGCATTTCTAGCCTACAGTCACTGTGCAGGAATGACAGGCTAGAGCAAGCACATGCTTTGTTCCTCCTAGTTCACGGATTGTTTAAACAAATGAAGACACAGAAAAGGGCTTATATCAGTCTCAGTCTAAATAAATCCTCTTCTCTTCAACTGAGGTCCTTCCCTTAAAAAGAAATCCTGATACTGGCTTGCTTATGAGCTCCTCCCCAGAAGAGGAGGAGTTGGGGAGTTGAAAATACAGTGACCATGACTATCCACTGTCCCCTGATGAAGAAACAACAATGAAAAACAACAAAAAAAACCAAAAAGCAATGACTAGCTACTGCCTGAGAATGTGATTCTACTTGTAAAACTTGCATCAAGAAAAATAATAGTGATTAGCATAGAAAAAGGAAAATGCTAAGCTAAGAACAGTTGTAAAGTTTTTAGAAAATGATTTTATGTATTTTATTTTTGTGCACAAATAGATAACTTGACACAATGTGACAGACTATGCACCTATAGGTACAAACTTTACTATGCCAGTCCTCCTACACTGCCAAAAGCAAAATTCAAACTACATTAACTGGATGTCAATATAAACATAAGTGAATATAGAAGAAATATAAGGGAATAGAGAAAGCTGTATTCATACTGAGGATCCTTTTTTATAACAGAAGCACAAATGATCTGGTCTTTGCCACAATTGGGTAAACAATTCCAGTAAATCAGTATTCCAGATCAGATTACGTGTTAAAATTGCCAGACATTAATCTTCTACTTAAACAAATCTCAGCTAATGGCATAGCCCAGGGAAAATGCAAAAATACAAGTTCAGATGAAGGGCCTCTCAAGCAAGCAGAATGATTAAAGTAGATGGGGAAACAAACCTGTAAGTAAAGCAAGCATGATTTGGTTCGTAGTGACTAATCAAGACAGTTTGTAAAGCTCATGTGATATACTTAGTCTTAATAGAGCATGTTTGTTCTTTGTGGACGTAGTAGGAAGACAAATGAGTGAACCCAGTGTTTACCACTGTATCAAGTAGCACATCTTCATTAACTGGTCTCACAGTAAACAGGATTTTGAAACCAGGATTCATCCTATCTAACTTGAGTCATTTAACCGAGGCAACTAAAATTAAAAAGCCTAGCAACCCTATGCTCAGTAGGAAGAGACAGGTGTCTCCAGTAGCAAAATGGGCTTTGCATGTGCTAAAACATGCAGATTTTTAATCTTGGTAAGTTAAATGTGATTCCAAGTCTAGTGGATTCTAGTTGCTGTCTGAAACACACCGATTCTTGTCCCAGATGATTCCTCTGTGCAAGAAAAGCCACATGGAGGCCTTTATATAATAAAGTTCCCTCTCTATTTTATGATGTTATGAGAAACAATTACTTATTTTTATTATTACATCACATTTTCCTTTTTTAAGAGAATTGGCCAAGAGATTGGCTTAAACCAAACCAGAGAATTCTTGGACCCTGAACTGTCAGTCTTCCTGGTTCAACAAAGTTTACTTTCCATGATATCAACAAAACAAACAACACATTTTTTTGCATGTACATAAGGTTAATACATATGCATATTAACACACTTCATACATAGACCGAATTTCAGTTTCTGGATGCCTAAAGCAGGCACTCTAGCTCTTTCTATTGCCTCATATTACTCTTTCCTAGATCTTACTACATAACCCAATCTTTGTTCTTTCCATTTCTGGACTTGGTTTGTTCTAAGACAGTCGTATTTATGTGTACTTTTAAAGACACTTCTAAGCTATTCATTTCTGATGCTTAGATATGTCACTTAATGGCAGTTATTTCCCCTTTAGCCTTCTTTTATGCTTATACATTGCTTGCTGTTTTTTTCCACAAATAATCTTGTTTGCATGCAGTTTGGAAAACAGCAGAGGTGTGATTTTAAGTATATTTTCTATTATTATTTTAAATAACTTTTTTTCAACAGAAGTCTAACAGAAGTCTAACTAGACAGAAGTCTAGTTATGAGCAATCAGTAGAGTACTTCATGGTTCCAAGCAGAATACTAGTTAGCTTTTGATACTTTGTTGGTTTTTGCTTTTGTTTTTTCTTGAAAACAGCAAAATTCTTACCCGATGCTCTTCTTGTTGTTGCTTTAAAGTTTCATACTCAAGGGCAGGTGCAGGAAGCTGAGAGATGATCATTTCTGTTTCAGTTAACCACGGCCAAAGCTCTTCATAAGTCTCCCAGAACTGGTTAACTAGGGACTGAGCCCGCTCCAGCTGGAGGTTTCTCTCCGAGTTCATTTGACAGACTGTATCATATTTCTGTAACAGGCTTTTCAGTTTTTTCTGTGAAATAATATTAACAAAAAATGGCAATGTATGTCTTTCCACATATTCATTATCCTAATCCTAAACAGCCTTTGATAATTAACAGCACCAAACCATAGTGAACAAAATCTTAATTCTGATAGTAGTTCCACAGTACTGGAGCATTTAAAGAGGAAAGAACCAATACTGTGGGAGATCTGAATTTGGCAGGACACATTCAAAGTAACTAAAACACAAACAACACCGTATTCCTTAAACTTCCATTTAAGCTGCAAACAACTTTACTGCCTGTCCCAGCCCCATTTTCTTTCTGGAGGCACACATCTTCAGCAACGCTTGGCAGAAGCTAAATTTTTGAGAGCGTTTCTGAATCAAAGCATCATGAACATTGCACAAAAATTTGTCTTTTTTTTTTTTTCTAATTCTACCAAAGAATGGGGGAATATACCTCTGGATAAACTTTCTACAGAAAGCACATAACACTATTTTCCATGTTAGCAAGTATTAATTAATAAGAATACATTACCATTAATAACATGACAGAACTTAAAGGTTTAAGCAATACTCCTCTATTCTGTTTGGGCATATGATAATAAAAGATGTATCGACTGGATATATAATTTTCTGTGGAAGACTGGCCATCTTATCATTTTTACATTACATGTAAAAATGTTGAAATGAAACATTACAATGCAACAATGCACATAAGTGCTAGCCTTAGAAATACAAGACATATAAATAAGGTGCTGAATATGAAGTACAAGATCTCTTCTGTTAGAACAAGATATTGTTTCATTTGTTATGTGTTGCATGTAAATTAAGTATAGGGATGCTATCCAAAGGACAAAATATAGCCTAGTATACAGATACACTGTTTTTTTTTTGTTGCTGTTTTTGTTTTTTTTTTTTACTGAAATATATCTCTAACAGAGGATCACCTACAATTGCTCACCCTTTGGGCTATATTTTAATAGACTGAACTAAATTCACTTAAGAACAAATCAAATTTATTCAGTGATTCTGCAGCAGAGCACAATTAGTGAATTACTGTTGGTCTCTGGAAGGACCAAAATCACAGATCACATCCATACCAGTAAAAAAGTTCATGCTAAAAATGCCAGTAGGAAAGATCTCTCTGTGTGCATGCATGAAAAACACACACATATACGTATATTCTTTCAGCCCTCAACCTCAGGCTGTGTGTGCACACATAAACAAATGTGTAAGAATGCCTTTCATGGGCTGTGTTAGTCAACAGGATGGAACACTCCTGGCAAACAATTCCCCCACTGAAATTGGCACAAATGAAGATAAAGACACACACTGAAGTGCCAGCCACTGAATGAGGCACTGAAACACACACACCCAGCCAGAGCTTCACAGACTCTAGGGAACAGAGGAAGATAAACAGCCAGATTCCACACGCATCACCCCAGATGACTAATACCTATTCACTCAATCATTTCACTGGCTAAAATACTGTTTACCATGGAAGATGACAAATGGGCTCTGAATTAGTGTCAGATAATGAAGTAGACAGTGCTTGCTCTTTGAACATCCTGAAGCATTTCTTCTAGTATTACAACCCTCGGACCAGAAGTGGCTGTAATTAATGCTTTTTCATTAATGTTTTAAAGTATACACCATAAGAATCTTCCTGCAGTCTATGGTCTTCCTATCCACCACCGTAGCTGCAAATTTAGGGGAAATTTACCTTTATGGTCTGCTTTTCTTCTTCAGTGCACGTGTTCATAATCTTATCCCCGGACTTAACAAGTTCATCTATAGTATCTTTGTGCCTCAAAATCTCCATGGTAAAAGCCTTGAAACACAATAAAAACTGGTGAGCAATATAAAATAAAGTACATGGAGCAAAAACTATTTGTGAAGTGCATTATGATGGACTGAAAATTAAATCACAGCAGTACATTTTCTAGATGGAGACTGTTCTGGCCAATAATTAACATGACAGTTGGAAATGCATTTCTTTTACCTTTTGAACTTGTAGCTGAGCTGTGGTCTGGTCTTGCTCAAGCCTAATATCACCAAGAGACATCAGTTTCTTCTCTGTTTCTGCAATCCAGGCGAGTTCAGCATCAGCTGCTTGATCAAACTAAATGAGGGAGACATGACTAAATTCAATGATTCTATAGACATGAAAAGTTAGAATGACTTCAAAAATTTTATAGAAGATAAAAAGCACACTTCTGAATTAGCAGAAAGATAGTAACTCTCTTTCCATATGAGGCTTTTATGTAAATGAAATACAATGCCTCAAATGGTCCTGAGGAACTGGAATAAAATCAGCTTTATTCATAAACAAAGCAGCAGACGTACATTTTTCCAAAGCCTATCACTCCTCTAACAATCATAACTAAAAGGGTTACCACTTCAGAATCTTAACTAGAATGTTTATTTTCACTTGACTCAACTTTCACATCTTTTCCACCTCCAAATTTATTTTTTCTACTACTGTTGGAATTATCCTAAGAAATAGCTGTTTGATGCTATCTTTTCCATCTTAAGAGATGCTTTGGTAATAAATTATAAAGGTGAAGCAATTACAATTCAAGTAAGTCAGTGGAAAAAAAACCCAACAAAATACGGAATTCAGAGAAGACAGGATTTCATCCAAAACCAGAACACGGATTAAATATCAAAATACCAAAATATAAATATCAAAATGAGGCATTTGGGCAGCCAGTCCTTTCAGTAAAGATTAACTTCAGACTATCGTTAGTTGACACTTCAGTGTTTCAAGAATTACCTTAAAGCACTAAAGTAATTAATTATTTAGATGATCTGTTTGTTACTAATTCGTTAAAAAAAAAAATAAAAAAAAAAATGAGAGAACCTAAAAAGTATTACCTTGGGGTCCAATTCTGATGAAAAGAACGATTTTTTAAAAAATGATGTATTATCTATCACTTCTGGTCAAGTTTGCAAATGTGCACCTTAGTGCATCCATACTGTAATACTGAGCTTAAGCCATAGAGAAATAATTTGCAGTACCATCAGAGGCACAAAACAATAAGCACTAAAACTATTTTTTTTCTAAAGGTTTGATCCCCACTGCAATTATTTGAAGATTAGTATGGCTCTGAGTTATTCTGAAGGTCTTCCAGGGCATTTTATGTCAGAACCTGTTATTTAAGTTCTTTACAGAGCGAGTGGTGAGATGCTGGAACAGGCTGCTCAGAGAGGTTGTGGATGCCCTGTCATTGGATGTGTTCAAGGCCAGGTTGGATGGGGCCCTGGGCAGCCTGGTCTGGTATTAAATGGGGAGGCTGGTGGCTCTGCATGTGGTAGGGGGGGTTGGAGATTCATGATCCTTGAGCTCCCTTCCAACCCTGGCCATTCTGTGATTCTGTGACTACCACACTTCCTTCAGAAGTCTTGTCTTTTAAATCTGATGGCCAGTGCATTTGTGGTTGTAGGACTATGTTGCTCCTGGAACATAGTTGGAGTTCGCTTTGGCCACTAAATAACTCTTGTTTTAGTGGTTAATTATGAGTCCCATGAAAACAAAGGAAGCAGTTCTGAGATTTCATTCTTATTGAGTCAATCTTTTTCAGCCCTGTTTAATCCATTTGTTACATGAAAGAGCTGAAACATTCTTTTTCACCATATGTCATTTCTCATACAAAGTAACAGCAAGTAGTATGTGTCCTAAATTGTGCAACTTCCTAACAGAAAGGTATTTTCTGAAACAATCAGTACTGTAAAAATTAGCATGAAGTAAATGCACCAACAGTATTTAATCCCAGTTCTTTGGAAGCCCATCTACTTATAACCCAACTTAAGGAAATGAACATGATGTCAAATATGTCAGAGGTACAACCAGTCTGTGACTTCCTAATACCAAATATCCATGGGTATGTCACTAATATTGAGCAAACATTTAGTGGAAATAATAAAATCAAGGCATGGCACTGGAAAAGTCTAGGTTCCACAGTGCTGAGCTACATTAGAACTCTAAGCCTCATTTGCTAAGGTTGTAGGATTTGTAACTTATGATGTGTGCGTATAACATTGAGGAATATGAAGTACAAAACCAGCCCCCTTTGCATCCAAAATTCAAAGATATTTTTCTCAATAATGCATAGCAGAATTATTTTTCAGCCTTGAACATTGCTTGAGTCACTATAAAAAAAGTCTGTCTTATTCCTACCTGGTTTAACCAACCATGTTTCATTGCAGTACTTCCAACTAGGAAGGACGGCTTGTGAATATGATGACACTGTGATTTTCTCTATGAATGCTTTATAAAGCACTCTCTGTGACTGCTTTAGTGCAAAGAACAAGAAAAGCAACTACAAAATATGACCTTCTCTTTCTATATTGCACTTTTTGCACTAGAGAAAGATACTGACCAATACCTTCAGTATCAACAAATGAGAACATGCAGTAGAAATTTCTCTCTCGCATATTTCTATCCATTTAGGGGCATTCACACTATATTAAGCGTTCAACCTCATTAACAGCATGAAACCATGTTCAGTTGAACAGTTCACACAGCTTAATGCATTTGTCTCCTTGGCCCATTAATGTCTATCACAAAAACCATGCTACTTCCACTGAACTCTCACATTCTTGGTGGATGTGCCCTTCAATCAAAACTTTTTAATAGAACAGTCACTTGAACAAGTTGCTTCAGGGTAAGCTCACAAAGCATTAGCTCCTCCAAAAATATTTTTTCATTATGCATAGTCTATCTTTGAGCTGAATGGAAAGCAGCTTATCCTTATACTGAAGCATCTTAAGCCCCTTAATCATAGGATATAGTGTATAGGAGCATACTGTGGTGGGCTCAAGTGAAGGTTAGGGGTATTCAGGACTCTAGTGCAATATGTCCTTTCAAGGCTAGGTAGTGGAGCAGCATCTCTGAACTCTTCTGGCCTGGACTTGGATGTGCTGAATTGGTGTTAGGTGATGAAACATAATTCAGAGACTTGAAGGAGAGCAAACATTCTCCTGTTTCATAGAATCTATTAGAATTCTATGAATCTAGGCCTAGAAAGATGTTTAATAACACCAGTCCCAACACCAATCCCTGAGGAACACTACACGTCACTGGTTTCCATTTGGACATGGAGCCGTTGACCACAACTCTCTGAGTGTGACCATCCAGCCCATTATTTATCCAGCAAGTTGTTCATCCATCAAATACTCTTTTTGTCCAATTTAGTGATTAGGATGTCATGCGGGACAGTGTCAAATACTTTGCACAAGTCCAGCAAGATGAAATCAGTTGATCTTCCTTTATCCAGTGGCACTATACCTCCATCATAAAAGGTCAAGTTTGTCAGGCATGAACTTGCCCTTGGTGAAGCCATGTTGGTTACCACCAATCACCTTGTCTTTATTTTCCATCTACCTTCTTAGGGTCTTCAGGAGGATCTGCTCCATGATTGTGCTAGATCTGGTTGGCCTATAGTTCCCTGATCTTCTCTTCTTCCTAACCTTGAAAATGGGGGTTATGTTTTCCCTTTTTCAGTGGGAACTTCACCATATTGCCAGCTCTTGCAAAGCAGCTTGGCAACTTCATCTGCCAGTTCTCTCAGAACCCATGGATAGATCTCATCAAGTCCCATGGACTTGTGCACCTTCAGGTTCTTTAGATGCTCTCAAGCCTGATGTTCTCTAGCAGCAGGCAGATGTCTTTCTCCAAATTCTTACCTTTGTTTTCTGCAGCTTGTGAGGTGTGGCTACAAGCCACAAGGTGAGTCACCACCCTTGCTGGTGAAGACTAAGGCAAAGAAGTCACTGAGCACCTCAGCTTACTCTGTATCCCTCATGACCAGGTCTTCAGTTTCCTTCAGGAGAGGGCCCACATCTTCCCCAGCCTTCCTTTTATCGTATCTCTGATACACCTGTAGAATTTCTTCTTGTTCCCCTTTATGTCCCTAGCTAGATGTAATTATATCTAGGTTTTAGGTTTCCTAGCCTGATCCCTGGCTGCTCGGACAACTTTGCAGTCTTCCCAGGTAACCTGTTTCTCCTTCCACTCCTTATAGACTTTCTTTTTGTACTTAAAGTCCAGGAGCTCCATGGAGGCCCCCTGGCATTCTTGCCTGCCTTCCTTTTTCCTCTTTTCACTCATAGAAAATCACCCTTTGTTGCTGAGGATTTGTTTCAAGGAGACAAAATAATACTCATACCAAACCCCTTAAAAAGTTAAACATGAAGTTATTTTTAACCTCACTAATAAGGAGATCTGAGTTACTGCCAGCTTCTTTCAGTTGGCTTCCAATAAACTTTGAAATCGTCACATACGGTTTCTCCTTGTCCCATTATAACTATTTACGGGAACTATTAGCAGAAAGAAAAATCTCCACCAATATTTTTATGCCTGAACTGTAGGCAGACAGTGGAAAAATTGTGTTCCATTTTGCTTTTACAAACATAGACCTTAAAGTGGGTCCATTTAGTAATATAATTGGAGTATCAGTTCTCCAAGTGTACCCATATACATGCATCTGTGTTTTGAAACCTTCACATATTTAGTAATTCAGGTTTTGTATCCCAAGAAGAAAAGCATTGTAGCTATGCGTAAAAGCAACTGTTATTTAAACTCTGCAGTACACTTTAGATAACATAATCCAGCTTTCAACTGTCAAAAATACAGAGAAGCTAGACAATCAACTGACGCTGGAAGGCGTGGCAATATTATTGATTTCAATGCTGCATCCAGGAAAACTGGCTGGGGAGCTGTGCCATAATTTACTCAACATGATCTGTGAAAGATAAGGGCGATGCAGTTGTTACTCAAGAAAACTCCACGGGCAGTTATAGTAATGTTAGCTACAAGACTGAAGCTTTTGTCAACAGAAAGTCATATGGTTACAACAGCATACCTTCTGGCATGCGTATCTTTACAGTGGAGTCACATTCCATTCAAACAGGTCTTTTGCTGCCTGAGCACAATAAATGTTTGGTAATGCTATTAAAGGACATCTTCTATTCAAGCACACATTGCCAGAGGCCACTTATTATAGCCCTAAAACAGGTTATCAGTACCTGCTGGGATCTCAGGATGGCGGCATCAATCTCATCCACCTTCTGAGAGATTGTGTCACTCACTAATCTGTAACGTTCGTTGTCCTCTGTTATCATCTTGTCAAGCCCCTCTCTAGCCCTCCATGGCACCAGTTCCAGGAAGGCACTGCCGACTTCATTGAGAGTGTCCAGTAAGGCTTTGTTGTTTTTTGCTTCTTTTTTCAACTCCTGAAAAAGTTCATTTAAAGTAAATGCGCCAGCATGAGTTGAACACGCACACACAGTTTACATATGTTTTTTTATTCTCTAAACTACTGACTAGAGATCTGAAATGTTTTCCAGGCACACCAAAGGGATAAATGAGCACAATTATTTTCAGTTCAGTTGTACTAGCTTTTTGATACTTGTCAGTTGCTTGACAAAAAAGTCGGTGGGTCTAAGCTTTCTACAGAGTACGTAACTAAAAACATTTCTCCAGTCAATATGATAGTTTGAAATTCTCTGAAATTTTATGAGTTGTGAGTGCTTAAGGAAGTGAACAAATAAAATAAAACTAACACATACTAATTGCAACCTGTCATACCATAAGGAACTAAATCACCACTAAAGCATGAAATGAAGCAAAACATGAATTCAAACAATTTCTGAAATGAGAAATGATTGGGTTATATTCCTGTCAAATTATCACACAATCCTTCAAGCTTTTTCTGTACAGGAAGCCCCACTGATGATTCTGTATCCATTTCTACATCTACAAACAAATAATTCAATTTATTAACATCTTAATATATTAAACGTTAATGTGTATTAATATAGTACATATATAACTTGAAGGAAATACATTTTTTCATTTTTTTCCCACTCAAAACACTGCCCTCACCATCCAACTTGCAATATTATTTTTTTTAAATAACTATTTTTTGTTAAACAAGATCAGTAATGCATTTTAAATGCTGTCTTTTTCATATTTTACAGGATGATATCCATGTCATAACCAAAGAACCAAAATAACTTTGTTTGACAAGTCTGGAGTTTTCCCAGGGTAAGGTAGCTGCTTGAACAAAAAAGAAATGTTGTGCTGCTGAGCTAAAAATAAATCACAACCCAATTTTGTATGGGATTATAACAAATGACTCTGGAAAGTAAGCGTGATTCTTAACTACTGCTACAATTACAGCTGATCTAATGCCAAATTAGTTATTCACAAAACAATTTTCTGCCAAACCAAAAGTTAACACAAAAAACCATACAGCGATAATTCACAGATTCTAAAACCTACTTTTTGTCTTTCTTGTGCTTGGCTTAATTCTTCACCCTGTGGTATTTGAGTTTCATATGACAGTAACTCCACTTCCACTTTGTCAAGCCATTTGCAGAGCTCTTCATGGGTTGAGTGCAGCTGACCTGCAAGCTGTAGAGCCTGCTCTAAGGTCTTGGACACATCAGAACTCAATTTTGTAATGTCTTTGTATCTCACTTTAATGCCTTCCAGTTTATCTTGAATTATTATAACTTCATCACCTAAAATACCAGAAGAACATTATTTCTTGTGAACATAATTCCTTAAAAATAAAAAAAAATCCTAAGCATTGGCCCCAACCTAACACAGCAATCTCAGTATTTAATTTAGAAAATGATCCAAACAGGAGACGGGGCAAATCCTCACCTCCTGTAAATTATTCTACCCTCACTAAGTCTACAAAGCTATGAAGTTTACCTCAGTTTACGATCTGATCTTCTGCCTTTTTTATTGTTTTACTAAACTATCAGAAAGTGAAGACTTTGACTCAACATTTAATGCAAATGTTCTTTAAAAAAAATCCATCCTTAAATTCACAATAGTTCTTAAAAGGTTATAAAAAAATTACAGAAGTTACTGAAATACAAGAAAAAAAGTCAAGAATACTAACTAGATTTTCCATTACACTGATATTTTACACTATTCCTTGAACTGAACACTCTCTTTACAATACATTAAAAACAAAAGGCTAAAATAAAAGCAACCTCCTGAAATTTATATTCAGATTTCATTATAGATTATGCATAATGTTTAAATTTGGAACAGAGAAAGATTCCCCATCTTCAACCACATGTATGTCTTAGGGAGCTCAAGAACTTTAGAAGTGCTGGAAAATCTGGACAGGTGTTGATCTACAGAGCAGACAGATGGCGTACAACTGGAATGCAACTTTTCCCACAGTATTGGCTCCAATGGACAAAGCCTTCCTCTTGCAGTAAAAGGTAGTCTAATATCTCGTTCTTCTGTGAATGTCTCCAGGGAACTGACTGTGTCCACAGCCAAACAGCCCTCCAACCAGAGTAATGTCCATAACTTGAAATTAGGAATGGAATGCAGGTTCACTAAATTTTCCATTAAGAATAATAGTAAAACAAGGGCCAAATTCCCTACAAGCATAAACTAACTTTTGCTCACTAACGTTAACAATACATTTGGCTCCAAAACATAACCCACTCTGATCTCATAACTTTGTTAAAATAGATAACTACAAGTGCTTTAACAAACAAGCATATTGGTTGTTACTAATACTTGGTTGTTACTAGTATCTACATATTCTACTTAAAACTTCTCATAAGCACTTATCATTACAAGAAAAAAAAAAAAAAGCCTGGCAAATTGTACTTTTCTAAAAGCTCTCACCTGTTGTTTGTTTGAGAAGCTCTAAACCATTTTGTATAGCCAAATCAACATTTTGTTTTCTGAGAAGAATCTCCTCCTGAAGCTCCTAAGAGAAAATGCCACTTATGTAAGCACAAACATAATAAACAACACTATTCTTATTTGGATTAAGCATATTTCCATTTAAAACAAAATAGATTAATGAAAAATAAATGAAATATGGATTATAAATCATATAAAAATAAATAATAAATGAACAGAAATCAAAATACCAGTAGTTCAGAGTGCTGTTTCTCAAGCAATTCTGTGTTGCAATCTTGGACTGACAACTTGCTCAGTTTATCATGGACTTCATTCAGCCAGTTCATCAACTCAACTTCGTCCTCCCCAAAAATCTGAGCATTGCAGTATGCTTGCTGTAGAAGTTCAGACCTGCTGTTGCTCTTCTCTTGAATCTCAACGTATCGGGCCTGAGAAGAATCTAGCTTTTCCTGCACCATATCTTTATCTTCCCTGGAGCTCATAGTCTTTAGAGACTGACCAGTGCTAATGGCCTGAAGCAAACTCTTATTGTGAGCTAGGACATCATCTTCTAGGGCCTATATATTTTTTTAAATAATGAAAAACAATGGAAAAGAAAATCAGAAAAACATAAAAGAAAGTGGAACTAAATAAAAACTGAATTAAAAAGAACATACTGCCAACACAAATGAATAAAACTCAAATTACAGGAAAAAAAAAGTGTAGTAAAACACAAGTACACCACAAGAGCTTTCCCAATTGTGCTTACTTCACAGATGAGTTTAAACAGAATGGCACGAGCAAATGTGTTGCTCATATCTTACTTTATGCTGAGAAATCTGCTGTTGCAGTTTGGAAGCCTGTGTTCCAATGGGTTCAGCATTTGCAAGCCTCTTCTCTGTGGCCGACAGCCACTCCACTAATGGTTCCAGAGCTTCATGAAACTGCTGTGCTACCACTGAGATGCCTTCCAACTGGCGGTTCCTATAAACATCCCAAGAGAAAGAGCCTACTGCAGGGCATCTGCTTTAGCAGAAGTGTTGGACTGGATGATCTCTTGACGTCCCTTCCAACCCCTGCAATTCTGTGATTACACCTTTTAAAGTTAGGCAAAGACTCTACTGAACCAGAACATACGATCACACTTCCTCAGCACTGTACATTATCTGCTAACATTTGTTCATTGATGTGAACAGAACTACGTAGCTTTACTTCACTCTAATTTGAAACTAATGAGACAGTGGTAATAAAGCACTAAGACTTGACCTCCAAAATAAAAAAAAAGAAGTATCTAAAACCTTTCCGTTTCAGATTATTACATTTCAGAGAAAGTTCCTGATTACAGGAAGCCTTCTCTACAGCCACTGCTGAGAAAATTTCCCTCAAGAAGACTTTTAAGAGATATTTTTCCCCACATAAAAAACGTCACAGTATTGTCTTTCAGCAGGGGATCTTATTACAGGTAAAAGCTGTGCTTATACATGCTTCCCTAGGCTTACAAACAAGGGAGACCCTACAGACCTGTCACAGTCAGCTATATAATGCTCACAGAAATACTCTACTTAGTTTTCAGAATCGTGGTCTGATCTTCAGATCTTCTCATTTCCAGAGACTGGCAAAGGAAAACGGAGACAAGCCTGCTGCAACTAATAGATAGCTTGGGAAAAGCTGCAATTTGATTTTTAATTAAGTATCACCAGATTGGGAAAAGAATATTAAATTAAACATGACATTAACATTTATTCCACCAATGACTCAGATTCCTCCAATAAATTTAAAAAAAAAAAAAAAAAAAAAAAAATAAAAAAAAAAAAAAAGGGAAAAAAAGGAAATAATTATCTATTAGTGGTTTACTCTACCAATTGAATAATTGAATAATTGTATCTTCAGTATGAAATAGCAAGAGATTCAGAGTAAAGGAACTATAGAGGCTAGCAGAAGGACTAGAAGACAACACAGCTGAATTTAATGTTACTCTAATTGCTCAAATCCCAATCCATCCATTTGCTCTTCACTGTAAAGTTTTACTGCTCACTTAAAACAATTTTCCTAAACTTTCCAAATCCTTTCTCATTCTCAATTACATATCTTTTTTCAGGTCACTTATGCATACTCTTCTCTCCCTACTATGAGGCTGTCCTTAAAATCCCTACCCAGAAAATACATTCAGCAAAGTCCTTTAAACACTGATGTCTTCAGATGCTTTACAGTTTGTGACTTGCCATATATTTTATACACAGACAACTCAAAAATATCTAAGTGTGTGTATATGTAGATATTGTGTCTTGTTGAATTGGAACTTGAACTGGACTGCAATCTCTAGTAGAGTGTTTTCTGCACTGCTAGAATACAGGTACATACTTCAGTGGTCCTTCTTCCTCCGGAATTAATGCAGCTTAGCAACTTGAGTAAGAACATCAACAACTGGCAGCACCAGGGTTACTACCCTGTAGAAACTAATTATATGGATAACATTGAACAGCAAAAGGAGAAATGCCACCTCTTTGTAGCAGCAGGTCAGGATTCTGAAGTTCCAATGAAACATTGTTATTATTTAAGTCTCAAACCCATACTTGATTCTATGCAAAACAGGAGATGTGGTTTTTAAATCAAGAAACTAGTGAACCAACAAAGATAAACTGTATAATACAAAATACACGTATGCAGTTAATTCTAGCCGATTGTTATATCCCAGGCTATGATTCTGTTACAAGCTTTCACTCTTTTCAAGTCCCTATTTCCCACTTTTTTCTTCAGAGGACCTATTACATCAACTTCAAGATACAGCAATGTAATGTACTAACAAGGATGATATTACTTAAAATATTTACGTTAGGGAGTTCCACATACTGCTTTTGACCATCCATCACGTGCTACATCTGTATTATTCAAAGCTATGAAGGAATTTGAAATACCTTGTTTCAGCTTTACTGAGCAATGCATCCCATCGACTATCCAGCAAACTCAACTGCTTCAAGATTTTCACTTTATCAGCAGGTTCTGCTGACTCTGCAATTTTCTCCCCTTCACGCTTGATTACCTCAACAGTAGGCTTGCGGTCATCCAACAGCCTCTGGAGAAGCTAGAGAAAGCAATGAGATGTGGAGTTATTAAGGAACACTGAAACATTACAAGTGTAAAAACAGATGGAGCTAGACTTCTTGAAAAACTCTTAAAGAGAAAAAAAAAAAAGCAATGCTTATATTGTGATGCTGTGACTAATGCTAATGCTAATCAGATATAGGCACTCCTCCTCCCTGGCCCCACATACATGCTCATTTTAATTTCTCAATAGCAGCAGAGCTTCCCCAAGTCCAAAAGACCTCTTAGGTTTCCTTGGGGTGAAAACATGAGGCAAACCCAAAGAGCAAATATACAGGGTAACAAGTTATGCCTAATACCACTTAAGAAAACATGCAATTTAAAGTATTTGATGTATTTTGTAGGAGCATTCATGAGAAAGACACATGTCCTTCTAGATTTGGCAACACAAAGGCAATTGTGTAAACAGATACAAAAATCAATGACACAACCTATTCATTATTTCTTTGAGATACAGTGAAATCATTGATCTAGTTTAGTAAAATCATTTTCTTTTCCAATGGACATTAACATTTATTTCCAAGAGAATGTTCATAATTCTAATTAGAGCTCAGATTGCAGTGTCTCACTCTGTCCTGTGCTCCTAGAAGGTGGGCACTTCTCCCAGCTGGATAGACTCTGGAGTACCAAATGGGTGGCTGTCAAATATACCTCAGTATACTTGAAGAGATCTCTGCTTTGACAGACAGGAGGATTTCTTCTCATTTCTCCAGTGAGAAGAAAGAGACTGGACATATTTTACTTACTTTCTGCTCTTGTATTTGGGCCTTCACAACTTTGAATTCAGCAGATGGCGGCTTTTGATTAGCCACAAGTTCTTCTGTATCAATGAGCCAACTAAGCAGAGATTCAAGGGCATCCTGAAATCTCCCGCAGTGAAGGAGGGCTTCCTGCAGTTGTGCTGCACGTTGGGCCACCTGAAAGAAAGTAGAGCATCTGACTGCACTTTTTTTTTCATTTGCTTAATGACATGGCAATATCATTACCATGTACACTCACTTTCATAGGTTTTTGTAACAGCACTATTGCACAATTTACCATTAATCTCTGCAGTCATCCACCAAAAAGAGGTTGACTGAGTAAACGAGTCTGCTCTAGTAGTCCATTACAAGAGACACTCCTGTTTCATTTAGCTACAGTAACATGAATTACACTGACAGGATGTTTGTATTTCTTATGCTCTTCATTTTCCTTACAAGAAGACTGAGCCAGGAATCCTGAGAAGCAATTGAGGGGCAATAACGCCTTCAAAGGAAAAAAGACATAGGAAAGGATAGGACAAATAGGTGAATCACAAGTGTCAGTGGCTCTGCTGCATCACTCCTTTGGGAACACAGAGATCAGCAGAAACTGAACGCTATTTGGATTTCCCATCCCTGCCATTTTCAACAGCAACTACTTCAGGAAGATAAGCCTTTAAAGCATAGGAAAAAAAAAAAATCTACAGCAGAGTTTTCCAAAGCAGTAGCACCTTCCAAACTTTCAGGCAACACTTAAGGTACTTACTATAAAGGAAATGTGCCACTAGCCACACTAAGCTGGGTTGAATCACTGTGTCCTGCACTGAGCATGTATAGCCAGTGTACACAAATATAACAGTGAAGAAATGTGAAAAAATACCAAAAAGGGAGTGTTCCAAAGCAGCTGACTACAAATGACATTGCTACCTTTCCCATGTGAGTGTCATAACTCTTGCCTCTTTCACTGAGTTATCAAACTTCTCTGTTCTGCTGAAGCAGAAAGGAATACAGAGCCCTGGAGGAGTCTTTCCTCAATGAAAAGCCATGAGAAACCTACAGAGTTTGACAGAACTTTATAATGACAGCTAATATCTCCAGCAACTAGCGATATAAATCTTATCCTTAGAATTACTACTGAAGTTATTGTATAAAATAACATAACTGAATATTTAATTTCCTGTGTTTTGAAAGAAGTTTAAATAAGTAAGGAAAACATAGGACATGACAAAAGCAAAAGAGCATACAAAATAATAACCTTCTTATTAAGAGTTTTCCACCGGGTGTTAACATCTTCAAGGTCATGTTCAAGGCTTTCTGTGTTGGTGCTTTTAGCAGCACTTTGAATAAGGCCTTGACCCAACCAGTTCACCTCCTGTTGTTTAACCTGCAGGGGCTCGATTTCTTCTTTCTGGAATACCTGCAGTTGGAAAACCAGGACACACATGAAAAATAGAATTCACCTTGTGCATCACACTATGTAAAAATAATACATATGTATATATGTATGTGCTGAACTTCCTGACTGATAAAGAAAGGAAAACCATTCCTTACCAGAACCTTCCTTAAAACAAACAAACAAACAAACAAACAAACAAACGACATGAAAGACTTCATCTAAACAAAATAAATGCAGTACACCACTGAGGTAGGATGATGTACATTTCCATCAGTAGCTCTAAACAGGAAGAAAGGGGAGAAAGCAAGGGAGGGAGAAGATCTTCACAACTAGGAAAAATACGAAGACCAGAGGAATGCATCTATCTGTTCAATTATCTGTCTATAAACTATACCAAAAAAAAAAAAAAAAAGGCACAGAAGGACTGTAAGTTATCCTTACATAAACAAGCAAACACCAAGACAGACAACTGGGCATTTTTTGCCAAGTTAGGAAAAAAGTAAAACTTTCAAGTTAAAGAAACAGAGAAGAAAAAATGATTTTAAGGGAGGTTTTATGAGAATATAAGCATAATAAAATGAGGAAGCAGTACAGATGTTCCTGAAAAATCGTCACAGAGGACACCCATGAGAATGGTTTTAATTCAGAAACATTCTTGCAAATCACCAGGGCTTTGACAGTGCCCAAACAATTTGAACAGTTTTCTGTTTGCTTTATTTTACTTTTTCAGGTACTTGAGGCTTTTCAGAGCCAGATTATTACCATTAGCAACAGCAATGTAAATCACCACTTGTATTCAACTGAATGAGGCTGAAACGAAACCAGTGTCAATGAGATCAGAAAATGGCCCAAAGCCCCTGAATTAATTACACAGGCCAGTGAAAAATAACCAATGAATAAACAATGCTAAAGAATGCTCAACTTTTGACCCTAAATCCTTCTATTTCTATAGCAGCATTCAGTAACAGTTTTGGTGTACATTTAGAGCGTTCAAAGCAACCTTTCTCAGCATTCTGAAAAGGAATCACTTCAAACATACCAATGACTCCTCTTTTGCACGGAACACAGTATGGCAAGTGATTTCTTTGCAAGCAGCAGCCCTCAGGTGGCTGAGCACACTTCCAGGAGCTTGACAAGTCAATCTAGAAGCTAGGGCAAAGCTACACCAAGCAAGGGGGGAGAAGAAAGGGGGTGTAAAATCAACTAAGCATCCATAAGAATTTTGTTATTATGGACAAAAAAGAAAAAGCCCTGAAAACTCTAGGACTGTGGTTACATGAAAACTTACAGCATGCAACCAGCTGGCTGCTCCCAGAAAAGGGAAAACGTTCCTATTTTTCTTTACTTAAGAGAGAAGGCAAAATAATCTTTTTATACTGAACCAACAACAAATTCTTTTATGTCCCATAAAGCCTCATCTTTTGAAAGCCATGTCCTGCCACAAAGGACTGATCTCCATAACCTGCCCCTTAAAAAGACAAGCGTTCTTTGCAAAGAGAAGCTTAAAATAAATTACAATTACTGCTGAGGCCAAAGTTTACCCAAACAACTTAGCAACAAAGCTTCAAGTATCTCAGATTTCAACCAGAGAGGGAAGAAAGAAATTACAGACGTGATAAACACCCTTTCCTTATTACAAAGCTCCTACGTTACCCACCACTCTGAGAGCACTGTAAGACCCAGTGCCTCTAAAACACAGCCATGCCGTCAGATCTACTTTCAGGCACGCAAATGCAAAGGAAGGCTTTCAGAACATGCAGTGAGCCTTTAATCTACGTGCCTTGGAAACCACAACAATCTGATACTGTTGCTTATACCTTTATGAGTAAGGCAGTTCAGCCCTGAATAAATGGGCTGTAGCTGCCCTTGAATGGCATTGCCTTTAACCACAATCTGTGTAAGAACTGAACAACTGAACACGAACATCAGTGCACAGTGAGGCTCTCCAAATTGAGAGTAACAGACACCATCTGGACAATAAATAACCATGCACTGAACAGCTGGAAATAATCACCCCTGTTAGAAATTGCCCCTCATTCATTTTCCAAACTGACCACCACACCTATTTGGGACATCTCATGTGTGCTGCACAAGTGTCTCTGACCACTACATCTGCTGAATTAATAAAACACAAAGCGTTTCCAACAAGAGTCAAGTGTAAAAGAAGATTATAAGCAAGTTTGTTTAAGGTTACATTACAACTATTTCACAAATGGATTTTTTTTAATTACCTTATTAGACAATAGGCCATTGCAGACTGTATCTAAGGTTTCTTGTATGCCTGTAGCCCAGATATTGCTTTCACTTCTCTCTGGGATAGCTTTTGGACAGTTTACAGTGCAATCTAATTCAAGCTGCTGAACAGAAAATGTCATTTCATTTGAGCCTGCATCTGTTATACTCGAATCCCCTGGATCAGATAAAATCTCATATTTTGCTAAATCCATGTGACTATTATTTACAGCAACGTTCATACAGTAACCATCTAATTGAGGAGGAGTACCATCCACATCATTCCCCTCCACTGTTGTGACTTGCGTTTGAATTTTTCCACGTATGTCATAGCCATTTTCCACTCCATTTTCACTCAGGGAAATGCTTCCTCCATCACCTTGAAGAGGATGGCCATGTGTCAGAGTTTCCTTTCTGAAACTTTCTAAGTAAGTGTATTTTCCACCCATCTCTTCCTGGTCACTCTCACATTTCTGTGAATTGCTTTGTTTGACTTTTCCAGAGGGCACAATGTCACATGAAGTCAGCCTGCAGCTCTCTCTGACAAAAACACTGCTGCTTGCAAGCACTGGGGCTTGCTGCTCTCTGCAAAGAGCTGGAAAGAATGGGCTGAGCTGACCTACTGCCTGGATGTCTTCTGCAGAAGATAAAGTCTGTGCCTGCATTCGCTCCCCTGCTAAGAGCGTATCTTGTTTTTCTTCCCTTTCTGTTGGAGGGCTGCACAAACCAGAATCATCTTCTTCTGAGGTCAGAGAATTCGTACCCCACTTGCATTTGCCTGATTTAGCTGTATCTGACAGGTCACCGGTTTCACTGAATGAGCACTCACTTTTATTTGTGTAATCTGAAAAGTTGGGCGGGACAAACATTCTCCATGACCGCCTGTGCTCCTTTTTCTCTGCGTGAGACTTCGTTTTGGGCAATCCCCCTGTTCGAATGACATCGCCGTTCAGCTTGAGAGCATCAAAGATCATTTTCTCATCTAACTTCTTGGCCTCACGGCTTCGGAGCTCAAAAGCACTGGAGGACGTCAGGGCACCATTGGAGCACAGAGTGCCGATATCCAGTGTTCGGTGACTGTAGGGTAAGGTCCGGTCCGTGAAGTGTCTGGAGGAGAGGCTGCCCTTCGATCCTGAATCGATTTGCTCATTGAGCCGCACGGTGTCATAGATGGACCTCTGGGGGACGTAACAGTCCTCAATGTTCAGGTCTTCATCCTCTTCTCCTTTGCCCACACACGGAGGATTCTGACGTAAACAGTCCGGCCTGCTAAGTGGCTTCCCCATTTTGCAAGGATTGACACAAGATGCTACGATCCTTCTGCTTTCAGAAAGGAGGGAAACATTTAGAAAACACTGTCTGTCTAAAAAACTACAGTAAACTTGCCCTCAGCACAGGATGCATAGATATAAAACATACATGATAACTTATGAGGTGGTTAAGGTTGTCATCAGTGCATTGGTTTAAATGCAGTTTTACCTGGATGTGTTACTGGTAGTTTGTTGGTTTTTTTTTTTCTTTTTCCCTTGAAAACATAAAGTGCTTGAGTGAGAAAGGAACAGAAACCTTCCAATATCACAGGGAAACCGAGTATAGCAAAAACCAGCAGTGGCTTAAATGTTTAAAACCCTCCATGGAAGGCCGCTCTTATTTCTTCAGGTCAGAATGCGTATCTTAAATCTGCAGATTAAGCCTTCCAATTGAGCGAGCATTACCGAAGGCAGCACATTATCTCTTGGAGGTGACTGATTAGCTGTAATCCATTTAGCTGGGTCCAAGAATTCCATCTCCTTTATAAATAAAGCATCGTACCAGAGCTCGGGAAGGCAGACCCCCGGTGCCTGCGCACGGCTCAGACCAAGGCACTGAGAAAATCTTGGGGGAGAAACAAGTTAAATCCAAAGCACGAAGAATAAAACAGCCCTTCGCTTCTTTGGCAGTAGCTATCAACAACCTCGACCCGAGCAGCAGCTTACTCCCTCCTCGTCCCAAGCTCTTCACGAGTTCCATAGGTAAACATAGTTTCCTACGATCCCAGCCGACTCAGCCGTTATTTCCCCCGCTTCAGGTTCCAGGCGGCCGGCCCGGCGCTTTCCTCGCTCCGTTCTGGAGAGCCGCACTCCCGTTTAAGGCAGCCGCTGCGAAACACAACCGCGGCGTCCCCCGCGAAGGCACGGCGGCTTCGGCTCGGCGCGGTCTGGGCCGGTCCCGGCTGCAGACGGCGGCTGGCACGGCGCTCCCGGCTCCTCCCCGGCCGAACGAGAAGGCGAGGAAAAAGCGATCCGGCCGCGCACGCCGGCGGGTAGCATCCAGCCAAGTCGATAAGCTCGCTCGGCTTCCCGCGAGCTGACGGGCGTCCTCCCAGCGCCGAGCTGGAAGGAACGCCCTTTCTCATTCTTCAGGCAACATCTGCTACCGCCACCCACCCCGCCCGGCCTCCGCGCACCGCTCGGCCGCGGTGGGAGGAGGTGCCCGGCCCCTGCTGCTCGCTGCCCCCCGCAGGGCGGCCTCGGCGCTGCGGCCGGGCCGGGACAAGGCAGGGCGGGGGCGCGGGCAGCGGAGGGGCCCGGCGAAGTGCAACCAACGCCGCTCGAACCGGCTCGTTTTCCGTTTTGGGGAGCCAACGTGCTCAGCTTGAGACCCAAGGATCATTTGTTGGCGGTACACTAGAAGCAATCTGTTCAGCGACATAAATTAACCCGTAATGAACGGAGACCTCCGCCGCCTGAGTGAGCGGAGCTGTCAGCACAGCGACAACGCAGCCCCCGGTGTAAGGACAGCATATGGCACTCAGTGTCGTAACTTAGCCAGGGCATTAACTACAGAGAGCTGAAGCTCTCCCAGTTCGGCAGTGAGCAGGAGAGGCTTCATGCAGGAAATACGAAAGCACCACACTGTTTGTTTGCTCGCTGCTTTGATACAGTCAGCTAACGTATTAAAATATTTAAGTCACGTGAGGCAAATTCTCCCTTCTCACGTATTCTGCCTGCTCCTTCGAGCAGCCAAAACATTGTAAATTATGCCAAACAGAAACTCAGCTCTGGCTTCTCAAGCTAAGAACACGTTCTACACCAGTCAAAGGGGGGTAAAGCATTTTTGAGATCCTGCCATCTGTGCTTATTCCCAGCCATACCAGTCACAAGCAGGTCCTCACTGAATGCAGAGGGTGCTCTGTCATGTTATTGGGTCAGCATGTGCCTGCAACAGGTCCATATCTGTTACACTACAAAATGATTTTATTCACATTTAAAAAGGTATTTTACCATTTTTTAAACATATTCTCTGAAGGCTTTCACATGCAGCAGTCACTTTCAAAAGCAATAGTTCACAAAAGCTCTTTAAGTATGCTTTCTAACATCGTCCCTAACCGTAGTAAAACCTGTAGAAAGTTGGTACCTATCAGGGTGTTTTTGGGAAGTGCAATACTTTCCATTTCTTATTTGAGCATATAGAGAAACCTCTGATTATTTTCTCAACATTATCTCCACTCAAAGTGAAAACTGGAGGACAGACACTCTACACAACCAGCATAAACCAATTGAACTCTTAGTTCAAGCTAATTGGTAGGAATACTCAGGCTAGCTAAAAAATCCTATAGAGTCTAGTTAGAAGACAACAACTTTTAACAACCTCTTTTATTTTGAAAATAGAAGCCCAAAACGAATGAACTACATACTGATGAAATCTCTAACAGTTCTATGTAGCTTTTGATAAGAAGAACTTCTACGGTATTAAAATAATTGAACAAAGGTTACAAGAAAGAAAGCAATTCAGTTTCTGGGGTTTTTCTCTTTCCCAGAGAACCTAGCTGCAAATACTGCTCCAAGTGCAAACATCCTGGCACTACGTGGCTACACAAACAGAGGGCTCTGTTTTTTCTGTAGAATTATCTGCATTTCACTTTTCAAGTAAGGAGACAGAATCAGTGTAATCAAACACATCTCATCTACTGAAATTTTCCTTCATACCAATATATGCATTCCATAAAGTCTTTGGGGAGGAGAATGTCTAACAAAGCTGAATTAATTTGTAATTAATTTTGTGTGTTTTACATTAATTGAGACAAATTCTTCATGTGATTATACTCTTCCTGGTGTACTTTGTGAAGTAACAGTCAAATGAAGCCTATTTGCAAATGAACTCCACTGGAGATTTTTCTTGACGGAAAGCAAGTTTTATATCTGCATTGTAAATAAATACATTCTAACACTGGCAGTAAGTACCTTCAATTTAATACTTTATCCTGACTGGCAAAAGTGCATCACAAAGAAGTAATATAAATAAAACAAGTATGTATGCGTGCTTATAACTATATACATACATAATATACAACTCAAAGTCTGTTTATTTTTTTTTAAATAACTGTGCATTTTCATGTCATGCCAAGAAAGCTCTACTCTTCCACATAAAAACTGGTCCAACCACAAAAACCACCTCTGGCCCATAGCACAAGATTCTTCCCCAAAGAGAATGAAGATACCAGTGAATAAATCTATCTACAAAGAACATTTTGCTTTACTCCTGATGAACAGAAGTTGATTGTGCTTGACAGCAGAAGCTAAGGACATAAGGGGTTAGACTGTGGTTTTGTGGCCAAAGCCACATTTTCAGGTTGTGTGTGTGTTTGTGTGCACGCACAAACCTGCGAGCAAAGCACCATGAGTGGAGCAGGACTGTTGGGAGCCAGTCTCTCCACAGTGTGCTGCCTCAGGTAAAACTGCTCTCTGGAAGGAGCTGGAGTATGAAGAGGTACACCTACTGTAATTTTGTCACCATGCACACCAGCAGAACTCACACAGAGTGCTAGGAGAGCAACTTTGGACCCTACCCTCCTCCTTACTGCCTTTACATAACAAATTTTCTTATTCTGTTCTCCCTGCTTACCTACTTCCGTTCTTCCAGTGCTTCCCACTCTGCTTTTTATTACTGCAGTTGCTGTTCACTTCTTTGAATATCCCCTTCACCTTTTCATCATGTTTCACCTCCTGGTTAATGGCACTGTGCTTTCAATCATAAGCAATTCCATGACCTCAAACAGTTGTTTAATGCAAAGCACATTTCTAAGTTTACAAATACCTAAAATAAATGCGATCACAGAGCACACTTCTGCATATAAGCATGCAGGTTTTCTTGTCTTTTTTATCTTCAAGCTCTTTGGTTATGGAGACACTATGTTCCTACATAGACCAGCCAAGGATCTCATTCCTGATGTTTGCAATTGCTGGATATCTTATTCACCAGCCTTACAAAAGACAGCACTGACACCATGCATAGGAAACAGCACTAGCTATGCTGTTTTCCCATTTCTAAGGTGCTCTGTTATTTACAAAGACATTTGTTTCCCTTTTATATAAAGGTAGACTTGTTGTGACAGATTGACATACAATTTTAATCCTGACAATCTAATGGAATCTCCTTGTAATGTAACCATTTGTTCCAGATTTTTGTCTCTATTTATACACTCTAAAAGATCACTCTCACTGATAGTAACTTTCAGCTGAAACGGCGCTGAAGTTTCAATGTTCGGTTTTCCACTCCGACGTGGGTTAGTCTAAACAAGCAAAAAGCACCCTCTGTTGGGCCAAGCATGTCATTACTTCTTTTACACGGTTGTCTTTCTGATCTTTCTGATTTGATAAATCATATTATGGAAGCTTGTTTTATGATTAACTGCAAACTAATTTCCAAGCCACAAAAACATCTGAATTGATATTAGATTGGAATGAATCCAAAGCAGCACATAATATGGAGAGCTACTGTGCAGCCATTAGGAGATTTACGATCTTTTTCAAACACTGCTTACTCCTGTGTAATTTATAAATCTTTCCAGTGAGCACTGGAAATTCATCTTTGTAGCTAAAATATGCCAAGATCTGTGCTTCATTTCAGCACCAAAGCATAATAACAATTTACACCCAGTATCGCTGCAAGGTACCTTGTTCAAAATAGATAAAAGGCATATGGGTAGAACAGAAACAAGACTTCTCCAGGATCTGCATTTAACCATTTACACACTGATACTGAATAAAGTTGTGTTGTGGTAAAATGAGTGACAGCGGTAAGAAAGAAACGTTCCTACCTTGAATGTATTCAGCTGCTGATTAATAGTTTCTGTTTCCATTCCAACAGGACCTTGTGATTCTTCATGTTCTTCAGCTCTCCCAAGCAGACTGGAAAATTCTTTTAGCTTACTGTAAAACTCCTCGACACGGTTAATTGTACCTTCCACTTGATCTTCCCTGGCTTTTGCTCTGTCTAGTAGTTTCTTGCACTGTTTATTTAATGCTTCCAAGTCCCGTTTTATACCAACAAGATCAGGAGAAGCTTCAGCTTCTGTGGCTAGCATCATTTTACAATTTTTATTAGCATTTTCATTATTCATTATAAGATCTTCCAACTTTTTCAGGAAGTGTTTTATATCCTCCCTCTGTGATTGCAGTACACCAAGATCTCTTCCCACCGGAGCCATGCTATCAAGTTCATCATCAAACTCTGCAAACTGAGAGAACATCTCTCTGATGCTGTTTTGGAAATGACCAATTCCTTGAAGTTTTGTTTCCAAGAAGGAGCACCTATCTTCAACCTGCTGGTTCACTGCAGTGTATTCTTTCTCCAAAGATTCAGCTTGAAGCAAAAGGTCAGAAACACCTGCTGAATCAGAAGCTTCTACTACCAGGTCTTGGGCAAGCTTTCTTACTAAATCAACATGAGGCCTTAAAGCCTGTAAAGCCTTCTGCTGGGCCTGCATCATTGTCAGGTGTTTGTTACTGAAAGACTGAGGTCCAAGCGAATCGTGAGCTTCCAGGTGCTCTTTGGCACTTTGAAGCTGCTTTTCTGTTTCCCTGGATGATTCCTGAAACTCTTTTAGCCTTTGTGCCATATTTTCCAAGCACTCTCTCTTCTTATGTAATTGTTCTGTGACCATACTCACTTTCTCATTCAGCACCTTAGTTTCTTCTTTAATGATTTCTTTATCTGTTTGGCTTGCACTGAGCAAACTTTCAGCAGTATTATTTAGTAGCTCCACTATTCCATGGTGTTTATCCAGATCCTTCTGCCAGGCCCTCACCTGAACAACAGAATTTTCTATTTCAACAGGGTTTATGCTGACTTTTAATCCAGACAGGTTGCTTTGGCATTTTTCTATCCACGGCTGCAAATTTTCTACGTGCTGCTTGTATGTGAGTGCTTTCTCCAGACAATCTGTTAATTTACCTTGCCTTTCTTTTATCTGCTTATCCATTTCATCCCAATTACTTCTGAGTGTGGCAATTTGAGCCTGTAAAGCTGCTTTATCAGCTCCTTGAGTCTTCTGTAATATACTTTCTCCTTCTGCAACAATTTTTTCATATGAACTAATCTCATTGGTCAGGGTCTTCATAAAATCTTTCTGTTCTTCAATTAGGGACTGCAAGGTCTCAAGTTTGGCTGATATAGGGCGAGCCTGCTTCAGCTCTTCTTTCTTTCCATCTAGCCAGGCCTGAAAGTCCTTAGATCTTTGCTGGAACTGATGAGAAGTGGTATATGCTGACTGAAGCTGCTGAACATGATTATCTACAGATAAGACAGCATAGAGGCTTATTATCAGAAACAGCTAGTATTCAACGAAGAAATAATAATTAATACTGATTTTATTATGAATGTTCATTAGCGGGTGGAAGGCAGGCTCTCAGCGTTTAACTTCAAAGCAATAAAGTCTCTTGCAAGGGATAGTTTTGTATCTGTGCTACAGTGTAGCAACAAAGGCATCTGGGCATGAATCAAGTCAGGTGAGCTTAGCTAGATCGTGTCTACCCAAGTCCTATTCAGGCAACACAACTGCAGTTGTGTTTCATGATACTATAAAGTGAACACACAGAGAAAATCAAGCAGTATGGCCTAGTAGTGCCTAACTCATGGCCTGAAGGTGCTATTTGTTTTTAGGGAGATCCTTTGAAGTTCCTTGTGACCTGAGGAAATTAAAAAGCTTAGGCAGCTTGGGAGAAAAAAATATAATATTGCTTGCACTCTATTTCTCATTCAGTTCTGTTGTTCACAGAATAGAAAATGCTGCACACAACCAACGCAGTTCTGCCACAGGCAGTTTTATATAATTACCACTACCTTTTGTCAAGCCGTTCACTGGTGCTTGCCTAAAAATTACAATTTTAGCTGATTCTGTGCACCTATGCAGTAAGTAGTTCAGTGAACAGCATCTATTTTAGTATCCTAACTGAGTAAGGATGTACCTCAAGGCAAAGATGAGGAGAGCAACATTTTCATTATTTTAAACTCTTGCCATAACTGCTGGCTAGGGATCTGAAGTATTGTGTCAACAAAGGAACAAATCAACAGAAACAGTTGTATATGGTGACATATCATTTCTGCCTTTTCAAAGCATGGAGACATTCTCCTAAGTTCTAACATACTTCTGGACTGATAGCTAGTATTAGAGTCAGCTCACTCAACATCTTACTACTGACATTAAAGACAAATGTTAAAATGACGCTTTATTTTATGCCCTAATTATTTTCCTTTTAAAACAAATACTAACCTGATTTTTGCTCAATATCCTTAAATGATTTGAGGATACCATCTAACTGCCTTGTAAGTTCTGCTTTCAAATACTCTTCTCCAACCAGTGTTGAGAGCTCTTCACAAAGAACTTGAGCTGCATTTATACTCTTCATTTCCTGTTCTATTTCCTTCTTCATTTCTTTAGCAATCTCCAGTTGTTGTTTCACAGCATCAGGTTGTGTACTCACAGCCAGGCTGCTGCTCAGTTTGCTATCCAAGGCACTTAGCTTATCAGACAGACTTCTGAGTAGGCTTTGATACTCCGTGCTTTTCACTATAGCTTGATCAATTCGGTCACATCTGTTACTCAGTTGGCCAGTTAGGTTGTCCCATTTTTGTGCCACAGCTGCCAGCTGCTCTTTTACAATGTCATGTGAGGGGGGGATGTTCACCAGGTCTCTTCAGAATCCCCTCACCAGCCACAGTTAGCTGCTCATATTGTGGCTTTCTGGTGTCAAACTCTTGGAGCAGAATCTGAGAATAAAGAAAATTTTAAGAACTTATTTCATGAAAAAGAAGCAAAACGCTTCTGACAAAAACTCTGTAGAATTTGTTGTAGCTAAGCTCCCTTACAGAATTAATCTGAGTATAAAAAAGCCAGTGAAATAACTGCATCTTCTACACATCTAGTGAATGTTGTTTCCAAGTGTTTCCATCAAAGAACTAAAAACTCTATGTTAATTTGCACATCATCTAATGGAAACTGAATCAGGAGATACACATAAACAATGATTTTTTTTAATATTACCATAATTAAGTAATTGTACCAAGTAAAATAATCACTGTTTAGATTCAAGAAGTGTCTTGTTTCCTAGACAGTTTTGATATTTGTCTGAAGACAGAACTTCAAAGAAGGTGCACTGTGACATACTATTGCAGTGGATCCTTACACTACAGAGAATATTTGGATAATTCACAAAATGTCTGACTGTGTACTGTAAGACCTTTAAAGTTTACATCACTGGTTCCTAGTATTTTATTTTTTGACAAGTCAGAAGTGCGTGCAGAAGGGACAAATATCACGGTCTTAGTTTACGGAGTGTTCCAAACCCTTTCTTTTAAGTCAATGAGGTTTAACTTCTGAGGATTGTTAAGTAATACATGATAATCTTATGTCAGCTTTCTAAGTTTCTGAAGCATTTACAAAACACTTTTAAGTCATTTTCACATAGTATTAGAAAACATTTCATGTTTTAAACAGTTTGTTTTAATCAATATGGATATACCAACTTGAATATTGTTTTTTTTTAAAATAAGAATGTCATTTCTCACCACATTCAAAATCAACTGGCAGCAATATAAATATTTGAAATTAAAATTTATAGTTGCTGCAACTAATTCAACGTTTGTTTATTTTTTCTGTGGTTTGCTGTTTCTGTAAACGAACTACTCTACTTTATATTTTTCTTCTATTTTTCACACTTGTGGTTCCATATCTACTCACAATACTACATTTCAGTTGTTTCTTTTTACTCTTTTTTTTTGTTTTATTAGCTACTGGTGCAGTCAAGAGAACAAAATTTCAAAAAGCCAGCTCTACATCACAGACTGCATTTGAGGACCGACCACAAAATATTACATACACACACAAATTAATAAAACTTCCCAGGAATGCTTTCATTAGACAACAGAGAAATCACAGGATGGTTAAAAAAGAAAATACATCTGAGGATCAGTAACTTCTCAAAGGTAAGTCCTGACTATTTTTTCCTGTAGCTGTTCTGATCTTTCTTCAGTCTCCCAGCAATTTTTTCTTGTAGTCACTGTAGTCAGGTATGAATCAAGCTGATACTTACTGATAAGCAAATGTAAAAAAAGAAACAAACAAAACACAAGAACCCACACCCCACAAACAAACAAACAAAAACACAGAATAAACTGAAATCATTGATGCGTGTTGGCTATCCTTACTCACCTGAACCTGTTGCTTTTGTGTATTCAGCATATTGGGGTCAATTGATAGTGGTCCCAGCACACTGACCATTAGCTCCTTTTCTACAAGCCAGTGCTTTAACTGAGCTTCTGCTGTCTGGAACTGGGTCAGGTAATTTGAAGACTCTTCCAGTTTTTGCTGTCTCTCAGATGTAACTTGATTGAGCTCTTTCCACTTGGAGTCTAACAATATAATGTTGACATATTGCATGCATGTTTTAGCAGATGGGCTGCCAGACAGCAGACTATATACAAAACATAAACAGAGCTCTCTAATAAGGCTTCTTGCTGATTAACTCCAGATGCCTTATTGCAGTGATGCAGCAAATTCATCTTCTAGCAGTCAGAACCATATACATTTGGATAAAGGTCTGCAGTTCAACACTGCCACATGCAGCATTTTTAGAACGATGAATATGGAGCATGCAGTAAAATTAGATGACAGTTATTACTAGATGAAATGCCACCAAATTTAGCCTTTGATTTGAAAAGACATAAAAACCAAAAGGCTGTACTCTCACCTACAACTTAGGTACCTGATCTAGGTTGATTATCCTTCCTTTTTAGTGATATAAAGAAAAAGATACCTTTCCAAGGCTGAGCATAAAACTTAATTTAGGCTTCTGCTCTAAATTGCCCTCTGAAAGAGCACATCTCTTTCAAATAGCTGCACTGGGAGCCTGTGGAGAATAACTGCTTAATTTAGACTTCCAAACCAGGTACCTATGACAGGCAATGAGGATACTTCTTTGTAGATATTTCAAGAGCAGAGTGTGAACTTAAGTTTACCTAGGTCAAACTGTGAGCTCTTCCACTTGTAGCAAGTGGCTTCCAGAGCAGCCATTGAGTCTCATGCCTTGGAACTTCTCACCTCACTTTATGATATTGCCAGTGCTTGCTGACTCAGCTTTGATGTTTTGCTAACAGTGTCTCTGAACTGTGTGTGTGTTATTTTCATTTTCTTGTGCCATTTCACTGTCTGTGATCCTTGTTCATTCTGTATTAGTTTCCTTTCAAAAGCTCATGACAATTACACACTGATTTATCTCAAAATCTATTGTACACACATGATCATTTCCCTTTTTTTTTTTTTTTTTTTTAATGGCAAAATTTATGAAGTCAGCTTTAGAAAATGGCAAAAAAAAACCCCAAAAAATAACAAAAAGCCAAAAAATCGCTACTAGGTGCATGGGAACAAAAGCATGCAGAAGAACATTTTCAACAACTCGAAGTGTTTTTAAATGAAAACTGCTGTGACTTCTTTTGTTAGTACCACACTTTGTAACTGGGCCATACACTGCCTGAAAAAGAGAAATCCCTATAAGACATGGATTCGAGGTGTACCTTGCTTAGCTATATTTCACCTATATAAATTCAAAGATGGCCAATTTCAGTGGAGTTATTCCAAATCTATCCTCTTGAAATGGGAGTTACTTCCATAGAAGGCATAGGAGATAGTAAGATAATAAAAGAACTAATTATTGCTACAACATAAAAAGACTAGTAAGAAAATGACTTCCAAATGAGTCTGTGTTCTGTGAATTTACTCAAGTACCTATTTTATCCAACACTTGTCTCCACTTAGGTGCTTCAGGAGAGTTGGGGTTCTTCTCCAATAGCTCTGTCACTTTGTCCTTCAGTTCCTGCACTTTATTCTCACTTTGCTTTAATTCAGTTTCAAATAGCTGCAAAATCAAGCAGTAAAAAAAAAAAAGAGAGATTAAAGATGAACTGAAAGTTATTTTTGAAGTCCGTGATACTGAGATACCAAGCATGAAAATAAACCACAGATGTCTAGTGCTTACATACTGCTTTTCTGCTATGAGTGTAGAAATCCTTTCTAATGGCACACATTGGCTCTTCATGTTCTTCGGAATAAATGACCTGATCTATATAGATTATGTTAATAATATTACTGTTTAGTTTGAATGAGTGACAGAATTAGAAGAATTCAAACAGATAAGACCCATTAGGTCTCATCATATACATGGTTAAAATCTGCTCTTGCAGAGAATGCCAACTGACTAATGCATGGTAAAGTTCAAAGCAGAAACACTCCAACTAGGCATCCATACAGAGCAGCTCACTGAAAGTTTTGCTGTCACAGATCTACTGCTAGAACAGCACTAAGAGAGCACCATAGCTTAAGAGCAAACCTAGCAGTAGGACTGAGATGTCCCAGCAGTTCCTTAAGAACACTTCATGCAGTTCTTACAGATGGAAGTGAATGCCTGGCGAAGGTCACTTATATGAACATAGAACTGCTAGACTTAGCACTGCGGAGTTGCATTTTAGCTATCCCTAAAAAATCCCATTCAAAAACACTGAACAAATCTGTGCTTAATTTAGAACTCTAAGGAAAAGGTCCAATTGCATCAAAAGGATGTCTCTTGCTGAATCACTCAGTTTTCCAATTGACTATGAATACTCTTCTATTACCACAGTGGAGTAAGGTGGTCTTGTAAGCCTTGAATAGCCTTTATTACAAATAAAGGAGCAACGGTTTTTCTACTTACAGTATGAGTTTTAGGGCTGAAATGTTGCCAAGTTTGAGGAACATCAAACTCAAGGAAAATCAGTAGCAATTCAGGTTCATTTTTGAGGGTGGACAAGCAAGTATAAAAAAATATACCTCAGCTTCATCAAATTCTGTCCTTATTTACCCACAATTACAGACAAGGAAAGAAGTTTTCCCTTCAACAGCTACCTATTACATTTCACTTTATAGACAAACATTTACATATAGAAATACTGTCTTTCACTGCTACAAGCACATATTTCTAATGCTCAAACTGGTCAGAAGCTTCCAGCTGATTTAGTGGTTTTCTCATATCAGTTAAAAGGGGAGCAGGAGATTTTTGTGCAGCTGTATGATTTAGCATGCATGGCTTGGTTGCTGAAGAGAAATGCTGCCTTGGAACAGACCTAGGCCTCTGCAGCTGCAGAATCCAGGAGATCTGTGGAGTGTCAGGGAATCAGAAGCTGCAGAAACAGCTTTTGGACAGATAGACACGTAATCTTATCCACAATCCAGTAAACATATCTAAATCACTACAGATATCAAAAAAGTACATTGCATAATCAATATACTCTTACCTATCTAAATTGAACATCACAATTATTATTATTTTTTACGAACAAAATTCCTTCTCTTTGACCCAGCATTTCTTTTACTCCACTGACAAAGTCTGCCAGATTTTCTCAAAGCTTGACTGGCATGTTTACTGGGATCATTAAAATGCTCTCCGCAACATTAAATTATGCTGAGATATGAACTGTTCAAATGGAATTGCCCCAATAATCGCAATAAAGAATATTTTTTAAAGACACATAAGTACCTTATGTTGCTCAACTTGGGCTTTAACAGCTTCACTGTCAGTTGGAGCAGCTTCCCAATCTGATGCAGTTTTGTCCATTTTTTGTAACCACTGCATCACTGAAGTTGATTCTTCTTGAATGTTTTGCATTTTTGAAAGCATACTTTCTAGTTCTGAAATCTTCTTCTTCAAAGAAACTCCCAAATCTTCGTAACTATGATTTACATCAGACATGGCTTGTTGAACACTTGTCAGTTCTGTAAGAGGAGAGATGAACAAAGACTATAGTAGAGACCACGTGTACTTCAAACAGTACTTAGAATTCAAGAATTTCTAAACAGTACTCTGCTTTACACCAGCTAATAGTCCCTCAAGGCAAAAGCTTCTGAACATGTTAGGAGTTAGTTCTTCACTCTAAACGTTCTAACAGTGCATCTGAATGACCTAATATACATTTCTGTTTGTAAGAGCTTTTCTTTTCACAGGAATCATTACTCTAACACAGGCGGGTAGACAAGTATCTTACACTCTTCCTACCTGTTGTTATTTTGGTATTTCAAGCAACTATTTTCAATTCTTCAACAGAAAGTTAAACATACTGGACTGCATTACAGATACCAGTATGATAGCCTAACATCACTACAGTCGTATCCTGCTCATAGGCAAGCAGTGTTATAAAGGTGTGTTATCACTGAGACAGCTTTAGGAGACAGACTGTGTACAAAGCAGACTGTAGTTTAGAAAAACCAACATTGCAGATGTGAGACATGGTACATAAGTTCCTTTGTTTCTGAACAGGAGCTGGGCACACATAGTGATACAAGCATATGAAAAATGAGTGTATTTGTATGTACATGTATGTATGTGTTCATGTCATGTATGTTAACTGGTGTTAAAAAGTTTCATCTCACTACAGAGTAATAATTTTTTCAAAAGCTATATGTTATATTAAAATAGTTATCACTACATTCTTACGTAAGTTCATATTGATTCAGAAAACAAAGATGTGATCTTTTTTCAAAGGAAATACTGAAGGCAGCTCTTTTTAAAATTAATTTTAGTACCATCTTAGTAGTCAATATAATTCCCATATGCAAAGATGATATTAAATTTGTCTAGTAAAGCCTGCTGCAACACGCTGCATGCACCATTTTCAAAATATTTACATGTTGAACAGTAGTTCACAAACACACTTCTTTATCACATCCTGGAATTTTTACTTAGTGATTACTCACCTTTGTTTTTCAGAAAATCGTGAGTTCCTGGAGCTCCTCCTTCACCATTCAACACTGTGCCACCTACTGATCAAGAGGGACTAAGTCATATCCTTACCTGGCCCTTTTCCCACCAAAAGTCCAGCATTACATTTCCTCTTCAGAACAGCGATATATAGTCCTTCTTGTAATATCTGAAGAAACACCTGCATGCTAATCTTGCAATAAATATTTTATTTAGCTTTATATTTCTTAAGGCTGTTTTTTTGTTTTGACCTGCTTCAGCCCACCATAAATGGTATCATATATTCACAGCACATGCATAGTGTACAGGTATGTACATGCATGCACATGTAAGTATGCATACATATGATGTATAAGCAGTCTCACAGCTTACAATACTGTGAATATCATGGACAAAGGTCTTTACCTTAGCAGTGAGGCCTACTTATACCCATATGGCTAACGTCAGTTTCTCCTCCCAGAAAGGAATCTGTTCCCTACTACTTACAGATTTTTTCCCAACCATGTTCATGCTCTGGTGAGTGGCACTGTCTCACATTGAAACTGTGAGGAAACCACTGAACGCTAAGCAGCAAAGAAGACTCAAGTGGTCACTGCAGAAACCATAACCAAAGACACAGCTGATTTAACTCCTTTACCCACTTTCAGCAGTACTGTACCACTGCACGAAACACTCAGGATGTCAACATAACAAATGCCTATCTATCTCATCATGAGCTTCAACATGTTCCATGCTGTTCCAGGGAAGGTGATGTGGAAACCTTATTGTTAATGTGAAGTTCTGTCACTCTCACTAATTGAACAGCATTTCAAAGTCTCTGGATCCAGGGCTGCTTAACCTTTGAGAAATGCTGTCAGACCACAGAACTGGAAGACAAAGTCACTGCATATAGAGCAGCCAGGGAACAACTTCCTGCTCTCCCACACCTATGTATTCTCAGATGGGCAGTTAACAGGGAAAGATTAATGGTTGCCTTGAAGAAGGCTGTGGATCCATCCCACAATACAGCCTGGACAGTGAGGATCACATTAGTGGCAGCCAGAGGATAGCAAGAGAAAATAAACAGATAAGAAAAATCACAGCCCCTAGCTAGAGCCTTGTAAATCTTCATGCTCTATTAGCTGGACTCTGGTATTTACAACTGTGATTAAATGATACACAGTACATCTCTTGTCTAGGTGGGCAAACATTTTTATCTGGATGATTATACCTGCTCCTATATGCTATTTTTCTATTTGTATGTATAGAGGTAGAGAGAAAGGAGCAGAGGAAAAAGCCTAAATATCCTATGTACGGTTCCAAAATGTTCTTTGAAGATTTTTATTCCAAATTCAAACAAGGATGAAACCAGCAATAGCTACTACAAAGAAATACAAAAAAGAAAGTGCTCTCTCTTGCCAAATAGGTATCAACTGGCAGTCCTTGTCCTCCCAGTCTCCTTTGCAAATGACTAATGAAGGCTAATGTATTTGAATTGACAAGGTCTGGAAATAAATTAAAGAAGTGACTGAAAACATGGTTATGGTCATTGAAATGCCTTAGATTCCACATGCTTTAGCTTATGGCTTGAATTAGCAGACTTGCTAGATTTTGTAAAACAGATTAATGTACAGTACAGAAATTTCATGGAAATAGATTTGCTATTTTTAAAAACGTGTTTATAGGTAAATAGGAGTTGGTCAAAAATCCATACTGGAAGCCATTTTGGTCTAGGAATTCCCCACTCTGGAATAAGGAATTGATTCCTTTTCACACTGTTGTTTCAACTAATTTATAAAGTAACATTAATTATGCTGTCATACTGGGATAGCACCACCCTTCTAACAAAAACTCCATGATTGTGCAAACAATTGTGTGCTTGCTTGATGTCACATGGACTAGCTATGAAAAACGTATCCCTGCAAGCAAAAACGTACAGGTATGTTATTGTTTACAAAGGTAAGGTTTATATTTGTCCTACTTGCAGATTTGGAGATATGTAAACACCAATCAGATTAAGTCAGTTTCTCATAATCAAAAATTTCCTAGGATCAAGACTTGTCAGTCACTTACATCAAAATGCTTTTACTCTATTTTGGCAATGTAAAGCAATCAGAATGTGTACAAAATTATTATAACAGTTAGATTTAGCTGAAATGAGAATCACAGCAAACAGTGGTCAGAACAGACATGGCTAACTGATTTCTTCTAAGCCATAATATTCAGAAACTTAGCCAAAGGGTGCAGGCGTTCTTTTTTTTTTTTTCTTAAGGGATTAAAAAACTCCATAAATGTTAGGCTTACCTGATTATATGAGTGCATACCTGATTTTGCAACCGCTCTCAGTTTTGCAGGAGAAGTCACAGCACTAATCAGATTACATAACAGTGTTCCTCTGCTGTTCATTTTCTGCAGCTCAGTTGCTTTTAATGTCCACTCATCTTTTAAATTCTGTTTAAGAAAAATAAACAGTTGTTCATTACAAAACTGAATTCAGACAAAGTGCTTAGTGCTGAGAAAAGAAATGTTACTTGGGAATATCCTGTAGCACTGTATTGGGTTTATCTGGCAAGCCTTGGGTAATATGAGGGCTTTAGGGGAAGCCGCTGGTAGAACAGGCCAGGCATTGCCCCATGTTGGACACAGCCAGTTACAGCCAGCTCCAAGATGTCCCAGACTGAGCCTAATCAGTTTCTGTTATATTTAAGAACAGGGGAACAAAAATGTGCTGCAGCTTTGAGAGGACAGAGTAAGAAAAAAATGCGTGAACCAGACCTGCTGGCACAAAACCCATGGTGTAACACAGTTATTCACACTGTGGTGCCTGGAGGACCTTCTGCCAGTACAGGTGCGTGGTCCCTAAAAGACCATGGGGAGTCTACACAGGAGCTGGCTCCTGACAGGAAGTACTGTTACTCATGGAAATTGGACCCTACTCTGGAGTACAGGAAGAGAGTAAGAAAGAAGAAATGACGAAGAGTTACTAACAACCCTCTCTCTCGATTCTCACTGCACCACTTGGGGCAGAGAAGAGTGAAAAGCAAGAAGTGATAGAATAAAGTTGAGCTTAGGAAATAAGGAGTTATACAGAGGGACAGTGTTTTAATTTTGTTTTTCTATCTCACCTTCCTACACTGTTTTAAATTGGCAATCAATCTTCCACAATTACAGATTTTGTTGCCAACGACAGTAATTGGTGAGTGATCCCCCTTCCTTACCCTGACCTGTGACCCATTGTATTTTCTCCCCCTGTCCTGCAGAGGACAGGGAATGAGAGCATCTGGGTGGGGACTTGGCAGCCAGCTAAGATCAGCCCACCATAAGTACACCCAAACATGCAAAGGAAATGTTAATGTAAATGCAGACTGCAAGTCCAATTACTGTGACTGCTTATAACTTCTGTCTGTTCTTTTGTTCCTAACAGATGCCCTCTTTCCTTTGACTGTATTTTTCTCGTCATATTACAGTGTCATACCAATGTATCTTCCAAAGGCTTCTTTAACTCTTCCGTATTCAGGGAGGGCTGTGCAGCAGGTATTCGTTCTGTCGTCTCTTTTATCCATTTCTTTAAAGATTCTACAAGTAGCTCAAAGGTATCAATTTCTTTCTGACAAGATGATACATCCTCTTCTCTAGACAATCAAAGACAACAAAAGAAATTGAGCACTGAATGACAGCATTCCTTCCAATAATTAAATCAACAGATATTGCTAAATCTGATATTGCTATTCCTGTACTTAGTGATAACCTCAAAACTAGCTGCAGGGAGTACAGAGACAGATCTGTGAGTTTTCTGCAAGAAGAGAACACATCCATCTTTGTGATATTTGACAGAATTACAGAATCATAGGGGCTGGAAGGGGCCTCTGGAGATCATTTTGTCCAATTCCCTGCTAAAGCAGGTTCCTTACAGTAGGTTACACCAGAAAGCATCCAGATGGGTTTTGAATATTTCCACAGAAGGAGACTCCACAACCTGTATGGGCAACCTGTTCCAGTGCGTTGTCAACCTCAAAGTAAAGATTTTCTTCATGTTTTTATGTTTTTTTCCTTATGTTTTTATGGAACTTTCTGTGTTCCAGTTTGTGCCCACTGACCCTTGTTATGTCATTAGGCACCATTAAAATGAGCCCGGCCCCATTCACCCATTAGATATTTACAAGCATTGACAAGTTAGAGGTATCGTGGAGAGACAGCCTCTTGTCCCAGCACTTGTAATTTACTCATCTTCTACCTGAACATGACTTGATCTTAAAGCAATATGTCAGTAGTGCTGGTGAACTAATCATACCCAGTAGCATGCAAAAAGAAAGCAAAAAAAATCATACTTCAATTGTACATCAGATCAATCCTGATCAGATAAACCCTGACACAAGGCACTGACTCACAAGAACAAGCAGCAAAATAAACACACAGATGACTGTGTAAGTGATAAAAGCAAAACAAGCATTGAAAAAAATACTGGTGGGAGTTGTGAGTAAAAACTCGTAACACAAGGAAACTCATAACACAATTCATATCACTAGCACACAGCATTTTGATACCTTAGTAAAATAACAAGACATCTAAGAAATGTCTTCACTGCATCATTTTGGATTTTGAAGAAAGGTCTCCAAGTATTTTCATAAATCAGGACCTATTTAATAGCTTATACATGCTTATACATGCTTAATAAATACATGCTTAATAATAACATGCTTATAATAGCTTATACATGCTCTTGGTGTGTAGGGAAGATGTCTAAAGCTAGCGTTGTCACTATGATCAGGAAAGGAATTTTCATGTCATATATTAATGAAGTTTTAATACTTCAGTTTGCATCCCAAATGACCTGAATGAAGATTTCAACTGCCTTGGAAGCAAGCCTGGTTTAGAGATTACCGTTTTGACAGAATCTGAAATTTTTTAGACCAAAAAATTAATAATTTTACAAATATTATTAGAATGTGGAAAATCCAGTTTTGCTATACAGGTAAATGGATGCTATAATAATTTCCTCAGTTTTTCTTTGCAGCTTGATTCCAAACAGTATATGAAATTAATTTGCACAAAGAAGAATTTTTATTCTATCAGAGAAGGAGAAAAGTAAAACAGCTTCCTTAGTACTTACAGGACTCACAATATATTCATGAAATTTGGAAAAAGCTACTTGTCCGTAATGTAGACAGCCTGAGACAGATAAAGTAGCTACTGAAGTATTTCTATACTGAATTGCTCTTTTTTTTTTTTTTTTTTAAATGAAAAATCCTCCGAAATCTCTTGAATTGCACACAAAAGGATAGTGGTCACTATCAATAACAACATTTATTAGCCTAAAAGGTGGAAACATTTCAATAATTGTTTGACTTACTTTTCCTTTACAGTCTCCTCTATCTCTCTGAATTTTTTTGACAAAGCATTTACTTTTTCTAGTACCAATGCTTTATCCCCAGGAAGAGCGTGTAAAGACAGTTCTTCAAGAAGGTTCTGCAAAACTTCCAGGTCTTTCTTATGTTTTGCTAATTCTATACTAGCCTCCTGCAAAACACAAATATATTCTTCATGTTAGATTATGCAATCAGTTGTCCAAAATTAAATTTGTTACTTTAGCCAAGCAATTGAAGCTATGAAACAAGCATGTCTTATTTATTGTTCTGTCACTTAAAGGAGCAAGACTAGATAGATATGCACACAGTATACAAATGGAATGGCACAGTACCTGCATGTACTGAGACACTTCACTAACATCCTTTCTTGGTGCCTCAGTCTCACTGAGAGCCTGGTTTTTCTCATCTAGGAATGACTGGAGTTTCTCTGACAGATCTTCAAATAATTCCACTTTAGTCTTCAACTCCTCCATTTTCATAAGTTTTTCCTTATGCTTCTTACTTGCTGCAGAAAAACGTCCAGCAAGTTCACTCATTTTGGCTTGCAGTGAGGATGCAGTGGATGGATCTGCTGTTTCCATGAACTTCTTCACTTTGTCATTCATAGTGTTTATACTGCTTTGACGACCAGCAATGTCTTGTTCTAGCATCTGAAACAAGTAAAAAACCGCTCTGTATTGCTTATAGATAAATTTTAAAAGTAGAACTGGTCCACCATATGAAGCAACAAATTAGTTCAGCTGAACCAACAGCATACATCTGTTTCAGTTACAAATATTTTTATGTATAGTTTCAGCTAATGCAGCAGTATCTTTCACTGGGTATTTTGAATCCGTTAAGGATGACAATGTAATATTTTGATTATTTCTTGAAATCTTAATATAAAAATTTCTTTCAAAGTATGCTACTTACAATGCTTTTACTAATGATATCTTGAATAGCAGCAGAATTCAAAGGCACTTGATCTTGTTCTTCAAGGCTCTTTTCAACACCTTCCATCCAATCCAGCATTTCATCCAAGCCATCCTGCACACTTAGGGATCGAGTCAATGTTATTTGGAGCTTCTCATTCCTTTCATTCACAGACTTGGATAAATTGTCATATCTCTCCACAATATCATCTGATAAAGAGAAAATACATTTCAAATGTTTCTGTTAGCCAAACCAAACTTTTAACTCATTTTATTAGTTCTCACAGGTAAATGTGAGTCAAAAGTTACCTGTATCAGAAGCAAGTAAAACCACTAGCTGTATTCAGTAGAAATGCATGAGGAAAGACCAGAATCAAGTACAGCCAAGAAGCTCAGTGCACAAGTAAAATGAAAGAGCAGCTCACAGCTATGCTCCCAAATTTTTGGAACCTGGTTCCCACGTGCCACACAGTTCAGCCAAGACACCATGTAGCTCCAGCTTATGACAGTTGACAGTTCCCAAGAAATAAAACAGCAAGTAAAACAGTTACTCTACAGCTATGTCTCCTACTTTATTGCTGGAGCTAAACAGGTTTTCCTAAATGGTCCACAATCACGGAGCCCATCCAAACCGCAGCCTGTGGGAGAACCCAAGGAGGATCAGGTAGATGTTTCCTGAAGGAACTGAGACCTATGGACTGTCCACACTGGAGCAGGTCTCCCCTGAAGGACTGTGGCCTATAGAGAGGCTCCAGGCTGGAACAGGAGAAAATTGGGAGGACAACAGACCAGCAGAATGGAACAGTTACTGGCTGACCACAGCCTCCATTTCTTAGTCCCTTGCACTGCTTGGTGAGGGGGTAGTGGAATTGGTAATGAAGGAGTTAAAGTGAGTCAAAGAAGAAGGCAGGTGGCAGGAGGTGCTTTACTTTTTTTGAATTTGTTTTTCAGCATCTGAATCTGTTATCCAGTTAGCAATAAATTTAAGTTGCCTGTTTTGCCTGTGACAGTAATTAGTAAGTGATCTCCCTGTCTTCATCTCAGCCCATGAGCTTTTCCTCACAGTCCTTCTCATCCTGTTGAGGAGGGAGAGTGACTAAGTGACTGTGAAGGACATCACGCAAAAACCAAGGTCAGCCCACCACATAAAGATACTTGAAATGTGAAGGAAGTTTGGCTAAGCAAATTTGAAGTAATTGTTTGGAAATATTTTCCTTGAACACGAATATACCCCTACCCAGTGGAGCACTCATGTTCCTCAGCAAAATACTAAGTGCTTGACTTGGTAATCTTAAACATAGGAATTAAGCACAATCTTTCTCTCTGGAAAAAAAAAAAAAAAAAAAAAAAGTAAAAAATAAAATGATGCATTTTAAGTGAAAAGCAGAGGAAACAGAGCAACAATGAAGTTATGGTGTTGCAACAGCTTGTAGTTCAACAAAAAATGTACTTGAGCAGTGACACAGATGTGGAAACTGCATTTTCTTTCTTCTACTACCTGCATGTAGACATAAGTGATATAAATTAGCATTAAGAAAAATAAGCATTTTACCCAGTGTTTTCTGAATCTCCTCTTTGTCTGATGCCAACTCTTTCCTTGAATCCAAAAGCACTTCAGCAGCTTTTTTAAGTTTTTCTACAGCAATTTGGTGATTAGACACTTGTCCTTGGAGAACCTGTAAAATTCCATAATTGTTAATAACTCTGTTGAATATAGCTAAAAGTTACACATGCAAGGCTTGAGATATGCCAATATATACAGTCTAAACATGTCCTGAGAATAAACTAACATAATGCGTGACTTCTCTATAATGAAAATATTAACCTTGGTCTTCTGGACCATGTTTTAGTTTATTTGCCATCATTTTTATGTTCTGTTCCACAATACTCAAATGATTTTCTTGTATTTTGCATTTTGAAGATACATCTTTTGATTACTTGAAAACACTGCACTAACTCAAATGATATCCAAAAGAAAAATAAACGTATTTTTCAACTCAGCATCAGTGAACAAGGAGAAAAACATTGTCAGCAGTAGTAATCACCCACCCAACATCAGTTATACTGACAAAGGATCAGGCTGATAAAACAAAGTCATCAACTTCACAGTTTCAAAGCCTCCTGGAGCCAGAAACACTCAGTTTCAACTAGATTTTCTCTCTAACAAAAGAACATAAGTTTAGAGGATACCTGACTTAGAGGCTCGGTTCAGTCAGCAGAGAAACTGAAAGAACTTCTGAAAGTAGCTTTTACTCTTCAGAGTATAAACGTACTTCAGCGTAAATAGCCTCTGAATTATTTCAGGACCCGGTGTTAGTGTATGTGATAAATCTTTGTCTTGAATCACTTGAATATTGTAGAAGCTCAAAAGGAAGTGACCTCTCATTTTTTTCTGACACATGCTATCACTACAAACATACAATTCAATCCCATCTGCCATGCCAGGACAATGAAGTCGTATCAGTGAATTCAGCATCAATATGCATAGCAAAACATACCCCACTCATAGAATAAAATTCAGATAAAGAAGAGGAATTTTCCTTACGCTTGAGAAATATATGTACTTGTAAATGAATAAATAAATAAATAAAATACCAACAAAAAACAAGACATACCAGAAAACCTTGTATGCTGATGGAAAGCAAGCAAGCTTACACCACAGTCACTGAAGATTATTTTGAAGAACAGCTAATCCCCATAAAAAGATTAGACTCCACCATACAGCCAAGGCCTGTGTGTAGCTGGATTATCTGCTGCATGTGTTGGCTGGAAGGGACAGCTTTAAATTGCAACACCTGACTGTAGAAATACTCTGTTTTGCTTTCATTAATTGGCTTTCTTCCTTCAATCTGCTTTTTTTTCTCTTGCTTTCAATCTTTTGACACTTTGTACCCTCTCCATTCTTCCCTACTTATATTCCTGGAGTGCTCTTTTGTGTGGCAGGTAATCCACGTAGGCTTTTCACAAAAGAAACCCAATACTCATGCCTTTTGTATTGCTTGCATGAAAATTGGCATTATAAGGGATATAATTCCTCCTGGCATAAGGGACAAAAGTTTAAATGGAGCTTCAAATTGTAATTGGCATTATTTCTACTTTTCTAGCGCTTGGTAGCACAAATGAACCTCAACTGTTTCAATGTTAAAAGTCCAAAATTAACACTTTCATTTGTGGTTTTCTGAAGTCTTACATAATCACTATGATTTGTCTCCCCTGATGTATCACATATATCAAAGAGTTGGGCAATACCAGTTTGAAAGATTTGAAGGTTTGAAAGATTCTGTGTAGTCAGTGTACTGCTTTTCAGACTCTTCTAAACAAAATGGTGAAAGCATCCGCCTTCCAAGAGGCACTGACTATTGTTTATCAGCAGCAAACATACCAGACCTGCACAGACCTTCCATGTAACACATATAAAACAGAGATGAAATGTCTGAATAATAGCTTTGCTTACTGAGAAATGAAGAAGGAATTTGCATTTGAATTATGGTACAGATAATTGAATGTGTTTATGAAAATGTAAAAGTCAGCCTAAAAATGACAGACGGTACATAACTTTACACAAGCCATCACATTCTTTGGTTCCTAAAGCCTCCTCTAAACCTACAGTGCCTAACTAGTGTTTTAACTTCATGAGCTCCATCACCATCCTGTCTTGCCTATGCCAGGATTTACATAAAGTTGTGAGTTAGTCTTTCAGTGGGAAAAAAACAAAACAAAACAAAACAGTTTTTGTGTGCATTGCAAATTATGTTATATCCATTCTTAATGGGAGATGTAGCACTGGGTATAACTGGAGGAGGCAAACAGATCACATACTGCTGATCTGCTGTGATCCCTTACTGGGGATAATGATGCAAAACAGAAATGTGAATAGAAAAAAAGGTCAGAGACAACAAATGGCCTTTGTTCATCAGGAACTCAGTCACAAGCCCTATCCTCACAGCAAACTGGAATTGCTAAATCATTTATTAGTTCAAAAACTTACCAGATTTTTACCTCTTGTTTGCTAAGTGTTAGAAAATACATCTAGCTTTCATCACTGCTAGTGGTATTTTGGTCTCCCATTTTATTTTCACTCTAGTTCTATTCAGATAACATTCTAGACAGATTGAGAACTATAAACATTGCCTGTAGACTTGCAAGACAAGAATTTGGCCTGCAGCCACTTGGATTATATTAGATAATCCATTTTTTTCCAACAAAAAGCAGTTCCTTTTAGGACAGAAGTGCTTCTGTTTTTTAAAGCTTTTCACCTTGGTTTCTTCCAGTTGTCTTTGGAGATTTTTGGGATCCACAGCAATTGGCTCAGATAGTTGTTTGTTCACAGCTACTTCAGAGGCCTGAAGACCTGACAGAAGTCCAGATGAAGCATCTTCATAATGCTGGTATTTATCTGCCAAGTCTTTAAGGTTATTTCCAAGGATGCTACACTAAAAGAGTAGAAAACAAACATGGAAATATCCAGGCGTTAAACTCTGCGTTGTATTTCATAACAATCTCAAAATAATATTCTCACATCCTGAAATACTGCATGTTTTTTTCCTGCCATTATTCCATTGACTAACTGATCTCTAAACTAAGCTAAGACAGCTGGGCAGGCTGGACAGTTCCCTCTAGTTCGTGCTTCTCAAGAGTGATTTCGGATCAATGCACCAAAAACAGCAAACTGTACTCTAACCCACTGTACTAGAATAGGGTAAGCTTCAGGAAAACTTGATCCTCCAAATTAAAGATTGTTTATCAGCATTGTGACACCAAAAATATATTCAGAAAAAGGCATAAATTTCACTAGAATTGGTAGCATATGTTCATTAAAATACAGAGAACAGCTTTTTGTTTTCATAATATCTGCCCTGTAAATCCAAAATGATATAGCTCCTCCTATAAGTCCTATATTTTAGTATGCTCCTAAAATATACATGGTGAAACATCACATAAAAAAGCCAGTGGAACTATTTCAGTCTTTTCACACTTAAAATCTGACCATATCAAGTCATAATATTTATAAACAGCTATTTTAAATAATATTTAAAAAGTTATTTTAAATATTTCTATTTTGAACCTAAGGTACATTGTATTTCAATATTTACATTTGGTATTTGATCACCACCTGCTGGGCAAATATGTAACTCACTCACATAAGCAATTAAAGAACAGCTTTTAGATTCAAGATGCAAGCATATAAACTCACACATATCTACATATATTAGATATAAAAAATATATTTATAAAAACAATCTACAACTTGAAAGATTTCACAAAACTTGGAAGGTCTCACTTGCAAATTCCGAGCTTCAAGTTCTTGATTTACTAAGATAAATCTATTTTGTGTTGATTTGTTCTGCATATTTATTGTCAAATACTTAAGGCACCTCTGTAACGTCTATGCTAAATGTGTATATGTGAAGGGAAGAATTTGGCAAGTTAACCCAAGTGAGATCACAAATAAAGTTATTGAGATAGGTCTTTTACATGGATAATAGTAAGTTCTTAAAAAAAATTCACAATTATATCTTTAAATTCACACTCAAACTAAAAACAAGGAAGAAAACTTCAACCATTCAGAGCATTAGACTAAAGCAGAACTTTGGAAAAGCCTCTTGTGGATATGTTTTTCCAGAGGAATTTTGTTAATTCCAGAGGAATTCTTAGTTAAGAAGCAAAGAATTTAAAATTTCCCACAGTAATTTGTTTCATTAATTAACCCCTCTTTATACAAGTTGCCAAAATCACTGTAGTCTTTCCTACTCTGCGTAAATAAAACTTACCTTAGTGTAGAGAGATTTAAAACGATCTGAAGCGCTATCCAGTTTATTTTGCACTTCAGCATAAGTAGCCGAAGTATCAATACCATCTTTGTCAACCTTGACACCATCTCTTTTGCTACATGACCTTGCAGCATCCAAAACTCTTTGTCCAGAAATTGTAATATACCGTAAATCACCCTTGTGAGATATAACGTCTTCTGAAAAACTCTTCTGCCTTTTCAATTTGACCATAATACCACTGAAGTCAGAAGCACCAGCCTCCAAGTTGTCAAGCTCCTGTTCTGCCTGCTGCAGCCAGGTTTCAAATTCACTATAGTCTCTATCAAATTTCTCAAGTTCTTCCCTCAGAGAATGAGTCATCTTCATCTTCCGTTCTGATTCAGCTAAAGCAGTCTCGTACTGAGCCTTCAGCTCTTTCATGTTCCGCTGCATCTTCTCTTTTTCTTCAGGAGAAAGGTAGTGTCCTTGCTTCTCAAGTAGTGCCTGAGCAGACTGAGTTGCTATTATGACAGCCTGCTGCTGTGAAATAATTTTCTCATGTTGAGCCTGCAAGAAAAAGTTGAAAGAATACATGACCAGTCCTTTGTCAACTGATTTCATTACACAAGAACTGTCCTGAAATCTGTGCTGAATCTTGTTTAGAAATGATGAGTAAAAAGAAGTCCATCAAAACAAAACTAGCTTTTCTATTTTTCCTGCTATTTATTTGAAAACATTTTTTGAGTAATTTGAGAGAACACTTGACTGCTGGTCACTAGATTTCTGTGCAGCTTCAAAATTTGAAGAAACAGCCAGTGGTAATTTTAGCCAAACACACAGTCCATGAATACTCCATTCAGTATTCAGATGTCACTGGAACTAGGAAATATGAGGATATATACTCAATAATTTATTTATTGTTTTATACTTGGGACGACATGCTTAATGTAATCAACATTTTCCTCGTTCTCTGTCACAAAATAGAATTCACTAAATAAAATACCAAAAGGTAGGCAAATTTTTAAATCAGAAGTGTTCCACTTCACTTAAAATATACTGTAGTTCCATTTCAAATAAACAGACCAAAAGGAACGAAAGCATAAGCGCTGAAAAGAGTATAGATATTTCCTTGTTCTATTCTGAGAGAACAAACATTCTTACACAAAGCTTTATTTTTAAATTCCAAGAGCACTGATTCTTATCAAATATACTTGATCATAAAACTGAGCCTTTTGACATTAAAGATCAAGAAACATTCTGTGCATGTAAATTGTTTCAAAAACATCTAAAATAACATGACATAGGAACTACTCCTATGCTAAATAAAATCCACATTTCACATTGATTCTTCCAAAAAATCTTGTCTTAAAGGTTCTCATTTCCTACGTAAAATAATTATGTAAAATGGACTGGTATGACTCTCCCCTATTCTATACTGGATAAAAACCCAGCAGGTATTGGGCACAGGAGCAAACAAACAAACAAACAAATAAAAAATAAAATCATTCTGAAAAAGAAAAAATGTTATTGAAAAAAAAAACCAAAAAAAAAAACAGGAAAGAAAGTTCAAACTGGTACCAGCAATCAGCAGTATCAGTTTATCTACACATCCACCAAACCACACCAAACCACACAAAAGTTCTTGGTTGCTAAAATGTAAATCAATAAAGGCCATAAGGTGCCTCCGATTAATTTATCTGGAAAACCTGTTTTTAAAATGCTGCACTGTGGTTTGATGTAATTCATCCTTCTGAAGCCTTTAAATAGTGTTTGCCAAACTGTTATCTGCAACTGCTGGAAATCAGTATTCACAAGCAGGGGATTATATTTGGCCATTACAATGATTTTTGAAAAAGCTTCATAAAAAGTATAAATCTATTTTGTTGCTTTTTGCATTTTCTTTCCTTGTAGTAGTAATAAAAATTTGACTGTCCTGTATAAACATCTCTCTATAAAACTTAAGAATAATAGACTCACCATCAGGATTTTCAAAATTTGCTTTTAAAAATATGCTTTTTCTTATTTTGCAGTAAATGATCACAGTAACATCGAAGAACTGACAAATTTGCAATACATTCTGACTACTGAAAATCCTATCACTGTATCACTAACTTCCCATCTTCCATTCCAAAGTCTATTAAAGAAAGGATATTCAACTCTCGTTGAATGAAGACTGACACACTTAGCAAACAACCTGGGAGTAAATCCAGAAGCAGTACCTTGACTTTCTGATACTGTTGATTCAGATTATCGTCTGTGCTTTTCACTAGTCCATCCACCTGAGTTTCAATGTCTTGTTGAATTTCCAGCAGATTACCATTGACATCATCCTCCTCTCCTTCCAAAACCTTCACATCTCCCTCTTCAAAGTGTGTTCCATTCTGTTCTATTGCTTGCTTAAATTTCCTGCCATGCTCTGCTTCTTTATCCACATTTGATAACCAGTCTAAGAGGTTTTCTATTGTATTTTTACTTTCTTCCAGCTGTTCTATGGCTGCAACCTACAATGAAGTTACACAGTTTCAGTTCAGAAATCTTCAGGCACTATATAATAGCACATGCAAACAGTCTATTTAAAACACATCAGCAGTAAAAATGTGTCGAATGGCATGCATTTTACTGCTTATTTCATAAAAAAAAAATAGAACAGCAGTTTCTTAGTCACCCAAATGAAATACTTTATTTCTCCTCAGTATATCAATAGCAAATTGAAAAACGAATCCCCTAAAATACATTAGAAGTTCGAATAAAAGTACGAATAACCTTTTCTGTCTCCTGCTTAATTGCTGTTGTCATAGCTTTATCCAGTTCTTTTTTAGATTCTTCTGCCTTTTGGCTAAGGAGCAAACACTTGGTCTTTGCTTCATTCAGTTTCTGTTCAAGAACAGCCTTGTCCTCTTGCGACAACTTTCCTCCGTTTTCTTTTAAGAAGTTTTCAGTATTTTTCACAATCTCTGCCAATGTCTGGGCACTTGCTCTCATGTCTTTTTGTATCTCCTTTTGAGAAAAAAGAATCCAAAGATGAACCCACATCTTTCTGTTTAACCTTATTACAACTTCCTCTGTTTTGAGGGCAAGCTGCTCTTTTTTAACCACAGAGAATAAATGCAGTATTACTGAACAGCTTATGGGAATATTAGAAAATATTCAGTCCAACATCTGACAGTGTTGATGCAGATCATTCTGTCCTTATCTCTTTCAAGAACAGCTTAGAAATTTAAAAAGAGAAAGAAAGGAAAGAAAGAGAAAGAAAAGAAAGGAACGGAAGAAAAGAAAAAAGAGAAAGAAAGGAAAGAAAGGAAAGAAAGAAGAGAAAGGAACAAAAGGAACGGAAGGAACGGAAGGAACGAAAGGAAAGAAAGAAAGAAAACTGCAATTTGGAACTCAGATTGCTTACACTCCTATCCAGAAGTCTGAATATTAGTCTGTTAGACAATCACAATATTGATATTTATTTAAGAAAAAAAAAAAAGAAATATGCTATATTATTTCTTCTCTCCCAAGAATACACCCATTTAGGTTCTAATTTCTTCAGACAGTTATGTTAACAGGTGCCCTGAGGTATCTATGTTTTTCCACAGATTATAGAGATCTTATACCAACTAGGTGCGTTTCTTTGAAGATAAATAAGGTAAGGCAAGATGAATCAGAAAATTTAAATCTTTACTAATCTTGATTTGGAGCTCTATCCTGTAATTACGGAAAGCCACTACTAGGAGAAGGAGGATGAAGAAAAGTGCCAAGTCCTTCTGTCTTAAAACTATCAAAATCAGAGTTAGTGTCACTCAGGTCAGAGGAAAAGCTTATAGACTGGCTAAAAGCCAAGGTCCTTATAGGAAAGCAAACAAACTGAAAGGACTCTGGTACATAAAACATCTACAAGATTGAAAGCATTGCTAGAAAAAAACAGAACTGTAACCAAAACCTTGCATTTAATTCCTCAAAATACTTTAAGAGGGTGTAAACACTCCACGATAGTAGTTAAAAACCTAGTTATATTATTTTAGAATGATAAAGTGTAATCTTATCACATTTGAGGGAAAAAAAAATCATAAGATGAAGATTCATGTAACAGATTTATACTGCCACCTGAGTGCTTCTTGAAATATCTAGTAAACACACCCTATTCTAGTGTCTTCCAAGTTTCTTACACCCCACTGGTTCATACTGGAGCATATTCATGAGCAGCAGTTTAAAGGCATGCCATTAAGACTTCCCCTTTGGTAGGTCAAACAAATCTATGTTACTCTCTCGATAGTCTTGTTATTCAACAAAGGAGCCTAGTCACTCTCTTCTGCACTCATCTTTCTTTTATATACATAACTATAGATATATATAATAGAATTGCACACACCTCCTGTCTCGTCTGGTACTGTTCTAGCTCAGCCTTGCTGTCTCCAATAACAAGAGACTCTTGTTGTCCAATGAGTCGATTTTCAGTCTGTGTAAGCATATCACATATTTCTTGCAGTTTCTCTTTGCATTCTTGCTGTCGTTCAGCCACATCCTATATTAGAGGCAAATACAATTGAACAATAAAACAAAAACTTTCCTGCTATATGAACTAATAGACATTCAAATAGCAATTAACCTTTGAACATCAATATTGCAAAGCGATCTTTTCAAAAGTATGCTGTAAACATGATAGCAGTGGTACAAATAGCAAGATGAACATATAGAAGTTATGGATAAACCTCAAATATGTTGTAAGTAAAAGAGACCATGTTTGATGGAATTGCCCAAGAGAAGTCTGGCCATGCACATATGTGAAAGATGAAATCTCCAAACGACAGGAGTGAAAGTCCAGTCTCTTTAGCCGCTTGAAACCTGTGGTAAACACTATTAATTCTGCAAAATGATATCAAAACAGAGGTTAGTTGTGATCGTGAGTTAGCTCTTTTTGATATGCATAGGTTACCTGAATAGAAAATGCTGACTCCTTAAGCAGTAGAAAAGAACAAGACATGCAAGAACATTACTGTTATCACATCCTAGAAAAATATCTGTGTCTTTCCTCTACTCAATTTTATATTTATTTGACAAAGTACAGTGGAAGCAAATGTTCTTCAAACAGTAAAATAACTCAAAGCCCTCCAAATGCTGAAACACCTTTCATTATGCACAGGCTGGGGAATGAGGTGGCAACTCTGAATCTTCACAGTGCTTCTACAACAGAGGAGAAGATGCAGTCATACAGCAGCATCCTACCCTTCTTTTACTATCAAAACAAATGTGGCAATGTTTGCCAGCTGCAGCTATGCCAATTCAAGAGGTAATTGTACCAACTTGACTCGTGGTTTTTCCAAAGTCCACCTCTACAATCAGAAATCTGATTCACTCTTATTTCTATCTCTCTAACCTGTCTCAGCCAAAACAAGCTATGATAAAAAAGATTTAAAAATCTGGCACTTGACCATAAATACCTAGAAAATGATCATACAAGCAGATGACATTGCAAGTCAGAGGAAAAGAAAACTGTCAGAAGGATAGAAGTGATAAGCAGTGGTGGGATAGTAAACTTGATGATTAATATAGCTGCAGCCAGAAGAGGACAAAGAGTTCACTGCTTTATTTGGACAATACGTAAAAGAACAGATCCTAATGTCTGAAACTGTACCTGTCCTAACCTAACATATATTTCCTGTGAACTGTCACTGTAACAATGAAAGAGAAAAACGACAACTCTTCAGACTTCATAGAATCATAGAATATCCTGAGTTGGAAGGGGACTCACAAGGATCATCAGCTCCCAGCTCTACACAGGACCACCCAAAAATTCAAACCCAATGTCTGTGAGCACTGTCCAAACACTCCTTAAACTACAGCAGCTTGGGGCCGTTCCCACAGCCCTGTGCAGCCCGTTCCATGCCCACCACCTCTGGTGCAGCCCTGTCCCTCACCCCCAGCTGCCCTCCTCTGCCCCTGTTCCCTCGGGTCCTGTCGTTGTCACACAGAGCAGAGCTCAGCGCTGCCCTGCGCTCCCTGTGAGGAGCTGCAGCCGCCATCAGGCCTCCCCTCAGGTCCTCTGTTCTGGGCTGAACACACCAAGGACCTCAGCACTCCTCGTATACCTTGCCCTTGAGACCCTTCACCATCTTTGTCACATTCCTGAGGATGCTCTCTAACAGTTTTACGTACTTCTTATATTGTGGCACCCAAACCTGCATCCAGTGCTCAAGATGGGGCCACACTAGATCAATCTTTGTAGAACAGTGAATGTGTCTGAAGTGAAAAGGTAGGAATACAGTTAATACTGCCTGCTTAAAATTAAAATTCCTCACCCATAAACAAAAACAGCACACATTTACACAGAAAAGCAAACCTTCTGGTCACCCAGCTCTTGCGCTGCCTGTAACTCAGTTTCTAAACTCTCCACTTGAGATGTTACAGTTTCCTGCACTTCCTGAAAAGATTTCTGAATGGTATTTAAGAGCCTCAGAAGCTGTTTGCTCTGACTGGGAGAAAGATCCTGGGCGTGTTCAGAAATGAAGAACTGAACTTCAAATGCAGTGGACTCCAGTTGCATTTTTGTACAAGCAACCTCTGCAGCAGTGTTCTGTAAGTAAAGACAAGGGAATGAATAGCAAGGAAGACAAATTCAGCACAAATAAAACACACAGTCACTACTTTCTGCACTTAGCTCCTGTTCCAAAGTGCTTTTGAGAGACACTTCAGGCACAGTAAATCAAACCTGTGTCAGAATCACTCTGGCACATTCCATCAAGGGATTTGAATTGGTGTATGGTTTACCTTTGGCACAGTCTATGAGCATATAATAAATAAAATGACCTTGGAAACCTCTATTCTTTCTTTTGCCTTCTAATGCATGTCTGAAAACTGGCTGCCCTTCAACAATAGAGAATTTATGGTGAATATACACTGATGAAATGGCAGGTGTGGTTTAAGTTTCCTAGGTGCTAGGTCTAACCTAAAAATGTTAAAATATTTACTTGAGTGTATTCTCATTTTTAACTCCACAATGAAAAACTTCATTTCCAGCAGTGTATCAAATTATGCCCACAGCTGCACTCCTTGCAGCCCCTATGATAACACAACACAAACTGGAACACGATTAAAGTGCAGTAAAATTACGTTGTTTTTTTTTTTTACATTTACACACAGAGGTGTATGAACATTGCTAAAAATTCATCTGGTTTGTTTTTCACAGCTCACTTCACTCAAGTGGGTAATTAAGAGGTTGTGGGGATTATTTATTATCTTTTCCCCTCTTCTCACAAGTTAATTACAGTTAATTAAAATTAATGAAACTTCAGCAAAGAAAATGGATCTTATGAATAAAGATGTTTTGAAAGATTTAATATTAATAATTGAAATATCTGTAACATCAACTAGATTACCAAGAAGGGTGAGATTTATTATAACAAATGTAAGCAGAATTGATACTTTTCTCAGGAAGTCAAAATGTCCAAAAATTCTAAGGAGAAAAAGCAAATCAACAGTACGTGGATCAGTACAGTGGGTCATCAAGTAATCGTCTCCCAGGTTTGTAAGCAGCTATACAAATACTAGCCAGTAGTTCATACCACACAGTAACAGCTGCCAGAAGCACCAAGCCACAAAGAATACTTACTTTGAGTAGCTTTAAGCTTTGCTTCATATCTTCTATGTCATTGGTATTCACTTTGAAGTCATTCATGATTTTACTGTGTTCTGTGATCCAGTCTGAAAATGTCTGGAGTTTGCTTAAAAGTTGCTGGTGCAATTCTGCAAGCTTAGACTAGGAAAGGGAAGTTGTATATTCATTTATTTATGTGGAATCCTGTCACGTTTTCACACATTTCACACTAAATGAAATCATGCATGCACTTTATATACAGATTTAAAAGAAAATTTTTAAATTGTTAGCCGAATTACCTTAAGAAAAGTAAGACAAAACATACAAATGTACACTGATAAAAACATACCATTTCCAAGTCAACAGAACAGACTATTTGTTTTGCTCGTTTTGAAGACATATCACAGATCATCAAAAATGCTTCCTCCAGATAGTCATAGCTTATCTTTAGCTCTTTAAGTTTCGCTTCAGGAATATCTTTGTGATGAAACTTTAAGAATTCTTCTGTCAACTTCATGTCCTTTTTTAGGATAATTGCAAAGGCAGCCAATCCTGATTCAAATGACTACAAAGAGAACATATATTCAAAATGTGTTAAGCTAATAAGCAAGAAAGACATTATATCTGGTTTACTTAATTACATTCAAATTCACTCCTCACCCCATCTCAGGTCTTCTACTAGCTACATCACTGAAGTACAAGCATAAAGAATACTTTACTGACCTCTAGTTGTTGCAATTGTTCTTTTAGTACTTCCAGGTTGCTACTAATAGGTTTCTGGTTTTCTAGGTGTCTTTTCACCTCTTGAAGCACTGCCAAATGCTCTTGCATTTTGTCTCTTAACTTCAAACATTCCTGTTCTCCATCAACCTGAAAATGGGTTTTAACAATAAACAATAAGGTTTTTGAAACTGACAATTTAAAAATAGGCAATAAAATTTCTTTTAATTCTAATTTTAATTGTTTAAAATCATTTATTTTTGAAATTATTTTTCCAGTTTAATTATTGTCTCCAGCAATTGGAAAGATTCATGTGATTCCTTTGACACAGGGCACACAGCACATACCAGCTGTTGTTACATACCTTGCTAGTGGAATTGTCATCCAGGAGTGTTTCTGTCGTGTAAGCGGGCCCAGTAAAGCCTCTGAAGAGGCTGTCTGTCTTCTCATGCTCCTGGTCACTTTTCCAAGCATCAGATGTGTCATCTGCCAATGTTTTCTCTTTAGGAATTTCTGATCCAAACTCTGACTGTTCTGTTGAGAAAAGAGCACAAAGCCTATCTACTTTGCTTTTACCTTCATGTGCTGTGGTGATGTCAGCACCCTGTGAGCTCGTAAGCAAACTACTTATCAGCTCCTCTAATTTCCTCTTACTTTCATCTCCAGATGACATTTTGAAAATTTTCATAAGTTCAGAAGCCGTAAGATTCACCTCTTGTTCTATTTCACTCTTCATTTCATCTGGATCACTCATCTTCTGGTTACAGAATTCCCGCCGCAGAATATCACGAAGAAGATCAGGACTTCTGCAATCAGGCCAAAGCAATGAAAGTGCATCACCGTCCTTTGTGTCTGTGCACGGTGTGGTATCCATTAATGCCTCTCTAACAGTACTGCTCGTTTGCTTGAGTTGTGACTCATTGAACATGCTGCTTCCAAGCTGGGTGCTTCCAACCATTCTAAGTAAATTTTGCATTAGAATTTTGGTATCAGAGTAACATAGTGGTTCACCTTCCTCCTTGCCGTAAGTATGTCCCGATTTTAATTTCCTTTGTAATATATTATTTAAGCCTTCCATTAGTGTGTCAGGCATTTCTGGTGACTGTGAAAAATCTTTCTTTACTTGAAAATCTTTGGAAGGTCCCATTTTGTTTTCTAATGATTCCATGCATAATTGTTTTTTGAAACCATTTTCAAAGGAAGAAGTCTCGCTGGCCATGAACTTTTCTCCCTTCGTGTTTTTCAGTGCTTCAGATTCTTTCTGGGCAACATTATTCCAGTCAGCCTCTGTGCTGCTCAAAATTGCAGAAGAAAAATCAGTGGAATGTGTATGATTCCCAGAAGGTAGAGCTTCAATCTCATCCCCAGATTCTTTTGCATCCTCAGTGCTTCCTGAGGTACCTGCTTTTATGAGCGTAAATTCATCACCATTGCTGTCCTTTTTTTCTGAAAGGTCTTTAAGAACATTGTGGTTTTGACAGACCAACGTCTCCTTAGTCATGCTAATTTCCTTTGGCTCCACTGAAACAGTTGGGGGGAAGGAGTAAGTGTTAAATTCTCTTGAATGTATTTCTTCCATATTGAGCAGAAATTTTTCATTCAATTTTTCATTCTGTAAACTATTTTTCACCTCTTCTATGTCCTTAAGCCAACAGGATTCAGTTTCATCCAATTCTGAATTGTCTTTTCCTTTTAAGCTTGCTGTACATTGTTCTAGAGAAGATGAAATATTAAAATCTCTCTTAAATTCAGCTGATATCACACCCCTTTCAACGTCAGGCCAAGTTTGACCAATATTTACTTTCTCATTATTTGAAATAATTTCTGTATCAGCTTTAACCGTTGATGCATCAAATATTTCCCCAAGACTTTCCATATGAATGGGACTTTTATTTAGCTCCATGACACCACATTCCTTTTCAATATTTACTCCATTTTCTGCCAGAGTTTCAAAATCTCTTCTTATTTCACCATGCTTCTTGTCGGTAATTGGATGTACTCGGTCACAAAGTGAACTAACATCATCACTAGCATAATGCATACCTGTGAGGAATTTACTCTCCTTTTGGGATGAACTTGCCTTTAGTTGTTCCAAACCAGCCACATCACTTAATGCTTTTTCCTCTGCAAATACTGCTTCTTTTTGTCTTTGCCCATGATCTAAATGTAACACTGGCACAGTACTACAGCTTTTGTTCATGCTGTGAATAAAGTGTTCTGATAGAAGCAAATCTGTCTTAGTATTTTCATCATCTCCAGTAGCTTGCTTTGTAATGAGGAAAGGTGTTACTCTAATGTCAGATATCATAGTATCATCAAGAAAGTGTGTTTTATTATTTTCTTCACTCTTACAGGATATACATTTCGTGTCAAAGGTATTTTCAGACTGAATATCCTCAGTAGTATCTTCTGACATGTTTTCATTTTTGGGAAAAGTTCCGTAGTCATTTTCTGGTTTTTGTTCACTTTCTTGTTTGCCCATACATGTATCAACGCATCTTTTCTCACAGATATCTGATGCAGTTTCACATTTTCCCAAAGATAGTTCTCCATTTCCATGATTAGACTGGAATTGCAAATTATACTCTGTCTTGTGGCCTAAAGAATAGCAATACTCATCAATATTCTGATTATTTTCCTCTCTATTTTCTATGTCCCCTGCAGGAATTAACATCTGGTCATCTCTGCTTTTACACTGATTATGTGAATAAAAAGTATCCATTTCTTCTTCACTGTCAGACTCAGTATCAGAGTCATCATAACTATCATAATCCAGATAGTCATAATCATAGTCTTCCTCCTCCTGTTTTCCTTCCGATTCATACTCACAGTAGTCACTTGCTGCTTTCATTTCATCTTCTTCGTTTCTGTCTCGCTGTGTTTTTGTTTCATACCTCTTCTGAAAAGAACTACAGCATCCCTCCCTTCTTTCTCCACTGCCCAGAGTACCTGGTAATTTTTGTTCCTCTTCAAAGTTCCTTGTTCTTTCTCTTTCCTCTTCAGGGGCTGTTTCCAAAGTTTCAGCAGTTGTAGAAGCTACATTAACACCCTCAGTTAGAGCTGTCTGATTTATGTCTCTAATGTAATGGACGTTCTCTCCAGCATTAGCTGGAAGTTCCTCATAAGAGCTGTTCTCTTCTCTCAGAGCTATCAGACCACCTCTCTCCTCTAGAAATCCTAACGGAACATTCTCTGGCTCTGGTGTATCATCATCCTCCAGCTGTAAGGTACGAAAATCATCATCATCTTGAGGGGTGTCATAGGAATCATCATCAAATTGTGGAGTACCATAGAAATCACTGTCATCATCATCAACCTGAGGAGTTTCATAGGCATCATCATCATCATCATCATCATCATCATCATCATCAAACTGCGAGCTGTCCTCTTCTGAGACTGCCTCACTACAATCATGCTGTGAGCAGCTACTTTCAACCTGTGGGATGCTATCACTCCCTTCTAGTGATGAGTCAGAACTACTGTCTCCAGGTAATAACTTGTCAAACACAAGATTGTTTTCTTCTACTGATACGCTTTGTGCCATGCTGTCACTGACCCCCTCAGGTGGTCCATCATGTGTAACAGTACTGGCCTCCAACAAAGGCCTCCACTGTATTTCTCTACTGTTTTCTAGACATAGTTTACTCTGGAAATCAGTACTACCATCCAAAGACTGCCTGCGATGTCTATATGGACAGCTCTCTAGAGATGGCCTATTATGTACATCAGTGTAGTCCAGCGGAGGTTGTTCACTGTGTCCATTACCTTCAAATTGCAGTGTGTCACCACACTGACTATCTGATTCTTCTGGAATTCTGTATTCAGTATCTGTGTTGAAGGATGAACCAAAACTTCCTTGAAAATCATCTTTCTCAACATTACCCAGTGCCATTCTATAACTGTCAGGTTGCAATACATGAGGCTCGTATTTTGTGAAGGTCTTTTCCTGGTCTGTCCAGATTTCATTATCTGACAAGTCATTCACACTCAAGGAACTGTATAAGGTTTTATCATTTCTGTTTTCCTTACCCAGATTATCTGTCATAACAATCTCTTCTTTTTCTGTATCTGACATAAGATTTAGATTTGAGTCATTTGGAAAAACTCCTTCAGTGTTTCTTGAATTTGCTTTCTGATCATTATGCTTATACACTTCTAATGGTGTCCACTCAGAATCCTCCAAAAGACTCTCGAGTGCATTTCTGTTCCTGAAATTTTGAGTGTTACTTTCTACATTTTTAAGTTCTGCAGGTTTATTTAGCAGCATCTCCACAGTAAACTGTGATTGTTCAGTACCAGTATCACTGCAAACATCTGATCTACATGTATCTTTTCTCTGTGAACACGTATAATTCTCCAAATCTTCAAACTGAATTAACTTCTTGTCATCAGAAGTATTTTCAGCACCTGAAGGACCACCTTGAACACTGCCTATAATATTACTGAAGTGGACATTGCCAGCTGACTTTAGATTAATTCCTTTTGGACTTATGTGTTTGTTGTTGAAAGCCATTTCTGACACATCAGTAGTGTATGCAGAACTATCCCCTGCCAGAAACATATTGATGGCTTCCTGCAATTGTCCATCATATAACAGAAGTCTTCCTCCAGTGTTTGCATCCATATAACTATTCACCATCAGATAAGATATGAACAATTTCTTAGCTTGGTCTGAATTAAGACATGCAGGGTCTTCTGTACCAGAATCTTCCTGTTCCTCTTCACAGTCACGAAATAAAGATGACACGACTTCATATGATGATAACCATTTTGCAGCATTTTTACAGGAGGATTCTAATTCTTCTACACCGGGCATTTTATCCGGTAAAGTCACACTGTTCAGAATAGATACAGTATTGATGTCTATTAACCCTGACTGTGCAGCCCTGTCTAGACTGAGTACTTCACAAGTTTCTGGAATGTAAAGTGCAGCTATTTTCTGCCTATCACTTAGAATTTTGAATGCCAGCTCACTTGTTATCATTTCTTGGTGCAAAGATGTTGATATGGGGAATATTTCACCTGTGTCAGGCCATATTAGTCCAACAAAGCCTCTCTGTGCTTCTAACACCAGCAGTGCACTGGTAGATGATATTAAATTGCATTGTATGGCTTCATCAACAGTCAAGCGTTGCCCAGAATTTGGACAAAGGATTCCACCCGTTTGAACCTGATGTGTGAAGATTCCACAAGCAGTGTCCTGACCTATAATCCCTTGACTCACGGCCTCTTCCACAGTCATTTGCTTCCCTGACTCAGGGTCAATTATACCTCCAGATATTATCTGAGCCCCCAGCAGCCTAAACATTGTTTCCCTGTCAATGAGTCCTTCATGGGCTGCTCTCAAAATAGTTATTTTCCTTCCACATTTGAGTGTGACTCTACCTTTTTCTTGTGGTTTCACTGGTAGGAGTCTTAACCCTGTTTCACCATGTATTATGCTTCTATGAAGCATCTGCTCAAGGGAAATCTTTTCAGCACAATTAGGGTCTATGAGATCTTTACAAGTGTCTTGTCTTTCCAGAAGCTTTGCATATAATGCTGGAGAAATCAGGTTTCTCTGGAAAGCATTCTGCAAAGTCAGGTGCTCTCCAGTAGATGGTAAAATCAAGTGCCCACTTGAAAGCTGATTCTCAAGAATTTTAATAGCCAAAGGTTCTGAAATTAGACCTTGTTCTAAAGCTGATATAACTGGAAGATTTGATAATGTTGACTCTGAAATAAGCTTCTTTGCATTATTTAATTCCTGTAACTGCAATAGAGTCTGGTCATCAATTAGGGCACAAGCTTTAGCTTCTTCCAAATCATAACATATTCCTAATTCTGGAGAAATTATTCCAGTAAGGATCAGCTGATTCTCAAGCAACCTAACTCCAGTGTCATAGTCAATAAAACCTTTTAGAATAGACTGAAAAATAGAATGGACTTCTCCAGTCGTTTGGTCAATGATACCAGCAATGACTTTATGCACCTAAAAAGAAATACAAAAGAACAAGTATCACTATTTTAGACCAATTTCAAATTTACTTTTGCTTCTGAATGCATGATAAGCATAAGAACTTGTACTTACCAGGACTGGAAGAATGCTGTGAATGTTAGCAGCTCAAACGCACAAGTGATCTATGTCAGTCATTGAACAGCACACGATGTGATAAAAGATTTAAAATCAACATGCATCTGTGAATTAAAAACCTATGCTTTGCATACATAAATAGGGTTAGTGAAAGACAGTAGAAGAGATGATTGCAGAGTGAGCAAATAGAACATACTACCTGAAAGGCAAATTTTCATGCTCTAAATGTCTGTGAAATGTTAGAACTTCAGAAACAGTATGTGATTCAAAACAACCATGCTATTCATGTTTACAGCATACAGCACTCCTGTATATACATCCAACATTATGGAATCAGATATTCTAGCACCAAATAACGCTTTTAGTTTGCATGGAAAGCATGAAGTCAGTTTGGCAACATTATTTAAAGTAATTAAACAGACACTGCCTCCAAACGAGAAAATTCATATGCAACATTTTTTTCAGAAATCCATATTTAAGATTGAGATCTATTAGCAAATGGATACAGTGTCTCAGGGTCACTAACATTATTATGCACTTTCATTTTTATATCCAGATAAATTTTAAGAAAAACTGAAAGTAGATTTCTTCTGAGGACACTTCTGAAGGATATATGGAAGACATTAACATGTTACTTTGTGGTGTCCTTTCTGCGGCAGACACAGACTTATATAGCAGTCAAAGAATGGCTTTTATGAGAAGAGTTAAGCAATGAATGTTTATCTTTCTTCATGCAAGGCACACATTATCAAGACTCTTCACAAAAAAACCTGATGAGTGGAGTATTCATATGCACAGGTAAGGTAACACACAGTATTTCATAACTAATACACAAAACTTTGTCAGTTAAACCTTAAAATCCTTGACACACTGTTAATTACAGCTTCATTTTTCACCCATCACATATGGTTTCAAAACCATGCAGTAAAACTCAAAAGGCCCTGATATCCGAGTTTCCATCTTGCTACCTTTTCTTCCATCTTTTCATCATCCAAATAGTGTGCTTCCTGCAGCTGCTTCAAAGCTTCATTGGCTAACAAACTGTAGCTCTCCTGGAGGGATTTGACTTGTTTTTCCATTTCACCTCTCTCTTCATCTGTCATTCTATTAAAAAAAGAAACAGACAAACAAACAAAAAAAATAAGGAGGAGGTCTCTTAAATAATTTCTAGTCTGCCAATCTTTACTTAAAAAAAAGTTTATAACTGTTTATAGCTACTCAGATTAAAAAAAAGGTTAAACTAATCTACAATTTACTTTGAATGATAGCAAAAGCTTTTATCATTTGCATGTTCCTTTGCCAACTTATCACCAGTGAAGATGGGTAGCAAGTAGTCATGAAGTACCTCAGCAATTTGCTAGTGTACTAAAATCAAAGATTCACGGAATCATTTAAGTTAGAAGGGACCTTTAAAGGTCAGCTGGTACAACTTCCTTGCAATGAACAGGGACACCTGCAGCTAGATTAGGATGCTCAGAGCCTGGTCCAGCCTAACCTTGAATGCCCCCAGGGATGGGGCAACAACCACATCTCTGAGTAACCTATTCCCATGCCTCATCACTCTTACTGTAAAAACTTTTTTCATTTTTCAAAATCTCCACTCTTTTAGTTTGAGATCATTTCCCCTTGTTCTGTCACAGACCCTTCTAAATAACTTTAGATGAAAATGAAACAAATTTGAGATATAAAATTGAAATATTGATTTACTTTTAATTTGTTAATTATTTTTACTTCAAATGTCAATGATGATCTTGCACCCTTTAAGTTGAACAGAGGTACGTAAACCTAATCAAGCTCCTGAAATAAACAAAACTTAATCAACCTTTAACCAGAATGGTTGACAAAGTTTTATTAAAAAACAAAACAATAACAACAAAATCTGACACATGTGTATGTGAAGTATAATTGGAACTATAGCATGTGAATATGCTTTCTTTATAAGCAAACAGTATGTACTGATTCCATTAATTTATTTGAAAAATAAAAGCATGCCTTACTTGTCACTGTGTTTAGCTAAAAATGCCTGAGTAGTCTGCAGAGCTTCAGCTATTTGTTCTTTCTTAACTGACATTTCTTCAAGGGAAATCTGAAAAATAAACAAGTGTTCAAGATTTAACTATGCACAAATATAAAAAGAAAAGCAAACAAACAGCACAATGTTTCTAAGTGTGACAGAACTCAGTAGTGTAGGAACTTGAAATTAAAGAAAAGAGAAAGAAGCTGTTCCTAGACATATGTTACTTATTGTGAAATTCATTTATTATTGGATAAATCATTGCACTAGGTCTTTTGGTAAAATAAACTGAGTTAGAAAACAATTTGGTGAGCTAAACTGAATTTATTTCAAATGTTACTTGTTTAAAACTTAATCATTTAAAACCTCTGAGTATCTGGCAAAGTTTAAAGTAAATTCACAAAGATATGTATATAACGGCCATGCTCAAGAACTTGCACACCACAATAAGAGAGAGTAACTTTTTATAAAACGTATCAGAAGGCCTCAAACTTCACGAAATTCATTGACAGATTAATGCAAATTTAGATACTCAGAAAAAAATGAATTGTTTATTAAAATTCTCCCTCTATCGTTTGTGTCATTCCCACTCAAGCTCTAGTTCCAGCAGAGGAACTTGCAATAATTTAATCTTTTAATTTTTCTGAGAAACTGCCTGCAGTTCTTCAGACAAAAGCACTACCTTTGATTTTGGTTAAACAAAGGGAAAGGTGGGGGGAAGGGGCGGCAAGGGTTTTGTTAACAAGGCAGGGGTAAATCCAACGCAGGTGCTAAGTCAACTCTGGGAAGGTGCCTGGGAACGTAGGTTCATGTGGGCTGGGACACAACAATTCTGTCTTGATCAGTAGGTTTTGAACACAGTATGTCTTTGCATTCGCTACCAGCAAGCCACAGTCCCACAGTTCGTGCTGCTTGGGCAAAAACACGGACAGCAAGCATAGAATGCTGTACATGAGAAGACATGAGTTTCCCTTTCCTCAGGGTACTGGCATCACTATGATTGCTGTATATGCTACGTCACTACTGGCAGCAGCTTCTCCACCCCCGTTCCCAATGGCTACCCCTCAGAACACCCCCAAGTGTATGTATGAAATGTGCTTCAGCTAACATCAGCTATCAAAATAAAACAACTACAACAACAAAACTATAAAAATTAGCTATCAGGTTTGTACCAAACGTGTTGAGGCATCCATGTCAGACAGTGAATACAAAGCTAGGCATCTCTGGATGGTGCCCACTATCTCACAGGCTGTAATGGGAACACCCTCAGGAAATAGCTGCCTGCAGGTGGCAAGAGGAAGCCAAGACAACTAACCTGCATGTTACTTCTTGAGGGCTCAAGCTGTACTGGGAAGATGCCAATGTAGCTTTCGTGGTAGGCTTAGATGCTCCAAGGAGCATGGCGCTGGCCCAACACTAACAAAGGCTTTCACCACTATCATCAACAGGAGAAGCAAAAAAAAGCCAATACTGAATGTTTTCTGTCAGTTACAGAACTAGCACTGGTCCCCCAAATATATCTGCTCTTTTATACTATGGAGCACATCATCTACAAATAAGCAGTGTGTTAGCACCGGTGGCAGCTGCAGGGCTGTCTGACAGCAAGTTCAAACTCTGCAGGTTTGACACCAATGCCAATGTCCAAAATAAGAACACAGGATCAAGTTGCTTGAAAGATGTGCCAAAATCGAGTTTGGATTAACTGACCAGCCAAACTATTTCTGAAGGATGTGGAAAAGACACCGCTCTGTTTTTCTGCTGCTCAGTGGGCAGGCAGGCCTTTATTTCTGGAAATCCTTTCAGGTCACTAAGCTATTTTGCATGACAAAGCTAGCAAGGAAACCACTAGAAATTATATGAAACTTCGGAGATGGAAATTCACAGTCAGACTAACAACTATACACACAACAATAATAGATCTGCCAAAAAAACGGGTGCAAGATGGGCCCCTTCAGCAGCCTGTGGAATAGTGTGGTATTAAAAAGGGCCCCACTAACGCCCTCTGTATGCCCTAAGGAAGCAGATTTGAAAAGGAATGTGCATCTGTTCAAAAACTTTCAACTACTGTTTCATAAGCCATCCTGTAAGAACACCTGAAATAACTTTTTAATAGAAAATGAGAAGAAACTTGGCTCAAAGGCCTCTCCTGTGAACATTCTCCATCTTGGTGTCAGGGTAGAAGTCACCAGGCTGATTGACTGAACTACTGTAGGAGCAGGCAGCAGAACTACTACTGCTGTACTGTCCCTTTATAACAGTCAAATTGTGGTGTGCAGAGCACAGCTTCTCTAAATTGACATTTTGCACTGTACACTTGCGATGCAAAAGGCAGCTTCTACTCGTTCCAGAGTAACATTTGTATCCCTGAGTATTTATCCAATCCTCCATTCACAGCCAAACACAAAATTACATTTTAGTAAAATGTGGATGGCGATATGGAGAATAAAACAATACTTATGGAATATTTTGTCATTTCAATAAATGCAAAAAGCCAAAAAGGGAAGTGTTATTTTACTAAAAGACATCTGTGTACCTGCTGCTTAGGCAAATCTGTTTTTTCAGCCTTTTCTCCTCCTTCTTTGCTGAGTGTCTTGCTGAGGTTTGACACCCATTTCAGTAAATCCCCAGCCTTCTCAACGTGTTCTTTTTTTTCTTCTTCCATTGACCTCTGATGAGCATCACAAATTGTAAAACACGTGTAAATGTAAGTTGTAGGAATATTTAACATTCTTATCAATAGAAACACAGTTCTACCAAAATGGCAGTATTACCACATACCCTTAAAGTGATTTTCTTTTATTATTACCACATGCATTACTACGACACTTTGATGTAGGAACAAAAATGCCACATTGTTATTGACATTAACAGAACAATTCCTCAAAAGATTCCTAATCAAGAAATGCTTATTCATACACATGTACATTCATTACACAATGATTGATATGAAGAAAAAGCACAGGCAATTACTCAGCAGATGAAACCTAAACAACATTTGCATATAAAGCATCTCTGAATTGCTGCCTTTGCATTACCCTCAGGAGTGGATATCTACAGCCAGCATAGGATATCAGTATCACCAATCTATAGACATGGATTACTAAATTACAGCTCAGAAGAATACATTGCTTCTATGTCAACAGAAACAAGGACAATAAAAGTAAAATTGTACTTTTCTGCATAGGAAAATACATATGTTTTTCATAGTAACACAATATGTCAGTAGTTTGAAGTTTAGCAATACTTAGAAAACACATCTGAGCCCTTCCATGTGCAACAAGTGAAAATGAAAATATTTTATTTCAATGGATTTTTTTTTAACTGGACATGCAACTGTAATTCATTTGCCTATTAAAGTACAAAAAAATACTGTTAAGTTACCTGAAGTGTAGGGAAAAAAAAAACAGGATATGAAATTTTATGATGTGAGTAGCCCATTAAATTAATAAAATATCAGTGTGAGAAAAAATATTTGCTTGCTTACTGAATTGCAGATTTAACTCTTGTACACTGTTTTGCCACCCTTGTACAATAAATTACATTTGCAAACTGATTTGTAATACTAAATGAAGTAATTGTATGAAATACTGCATTGTCTTCACTCACAAAATGGGCACTCTCTTCAGTTTTTAATGGAAGAATCTGACTCGTCTCACCTAAATGTATGCATTCCACATATACAGTAGCTTCACTGATTTGTAACTTCCAGTTTATAATGCCTACATGAAGGTAACATCTGATAAAGCCTTCGGATACACCCTGAACACACTCTGCTTTTTGACATTACTAATTTGCCTTACTTTACCTAAAGATTTACACTTTATAGCAAGTAATACCTAATTCCAGGTTACCAGTGTATACTAATTAGCTGTTTAAACTAATTAGTTTCAAAGCAACTCCATCAGACAACATGATCTACAACTTTCATAGAAGTCATTGTAGACCTTTTCCTTAACTTGAATCGATTTTAAATCAGGCCTCAAATAAGTACTATCATCTCTATTATGAAGCATAGTACAGACTAGAAATTCCTGTTTTCATGGGCTGAGCTGCTTCTAACAATCGTAGGCCAGTGTGGCAATCAAAAACAGCACTCTCTAAAGCCTCTTTGTAGGTTAGCTTCTTCTTTGTTTTGGGGCATGTGATAACTTTAACATACAAATCTTCATCTTTCACCTTTGTAGCTGTGATGGCATCAATAACACCACACTTAATCCCATCTTCCATTGTCAATCTGGAATGAGATTTCGGATCTATCAACCCACCAGTCAGGTACTGATACTCCAGGCAGCGCATACCCATTTCCTTGTCTAGGGCATTTGTACTCATAGCTTCAACAGCTGACATAACTGTATTCCTTACAGGGTGAATGATCCCTGTAAAGATTAGTTCACATTGCTGAATCTGCTTGGCACAACCATCATCAATTAATTCCCTTTGCAAAGCTTCTGAAACACTGTACTTTTTCCCAGTGAATGGATCAATTATGCCTCCTGTGCTGACCTGAGCTTCAAGACATCTGAGGGCTGTAACTCTATCTACCAGATTTCTGCGTGAGGCTTTTAAAACTGGAATTCTTTCATTGGTTTCAGAAAGCCAAAATCCTGCGATTGGACTGTTTAGGTCTTTCTTTGGTTGTGAACTGCTAAGTAAAATATCTCCCAACTCACTAACTGTGATTAAGCCCTCTTTGTATTTATTGACTAATGCTCTGTCAATTCTACCCTGATTGATGGCGTCCTCAATATTTAACTGCACACCAGTTTTATGGTCTGTAAGCAAAATAAAAGAACTCCCATCTGAATCAAAACACGTAGACTCCTTCCAATCAAATTCCTGTTTTGAAAGCTCAAGATACGTAGCTTTATCAACACTTCTTTTTTTATAAGCCTCATAGGAAGTCATTTCAGCTCCTGTTTTGATGTCTACTACAGAAATTCTATGACTTTTCTCTGCCGATGGGCTGCTTATTCTCCTTTCACCAATTGGAAGCAGTAAACAATTACTGCTAACACTGAACAAGCACATTTTTAGCAAATCACAGTAGTACATAGCTTTCCTGTTGTTTGGATTATGAAAACATTTCACATTACTAGAAGGTTCATGCAAAAACTTCAGAATCGTATTATTAAGCAAGCCAAGCTGCACTGCAGTTTCTGGAGGTACACGAACACTTCTTATGGGGTCAATAACCCCCCCAGTTGCAATTTGAGCTTCAAGGATATTTTTACCCTTTTTTCTTTCTAGAAGTCGAGCTTCCATAGCTTGGTACACAGATACCACTTTACCAGAACAGCAATATCCCAAAACAGCTTTTTCTGCTTCATGCAGTCTACTCTTGAATTCACTATCTACAAGCCCTCTAACAACTGAATCATCAACAGAGAATTTCTGACCTGTTGTAGGATCAATGATGAAACCAGTAGCTGCTTGGGCCTCTAAAAATGCTAATGCCACTGCCTTCCCTATGATTCTTCTCTTTGTTGCTAAAGAAAAAGACAGTATTTCTTTGCTGGATTCAAGGTACACTCCAGCTATAGCTGTAGGTTTAGTTAAAAATTTTTCAAGACTTTTCTGAACCTCGTCAATAGTTTTCTGCCCTGAATGGAGATGCTCAACAGTAAGCCTGTCTAGAAGTTTAACTTCAATCAATTGTCTGGCAGTTACATCACGTCGAAGACCTTGAAATTTAATATCATCATATTCTTCTGGAAAACATTCCAACTGAGTAGCAATATCAACAGTTCTCAAAATCTCTTCTCCTAAGAAAGAATTCATCTTTGCAAAGTCTTCTCTCCTAAACCCTTCAGATGTTTTGTATCCCTCAAACATTCTCTCTTCATTACCAAATGTCTTGTCATTCTCTTGTTTTAATGTTGTAACTTCAACATGCATGTCATACTGCTTGTTCTTCGCTATCTGTAAATAGGAATTTTTTGACACAGTGAGAAATAGATCTGCAAAACTTTGCTGCACATAATTCAGTTCTAAATCCACCACCAGAGAAACAAAAAGGAGAACCTGAATATATTAGAAAGGAGATCTGTTATCAGCATTGAACAGCACAGAAATATAAATAGCTAGAGATTTAGAATGCATTCATCATTTCAAATGTTTATTCAGCAATCAGAATAGGATTAGATTAAGCATCAAGATTTGTTGTTATTAGATGAACTTAGCACTGTTAAGCAAAGCTCATTTTGACCAATGATGACACAATGGTGTATGTGAAATCTTATTTCCAACAAACCACATAAAATAATGTGTTTCCTGGATATTAACAAGCCTGCTACAATGGTTTAACGAAAAGCTGAGCAACAAAGTGAAAATGAAGAGGTCCCCTTCACCAACATATGAGCATAAGAAACATGAGAGAGAACAAAGAATAGTGATAGAGCATAAATAAAAAATAGAATAGTAAGAGCCACCACTAGGAAGGCAAACCCTCACAAAATTTATTGTATACCTCCAAGGGATGCACTTTTACTAATCCTAATTCAAGTTTCATGTCTTCTCCAGGCCTACTTGTTTGTCTGGAACTGTGTAGGTTCCTGTTTCTCAATTTGTCTCTTTCAGATATTCCAGTGATTTCACTTGATTTATCAAAGGTTATCTGGAACTGCGTACTTGTTTGAGAAACAAACTCTGTATAGGATTGTGATCTTGCATCTTCTAGTGATTGATTTATTCTTGACATCTGGAACTGCACCTCCCTTGGTATTGTATCATCAGCACTCACATACAGTGTATTTTCTTCTATTTGATCAGATTTAAAACTTGTTCTCTCTTGTTTCTGCCTTAACAAAGGTGAACAAGGTCTTACATGTGAAGGATGCTGTTCAGATTCCCTAGATGAGCTGTCATTCAGGTAATTCAATTCATTTCCTCTTCTCTCACAGCTCATTTTAAATCCACAATCTTTGATTTTATTGTCCTGTTGAAGTTCATTCTGAAACAAAAGAAACCTATGTTCACTTTCCTTGACCTGCAGGTCCATCTTCTGTTTCACATCCTCAACCAGGTGCTTCTGCACTTCCAACTCTTCCTCAAGTTTCCTGCACTTCTGATGATAGTCCATTTCAGCATGCTTTCCTTGTTGTAGTTGTTCTTGACATTTTTTAAGCCTTTCTTGCAGATCTTCAATCTGTTTCTTGTACAGCATGATGCTTTCCTCAGCCAAATGTTTTTCCTGTTGAAGAGCAACACACTCTAATTTTATGCCAGAAATGTCCTTTTCTGTGATGCTATGAGATTCCAGTAATTTTTCTACTTTCTTCCTGAATTCCTCTGCCGAGTGCTTAAATTTGATTGACTCTTCCTGAAACAGAATCATTTTCTTGCGTGCCATTTGTTCATCCAGAGTCTTCTGATGCAGTTCGTCCTGTAATTTTTTTAGTTTACTACTTAGCTCTTGTATATGAACTTCTTGCAGCTGTATTTTCTGCTCATTCACTCTCTTTTCTGTGGTTAGAGCACACACTTGGGCATTTAGATTTTTAATCTCTAGGTCAGCGGTTAGAGCAGAAGCATTTTGTTTATCAGATTTCTGTTTATATTCACTAACTAAGTCTTTTGTTTTACCAAGATCATCTTCTAGGCTTTTGATCTTACATATGAATTCTTGCTCCATAATGGTTTGTTTGTGCAGTTGTTCATTTGTTGTACGCAGTTGCTCTTTGAAACCATCTGCTAGGGTTTTTAATGCATCATTTTTCCTCTGAATACTTTGTTTTTCCAAAGTCATCTTCTCTGACTCGGATTGAATTTGCTTCATCCGTAGTTTTGTTTCAGTATTCCATTTATTAAGATCCTCTATCTTTCGTTTCAATGTTTCCGACATCTGATTGCTCTTGGCTAATTCATTCTTTAGCATCTGAATTTCCTGCAGGTTTTCTTCTTCTTTTCTTGTTTTATGAAGCAATTGCTCCTGAATTTTCTTATACTGGTCTTGAAGATAATTTGCTTCTCCTTTGCATGACTGCATTCTGTGTTCAGCTTCCAGTGTCTCTTTTTGAAGAGAACTGATTTGTGAATTTAAATGTTTGATAGTGATTTCAGTTTTTGCTTGTGATCTACTTAATTCCTCTACTTCTCTTTTTAGTTGTATCTTTTCCTGCTGAACAGATTTCAGTTCCTCCTGATAGTTCATCTTAATTTGCTTAAGATCTATAGCTTCTTGCATTACCTCTTCAGCTTTACTTGTGGTTCTATGTAGTTGCTTGTCAAGTTCTTTCAGCTGTTGCAGATAGCTTTGCTCTACTTGGTCTTTTTCCTCCAATTTGATTTTTAGGCATTTAAGTTCACTATTGGCTTCATCTAATTTTTCTTTTAATAAACGACACTTTTCTTCTGTTGATGATTTCTGAAGCTCGATTTCATTTAATTCATATTTGAGGTCTTTTATGGTTTTATCAGCTTTTTTGTTAGCAAGGATTAGCTCATCCACCTTATGCTTAAGCTCTTCTACTTTTTTTGCTTCTTGTTTCTTCTGGAAACTTGTAATTTCAGAATCAATCCTACACTGGCTGCCTTGCCCAGCTGTGTAAGTTGGCAGGGAAGTTTCTCTAGTCACAGTGTACCTGCCTCCAACAACTTTCCTTTTGGTTTCAGTCTTCTCTTTTGCTTGCAGGTTTATTTCTGATAGATACCCTTTAAACTCAAGATCTTCCTCCATTTGCTTTATCAGTTTCATAAGTTTCTCCTCTCCTTCTGTTTTTTGCTTCAGCTCCTGCATGAGGGTTTTTTTTTGCTGCTCTAAATCATGAAGATTAGTATCTTTCCTTCTTAAATGTTCTTCAAGATTTCTTCTGGTAAAGGTGCTTTCTTCTATTTGATTTCGAAAAGCTCGAAGATTTTCTTCCAATATATTTCTTTGTGTCTCTGCCTGAAAAATGAGCTGCCTTACACACTCCAACTCCTGCTTTGCATCTGCTTTCTCTTTCTCAACGTTCTCTAGATCCATACGACACTGTTTTGCTTCTTGCTCAGCCTTGGTCTTTTGAAGACAGATCTCTTCCATATCCTTTTGCTGCTTCTTCCGTTCATTTTCTGCAGCTTCCCTCAGTTTGGGGAGCTCCTGTTCCACTTGGATTTTTTGTTTCTTCACATTCTCCAGCATCTCCTCAAGTGCTTTTACCTTTCCCATGAGTTTTCTGTTCTCATCAGTTGTGCTATTTTTCTGTGCCATTAGATCTGAATATGCCTCCCGCACTGATGCCTCCTTATTCCTTAAAATCTGTAGAAAAATAAATTAAGTTATAACGCAGCCTCTGTAATACGGCATATGGAACATTAGGCTCTTTGAAAAGCAGAATGGATAATACTTACTCTTATATACATGGTACGTCCAGAAGGTAGCAGCTCCCACCACCATCACCTTCTCTTGATACAGTAATGTTCAGGAAGTTACCATTAGCCAAATATGAAACCCTTCTTAAAGACATCCACATAACGAAGAAGTCCTAAAGCCACTCACTTCAATCTTATGCCTCTTAGCAGTTAGCAGAAACAAACAGCTTGCATACATTTTTTTTCTCCAAATAGGTAAACAGTGAGATAAACACCATGTGCAAGAATTTCCAAGGAGAAACTACCACTTTTGGATCAGTTCAGTGTGAGATGGAAGAAGCTTCTTACACTCACAAGCAAAAAAAACACAAGAGAAATATGGAAATCGCCTCCAAGGAAAGAAACCGCATTTAGAGACAGAATCGAGATGCATCATGACCAGAAAGGGAACTATTCTCCAATAAATCTATGTCCTGTAGTGTGCTCCATACACCTTCACTGTCTCTGCCAGGAGACCAGGAGCACAGCTGCTCTGCAGTACAGACACAGAACATAAACATAGTAATTAAGAAAATCCTCATGAAAATCCAGAGAGATGGTAGACTTCACATGCTGGCAGGTGAAGGCAAGCTCTAATAAGCAGATGTACATTCACCAGCAGGAATACAGTTGAAACCATACAAATTTCACCTTCATTAGCACTATCATGGTTTTAGGTACCAAGCACGAGCTAACATGAGGTAAGAACATAACCTAATTCCTATGATCACACAAACATGGCTTGAAAGGGAATTACAGCAATATCTTCAAGTAAACAAAACATTATCTTAGCTCAAATCTACCAGATTACCTGATTTTATTTTATTGTTTTTACATGACATATGTATTTCCTAAAAGGCTAATGCAAAGGCAGCTTCTTCAGTTTCACTCTATATTTCCCCTGATCTATCACATAGACAATTTTTAACAGATCCCAGCCAACACAACACATTGATTTTTTTACCCAATCTCTTTACATGCTCTCACAGGCATAAAATCTAAATGTATTATGCTTGAAACAGACAAAAGTATATGGACACAAACTAAATTCTGTTAGGTTCCATTACTTCTAATTAAGATTAAGGCTGAGCATTAGCTGGGTGGAGAAAAGGATGGCAATTAAATAGTAATACCAAATGAATATATAGATAAATTTATGAAAACTGAAACAAAAATCATCTTAAATCCACAAAAATTATTATATCATTAGAATACTGATTATTTAAATTATGTTCAATCAACTTTAACTCATTTGATCTGGACATATTTGAGATTCAACTGTTGATTTAGATCGGTTTAGAATCATTCTCAATTTAATTTTGCCTATTTATGCCATTTGCATCACATGAAAATTCTGGTACCTTAATTATAGTTGGGCGCCATTTATCTTCATTACCACTGTCTTTTTTCTTTGGCTTCTCTCTTTTTTCAAGGGAGATTTTGCTTACTGTTTTTTCATACAATGCTTTTTGGACATCAGTGTTTTTTCCAGGTATGTCTGTGCTTTGACCTTTATCTTTACTTTCCATTTCTGCAACTAGCCACAAATCTTTGTATTTCTCATCCTGTGCTAACTCATTCTCTCCACTCAGTTCCTTCCTATTTATATTTATGGTGTCCAAGCCATACATCTTACCCTGTGATATTTTCTTCTCACTAACTGTCTCTTCCCAACACAAAAGTTTTTTACCTAATCTATGTTCTGGAAAATAATTCCCTCCTCCAGAAATCATTTCTGATGGTGTATTTAATTCCTGTGCATTTCCCAACAATTCTGTATCTAAATTTGGATCACTCTGTGCTTTTCTTGATCTTTTTCTTTCTTTGTTTTCTACTTCATCCAGTTCAGATAACTTATTTGTTTCTCCCTCTATTTTCAGTCTCTCTCCACTAACAATCTGCTGATCAGGATTATTGTTCCCTCTCACATAGGTCTCAGCTGAAAGAAAACAGTCTTTTCTATCATCTTCCTTACTTTGATCACCAAACACCATTACATTGTCTTGCTCTGTACATAGCTTATATTCTCTGTTGCCATTAATGCTACTTTCTTGATCACTGACACTTAAAAACTGTTTTAAAGTTCTATCAGTTTTGTTTTTATCAGTTCTGTCTAATTTTCTTCTCTGAATTTCCTGTGTATTTTCTGTGTGTTTAGGTTTCCTGGGAGAGTTATCTTTTTGCATATATTCCACATCCACTGTGCTTTCATTAGGCGTACTTTCCACTTCGTTACATCCCAAACATTCAAAGACTTCAGCTGACTTCACAGGTTGCTGGAGTTCACTCTCATCTGGTAAGTTCTGAGCATGACAGCACGTGAATTAAACAGAGATTGCAAGTGATCTTATTTTTCTCTATTCTGAGCTATCTTAATGCCATTACTGAGAGTTAGAAAGAAAGACTGTCATGGAAGAAGATCTTGAGACAATCACAGATTTCAGAGGTTTGATCCCAGGAAAAGAATATCATTATTTTTCCTCTGAAAAGGATTTTTCATGTTCTAATTTGCTACCCTGATCATAAAGAAAAACTCAGCAAATCACTGTGAGACTGGGAATCTGTTTAGGTTATCTTCAAAGAAATAATTGGAAATTTAGAAGAACTTGGGGTAGGACAGGATTTGGGTGGAGAACGTTTGATTTTGGAAAAAAGTTCTGGGGTTTCAGAGCAGACTGAAACTCAAAGGAGTTCAAAAGACTCTATTAGCTCTTGACAAGCATTCACACCAATCTTGGTCCTTGTTTCAGTTCTTGTTCTTCAACTTTTTATCCATGATACGGTTAGTATTATTTGTTAGGATAAATTCTCAGTTATAAAGGCTATCTATCAAAACAGGTTATCTATTTTCATTTGCATTCTCTATAACTTTTTGATGGACAAAGATGCATGCTCTTAGTGTTAACAGTTTGTTCAGAGGCATTCAAAAGCTAGAAATGGCAGGAAGAAAAAGCCAGGAGAAGAACTGCGTTTTCCTTTAAGAAAGAAAGCTATGCTTTTTTCTGTAAAAAAAAATCGTCATCTGTACTCTAGGACTATATTTAATATAGACACAACTAATTATAGGACTACTTAGAACGTGGGCATTATTATAGAGATATGCACTGCATAAATTATACTAAAACACTACAATCCTTAAGAAACTTAATGCATTTCAAAAAAAAAAAAAAAAAAAAAGAAGAATTTAAATGCTTTTGATTTTTGTTCTCAATTATTTGCAATGGTGTTTCTGCAGCAAGCATGCATTTTGAGCAATTTGTCTGTTAATTTCAGTAACTTACTGTTGTTAATAAGATTAAACACTAAACAGAAATCAAATGCAGTTTGACCTTAAAGTATCAAGACTGTAGAGAGGTAGAAGTAGGAATATCTAAACATGCCCAAGAAACTTATATTATTCAAGAAAACACTTCATTTCCCTGTTAAAAACTCTAATGTGTTGCAAGTGGACCAGAACACACATTATGGAAAGTAAGACCTACTCAGGATATCAAACAGCATATGCACACTGATTTTTTCCTTGGCTTAATGACTGCATTTATCCCAAACATTGAGCCCTCGAATACTGCAGTATTGCAATGTTCTGCATGTAACTGCATCTCTAGCACAGTTTATCGTCACAGAGTCTTTTTCACTGGAATAACAAGTAAAACATATGGACGGTGTGGTTTTGCTCATCTGAATTAAAATTTAGTTAGTTGCCATTTAACACTCGTACATTCCTGCATAAGGCACAGCATTTACGGAATTCCAGTAATTTGTATCTACTACTACCATTGTGAATAAGTCCAGCAGACATATTGCTCTTCATTTGCCTAGCTGCTCTTTTTGCTTGGTTGGTTTTTAGGGGATGACTTACCTCTTCCTCTTCCAGTCTTTTCAGAGAGTCACCTGCAAACTTGATGTACTGTGTCATCAAAGTCACTAAGGCAGTATAACGAGTTCGTAAATCCATGAACTGCAGAGAAGCAAATGGGGAAGACAAGAAGAGAGAGGAAAACACACTGAATGCCACATAAAAGACATCTCCTAGAACTGACCTTCAAAGAGTTAATAATAACTCCCCTCGAACCTATCCTGACTTTGGTTTGAAAGCCATGGATTTTTATTCCAAAACCCTGATTTCCATTCCAAGGTCTTTGTTTCCATTGCACAGTTGAAAGCAATCAACAGGGTACACTCATACAAATAAATTACAGGGATCTACAAGGAGATCCAGAAGCAGAAAAAAAATAGATGATAATGTTTTGACTTAATAGCAATTCTTTTTCTCTGTAAGAACACATTAAAAGAGGAGACAAGTAGTGCCATTCACTATTTCTCTCTAACACCTGGGAGACAGATTCACATTTCTCGTATAAGGTTGAGGGATGGAATTGCCTCAGTTGAAACCCAGAATCAGTACATTTTATTATAGCAAGGACTAAAGCTTCCCCTGTTTACTGTGATCAAGACTCAGTCCAAAGGTAATTATTATTAACAGGTTTTCCAGAAGCTCATTTCTCAGATGATTTTTTAAATAATCTGCAGACTTGTATTCAACAGCAGCACTAAAATTATCTAAATTCTGCATAATGCTCAATAGAATATTTATCACAGCATTTAGCTACAGACAAAAAGATATTGATTGAGTTACTCTATTCACTCATAATGAATTGTAAATAATATAATTCTATTTACTCAATTTTAAGGAAAAAAACTTTCCAAAGAAGAAATATTTTCAAGAAGAAAATATTCCTGTCAGAAGAAACCAATTTACCTCTTGAATAATGAAGTCTGATGAGCTTTGCATTCTTCGTCGTTTCACTGGAGATTTTTGTTGGGAATCAACCATAGCTCTGTAAGTCATAGTCTGCAACTCATAGTCCTATAAAAACATAAAATACACAAAATGGTCAGCGTTCCACATGATAATGACAGAAAATGAGGATTCTAAGTATATCAGTATTTATTACCTTCACAGCAGCTGAGTACTGTTCTGCATATTTCTGGCATTCGTCTATTTTGCTTTGTTTCATTTCAATCTCAGAAACCAGCATCTGTAAAATATGAATCCACATCCTCATCTTAAAAAGTGATACTTATGATTGCTGTTATTATTATTGCTACTTTATCTGACATCAATAAATCATGTAATATGTACATTTCAAGTGGATAAAAGTAATTACATGCTTAAGCCCATGTCTCAGCCTTGTTTGGTATAGAGTACAAAAGTGAAGGAAATCCTGTCAAGCTTAATACCTTGTGAGCAAACTTCAAAATAAAGGAGGATATACCACTTCATTTGCTATTTTTGTGAACATCAGAGAACCAAAATTAGTCTGACTATAGAACGGTAACAGTTAGTGAGTGGTATATTAATAATGTTAGCTGCACTGTGAACAGGAGAACATGGAAGCTGGTAATTTGGAATGTAGACAATAAACTCTGAGGGATTTATAAGCTTATTACATCAAGAAAAAACTGATACCATTGGGTTTAACTGATACTTGAGTTCAGTCATTGCAGCAGTGCACTCCTACAATGAGATGGCTTCCATACCTTATGTTGGTTCAGCTGTTTAGCCAATGCTTTGCTATTTTCAGGACGGATTTCTTGAATCTTCCTCTGAGTATCTTCCACTTGCTGAATCCAAGTGTCCAATGAATTGTAAGTATCTTTGTAGTACTTCAGAGATTTATTAATACCTTCTAAGTCACGTAACCTGATTTTATTTTACAAAAATGCAGAGTGAAAATGAATGTGAAAGACAAGAAGTACAACAGTAAACCAAAAATAGCTTTAAAGGCTGTAGCTCTGCTCTGCTTATAACATACTTAGCTCTGCTATAAGCATCCTAAAATAACACTAACTGAACAGTGAATTAACTTCTCAAATGTTAGGAAAAGCTTGATGAATGTTTTCATTTGCCTTAAGTGACACCCAAGAGAAATCCCACTCCAGAAAAAAAATGGCACATATCTTTCATTAGCGAGCTAAATTGCTTGAAATGCTGTGAGCACAGGAATCCCTAAGCATGCTGTCAGATAGATGGCTTTGCAACCATAATTAATGCTAAGTGAGAGTATCTGAATCCAAATGACAAAAAGCTGTGGTGGAGTTCAGTAGCAGTTCACTATACTATGCCTCCCACAAAACAACAGCAGTTACTCTAAAACTAAGGACTTTAGACATCCTCAGGCACTAAAGCACACAGTCTTCTTGGCTAAGTCCCTTTATAAATTACATTTTTCATCTGACAAAAACTACTCTGCATTTCTTGAAATCGGCTTCCATTCTAATGAGAATTACTGACACTCTACATTCATGGTTCTTCAAATTTTGCATAAATAGGACTAATCCAAAATACTGCATATTTATGGATAAACATGCTTCAAAACTTTTTATAGGATGATTTTAAGTACTTCAAATTGCAGTAACGTTGTTCTCAAGATGCCAAAAATAGAGTAAGAAAAGAGCAAGCAAAGGCTACAACATTGCTCAGGCTTCACATTCAGCTTTATGCTAATAATTATGAAAGTAAGGAAGGATCAGCCAAGATTTGTATATAATTTACATGTAATGATCATCAGTGTCAAGCTGTTAGCAAGCAGAAGAGTGAGCATTTGCAGAAAGCAGTTTGTTTACCACTAGATGCTGCAACAACCACAATCTGTCCTATTTACATCAGAAGTTTCTAAGTATTAACAGCAATTATTCAGCATGTACTATTCAGAACACAGCCCTGCAAGGACAGCGTTTGTTTTATGACTGCCTTATGATGAAATATGGAAACTTTAGTATCTTGTGAAGGTAATGTTTTATCATTTCAATTCTGTCATAGTATCAGATGATGAAAAATCTGAGTTGATTTAAAGCCAGCCATTCTCTTCCAATCATCTTTAAATCAGTCAGTTTTTCCCCCATCTGTCTTTGAATTTCTAGCAATGCTAAACAGAGCCAACTAAGTTAGCTAGCTCAAATGAATAATCTCAGTATTATACCTGAGTAGACATTCACCCCTTAGAAAAGGAGGACAAAAGCGTGAAAGGTTATTGCATGAAGTTTTAAGTAAACAGCACTGTATTTGATGCTCCCACTCGGGTTATTTATAACGACAAATTAAAGTAGATTTTAATGGAAATAAATTCAGGCTGTGTATTAAAGCCTTCTTTAACTTCTTGATACCACAAAGGAGACAAAAATGTAGAGATTGAAGGGAAAAGTGATTCTAGAAATGTCATGTATGGACACCTCCTTCAGAATTACTAAAATGTGTGTCCTGCAGTATCTAAACTTGTGAAGGTTGTGCATTTGAGCACTATTATCCAATATCATCATGGTAATAATAATGATTAAGTTAATTTAGAGCAGCATTGCATTTGTATACGGAGACTGCATGAAATCAATTGCACACCAAAAGAAAAACATGTGCATGCTACCAAAAATTTTTAATTTAGTAGTTATGACAAAATCATCACAGAAGACAATGGAAGCTAACGGCTTCCAGACTTAGCACTTGAGTCATTAAAAGTAAATAAACATCAACCCAATCATAACTGATGAATCAGCTCATGACTTTTGCCTGTCAGAATTAATTACATGGACAAACTGACAGCATTTTGATAGGAGAGCAAGCCATTTCTGTAGGCTTTTTTTTGGAAAGAAAACATAACACTTTCTCTCTACTGCATCTCAGTAAATTGTAAGAAACTAAATAAAGTTTCAATATTCTATTAGTCTTTTTGTGCTAAATAGGCAGAAGTATTTCCCATGGAAAAGATGGACAGTAACGTCAACAGCAAAGAAAAGATAAGAATCCTTGATCTTAGCATGTTTTAGAAATACTGTTGAAAACTACGCTAACCTGTATTAACATACATTTTTTTTACTATTTACCATAAAAAAGCAGTAAGTGCAGCAGAAAACATTAACAGACTTTAACAGAAAGTTATACTAACCTATTTTCAATCTGAGAATGAATATTTTGCCACCTCTCGGCTAACTGATCAACTTTTTCTTTATGCCAGTCAAAGTCAAGATCACGTTCCTTGTGCATTTTGAACATCTGATCGCTGATCATCTTTGCCTTCTGCAGCTCATCCTCTAAGGCATGGAATACTTCTCTTTTCTCATCTACTTCAGATCTCCATTGCTAGAACATAGTAAATGAGAAATTGTAAACTATTCCTAAGTTACAATGCTATGAATGAGCCAACACACCTGGTTGCTCAGACACTGGAATGGCACTGGAATGGGTCTGAAGCAACTAATTAGCTATGAACTGCAAAATAGTTCTGAGCAACAAAAGAATCAAACACAACTAGCAAATTAACATACTTATCTGATAAATTACTGCTTTCAAAAAAATAAAAAAGGTAGATGCCAGTCACTCTAACAACAACAAAAAAACCATTACTCATCATTATTTATCATTTGCAATATTGAAACGAGCTATATGCAACATATGAACAATTCCGACCTTCAGCCTTAGTCTTCCTCAAAGATAAATGCTAAATTTCATAGGAAACCCCAATTACCATACCACAGCAGCAGCAAGAAAGTTGTTGAGGCCACATTCACATAATTTATGTTACCTTAAGCACACATTACTTTTGCAGAGACAGAAAAAGTCGTACTGCAGTAATAATAACTGACCCTCTTGGAAGTTCAGTCACTGCAAGTCATTACCAAATTACAAGCATGCACATACAACTGTTTAATTCCTAATGCTCTCAAGAGGTTTTTCTGAGTTATCGGTGCTAATACACTCTTTCCTCCAAATGCACAAGCCACCTTTTGATAAACTATGTATTTTTATGCATTTTATGCTTAATCAGAATAAGTGTTATGAGACGGATTATTTCCTACTGTTTGCTTTGCCCAGGAAAAGTCAACTCTTACCTTTAATGTACCCATAAGATTTTCAATGTTGGTTTTGTCAGCAGTTACTGCCTCTTCTTCACATAACTTAGTCTCGTAGAGTTTTACTAATGATTCTGCACCTTGAGTATTCTTCAGCACCAAATTCACAGTTTTTAATCTGAAAAACAGTAACAAATAATAACAACAGTCAGCATGCCTGTGTTTGTCAGTCATTTCATGTAATGGAGTACTCTTACACAATGTTAAAATCATGTTAACTCTCTTTTCCCTATCAGATATTATTCCTACTAATATCTTTGTTTTGAAGAGAAAACTACAAACTAAAGTATGTGTGATGGGAAATGACCGACTACTTACTTATCTATGTAAATGGAAGACATGGAATAAACTTGGTTCATATTCTGAATAACAACGCTGAGTTCAGAGCGCAGGGTGGGAACTGAAGGTGAACCAGCAGCCTGACTGAAGAACTCTTCACATTTATCTGTGATGACTCCCAGGTCATCCTTCAGTCGATCCAGCTCCTTCTTCAGCTTCTGTAAAACGAAAGGTGATGGACAATGTTCTTATTCTGTATCGATATAATGCATACTCAACTTCCTAGGTAACTCTTACTATTTAATACAGATTTCTTAAAGTCTCACCTCTTGCTCTGAAATCCTAAAGACGCTTTCATGTAGATCATCTCTTTCCATTGGGGTCCGGATCTGTCGGATTAACCGTTCCTCACAGGTCTCCAGCCGGAGCCTGATATTTCTGACTTCGGAGATGTACAGATTGTAAACAGATTCTTCATGCTCCTCTGTTGGAAGAAACAAGGCAAATTTTAGCAAACAAAGTCACCTTGTCAATTTCTCCCTGTCTTCTCTCAAAAGTCTTTAAAAAGCCATCATTCTGCAGGACTTTTTATGAACAACTGAAAAGCCACCAATTTTCATAAGAATTCTGGCTATAAAACATTTTAGGTGCTTCAAAATTTTAGCTAGCATTGGATCACCTCCTCACACTTCAGAAATTAGCATACACCATTGATCATTCTTCCCTTACACAGACAGTGCTAACACATTCAGTGCCTGATTCTTTTAGTCAGACACATCAGGTATGATACTACAGGAAATCTCAGGGAATATTTTTTGAATATACTCTTTCAGAGGGACAGGACAGCAAGTCTTTCCTTAAGTACAGTGAACTATGCTAATGCACCAATCGGTTTTAAACCATTGCATTCCTGTAATTCACCAGATACTTGACAGTAAATCAGAACAAATATTTTAAGCTTTTTGTGCTTGTTGTATTTTAGAACAGTTAAGAGAACAGTAACTATGGGCAGTCTGTGGAGCTAAACAAATAATTTACTTGCATTAAAAATGATCTAATTCTGTTACGAACTTAACCAAATTGCCAGTTTGTATTCAAACAACCAGAAACAGCAAGGAAAACCTTACTGAGCAGTTTACTGGAGTGAAAAAAAAAATTAAAAAATCTTGGGGGTACATTTTTTTGTACCACCTATGTTAACACTTCAATATTTTTGTTTAAATAAATAAATACAAAGTTAACAAAAATTTAGATCTTATATACAGTGCAGTTGTATACACTGCTAAAACAATGGCTCTTTATCCATTCAAAAAAAAACCAACAAAACATGATCAATACCAACAACAGTAATTCTCTAGAGCTTAAATTTATGAAGAACTGCAATCTCATACGTAAGGGCATCTTACCTCTTTCTGCAGACTTCAGAAGCTCTTGATAGTATTGCTTGCAAATATTAACTTCCCTTTCCAGTTGTGCAGTATCAGAGCTTGTGAAGATTTTGGACTCCTGGCTATCTTCCACAAAATCATCAAAGCGGGACTGCAAATTGCTCAGAACCTGCTGATGTTCACCTGGCAGCATTGTTTTTATCTGTAACAAATCAAAACCCAAGGCATGGTCAGCAATGATGCCTCACTCACGCAGTTGTCTGCAACACTTCATATCAAAAAGAATTAATAACCAATTATTAGGGCAGTAGAAGTTATAAGATGGTGGTCCTGAAAGCTTGTCATTCCTGGGCTGTGGTCCACTTGACAGGCATCAGATGAACATTCGGTAGATTATACGCAAAACAGAATCCTTTTCTGTATTTAAAGCCAGTGATTGGCTCTTAAGCCAATCTTACACCAGACACAGTCTCTCCATCTACGTCACATAGCAACAAACAGGCAGCCAGCAAGTCACAGGAATCACATTTGCTATTATTTCAGGTTCCTTTTTCCCCAACAGCAATAGTGGGAAGAGTGGATTTAAAAAGTCATTTTGGGTATTACAAATATTACTGCAACAGTTTGAAAACAGATATATACCAGTGCTGTATAACAAACCCCTATATTATTCATGCTGTATATTCAACAGCATATAATTTGGTGATATCACATGGTTTTAGCTAGACAGAACAGTATTTTGATCTACGTATCTGACAAATTAATCCTATTTATCAATTTAGAATTTCAAATTACAGACATATATAAGGATGAAATAAATGATTAGAGAGGAATGAGTATTCAACTGCCTTCAGCTTGAAAGGCTAAATGCAACATTCGCAGTAAGAAATTGCAGCGCAATGAATTAATGGGAGGTTTCACTAGGGAAGATCACCTCCCAAATACCTGCAACATAAATGCAGAAAGGTAGACTCTTCCAAAACAAAATTCAGATTTAATCACTGTTTGATTACTTTCAACACATCCCATACCTCTAATGACAATAAGAAAGTAGAAAGATTAGTATAGTAAGGCTACAGGTAATTTTTATGATACAATCTCTCTCCACCTTCCTCATGTAATGTCTGTTAAGGCTGTTCAGATCAAGGCAGAACGTTTCACAGTGGTGCCCTGTCAGCTATTTCCAGAAGATGAGGATAAGTTTAAATTTATCATACAATATTTCCAGAAATTGTAGCCTACATCCTGGTAAATGTCTAAAAGTCCCTTGGTAGACATAATACATACCGAGGCAACATTGCCAGCTCTAACTGCTTCAATTTCATTTGTTAGGTAATGCCAGGAAACCACACTCTTCATGTTTACATGCGACTCATGCCAAAGGGCCAAAACGTTCTGAAACTGCTGTTCAATCCTGAAGCATAAAAAAGTCCAATTTAAGGTGAGAAAACATGTTTTATACTGCAGTAACATAGGAAAAGGGAAAAAAAAAAAAAAAAAAAAAAAAGGCAGTTTAACCCAAGTTTCATATTGGAAAAAGATTTAAAGCAACTGTTTCCTCAGCTCTAGCCCAAAGGACTGTTGTTTCTCTACATAAAGAAACAAAAATATTTGTATTAAACATATTTTAAAGCAGGTTTTACTTTGCCTTTACCTGTTGGCTGTATCTATTGCTTCCTTGTTTGGTGGAGGAACACTAAAGCATACAGATGGAACCATGGCCTCATTACCACTTGGGCTAATGACTTTCCATTTAGCACGATGGGAGTTGTTTGCTAATATACACTCATCATCCTTGTAAATAGTTATCTAGAATTAAAAGAAAAGCGTAGTAATTTAATGATCTAAGCATTACAAAATAGTTTTACAAAGCTCTTTTGTAAATGGTGCACTAAATAAGCAACAGAATAACCAAAACAAAGCTCAACACAAGGATTTGCTCTTGTTCATTAGGGTGGAAGATATTTCGAGCCCAGTGTTCTCCAGGAAGATGGTAATTAATGAAACTTCAGCTGAATCTTCACATCTGTAATTGATTTGAGGACATTCAAGTTTCTAACCTCAATTTGTCTGTAGTCACAGATGGCTTTAATTGGGATGGTTGTTTTCAGTACACAGTCAGGGTTCCTTGGCTTCAGCTGAATTATCGCCTTTGCTCTCCCCACAAGGCCTGCTACTGTGCTCTTATACTGCAGGAGTTGCTCCTTTTCTTCCTAGAACAGTTAAGAAAAGAAAACATAGTAAGAAGTGGCCAGAATACAGTGATCCTGCTAAGCTTTTCTGACTTCTTTTACTAGGTTTCTTAAATGTATCCCATTTTACAAGAACAAAGTATCATTCTGAAGTCATTGGTTTACCACAATATCTGATACTGTAAAGATAAAGACTAAATTGTATTCAAAGCTAAGAAAAACAACCATTAGACATGGACAGATAAAATTACTGAAGTTCTAAGCCATAAATCTCATTTTCTTATTCCCCGCCTTTAAAGTAATAATTTTACAGCAAAGATTTTATTTTTTTTTAATCCATCTATAATCCATACACATCTTGTTTAATTGTAGTTCACATTAACAAGATCACTGAGTTCTTACCATAGACTCCTGGACAAGGTCTTCCAGCCTATGAAGGCTGCTTGATCTGTCACAACTGTATTTTCGATATATGGCATCTTTCAAATTCTTTAAATACTCCATGGCCTCTTTGGCATCACTGAAAAACTAGGATGTGAAAAACAGCTGGGTTATTTTCCAACAACCTAATAATTTTTATTTACTGTATGTTCCACTTCTGTTCATGTGCTCCTGGAAGAACAACTTGGGATATGTTCTATGTTGGCCATCAATAACAACCCTCTACTCTACATCCATCCACAAAAGCTTTATTGACCGTAGTTCTGTCAGACATGAGCAGAGCATGGCTTCATTCTCAGATTCTCTGCTAGCAGTTATGGAACTATGAAAAAAGACTAGACAGATTTACATCTGTTGTGAAGTGATATAGTTACAATGAAGAAGTGGTAACACTGTGAAGATATGGTTCATCATCTCATGACTGTACATGCTCAATTTCCATTCTATAGCTACTGTGAGAGAACACGTAGTGTTTTCAGTAAAAATGAAACTTTTTGACTGTGGTCACAACTTACAAGATTTCACATTTTTATTGACCTCTTTACCTCAAAATATGCAGCATTTTCTCTCAAATGTTGTTCAACACAGTGACAGAGCTGAAGAATCCAGCTCCACTGTGTCTGCATTGCAGCTCTGTAGGCCTTCAAGGGAGACAGAGAGATTTTACATAAGGAAATGAAAATTAGAACACACACACACACACACATATATATATATATATATCAACAGAAGTTAGAAAACATAAAGATAATATTGCAAACACAGGCATCTAACTGTCATTACTCAAGAATAATAAGCTGCAATGAGGGAAACTTCTATTATAAGTGAGAAAAAAAAAAACAAAACAACACCTGTCTTTACTCCATAGTGAAAAACCAGAAAACTCGCTCCAAGAGGGTAGGGCCATCCTTGGGCACATTCAGGACTTAGCCAAACAAAGCCCTACATTTCCTCAGGTTTCTCTAGTCTGAGTACACAAAAATAATAAACGAAGATCAGCTGCAGCATATAATTTTGTGCAGCCTTAATTGAATGATGCCACCCTACAGGGTGCTGTCACCAGCAAGGCACTGCTCTAACATTCACCAGCAGAGGGAACTCTTGACTTAACAAAAGCAGCCGAAAGTCGGGGTTGAGTACCATTCTCAGGGAATTGAAAGATTTTCCATTGGTTTCAGTGAATCTCAAACTGATTCATTAATGCATATATTCTTCTGCACAGAAGACATCAGCTTTAGGACTCTTTTAATGTCCCAGTATAGCATTATTGCAGACATTACACACTGTATATGGAATCACAGAGTCCTTAGAGTTGGAAGGGACCTTTAAGGGTCATCTAGTCCAACACCCCTGCAATGAATAGGGACATTCACAGCTAGATCAGGCTGCCCAGGGCCTCATCCAGCCTTGTCTTGAAAATCTTCAGCAACACACCTTCTACCACTCCTCAGGACATCCTCACTGTAAAATAGACTATGTAACAACATTGTGACAGACTTGTTTCATAATATGCATTTTTAATTTATTCATATATTAAGTGTATTTTACTGATAAGTGCTCATTAATAATAGCATATACTTTCAAGGAACGTAAATACAAATGTTAAATTAAAAAGTGCTTATTTTTCTAGGTAAAAACAGTGAGGAGGAATTTTCTTCATCTATTTCCAATGTACGCAGCAGTAAATTTGTGAATTCACTGAGCTGAAGAATTATAAAAATCTATCCTCTCTGTTTTTTCATTATTTATAATAAAACTGCTTTGTTGGCTTTTTTTGTTTGTTTGTTTGTTTTATTTCTATTTTTACTACCCACTGTCTGTATTTTTTTTCTTGGAAATCTATAAGGAAAACATTCAGAACTCTCCCTTGGAAACTTGTTATGATTCTACAACAGCTACAATAAATTTTCTGTGAACAGTTTACCTAGAGTTTGATTCAAATCTGTGGTAATTTAAACATCTGGTCAGATTTTTTAATATCCAAATAAATTTCATAACTGACAGAATTTATGAAACCAAGTTTAAACCATAATAGGAAGCAATATATACAGTAAGTAACTAGAAATGCCCTGCTGAAACTCCTTTCAGTCCAACAGAATGGAAACCACATAAGGACTGTTCTGTGCCCTCAGCCTGCCATGGCAATTTGCATCAGTGACTGTGGAAGCTGCATGCCCAGCAGGAGAAATATCTGTACAGATCAATTTCTGAAGTCTGAATTTTAGAATTCAGTGGGACTTGATCTACATAATGTAAAACATAACCATCATCTTACAGAAATGCTTACAAGTTTTGGAAACTGGAAGATGGGAATACAGTAGAGACACTGAACAAGAAATAAAGTCCTCATTATTGGGATCTGGTTGCTTAATATCCTGGAAGTGCTTCCCTTCTTTCCCACTACAATCTATTAAATCACAAAATCTACACTAAAATCACAAAATTGTTTTCTTTTTTGTGTGTTTCTTTAAACTAACTTACCTCAATGGTTAGCCTGGCCGGGTGATTTTCAAGAAGTAACTGTTCAGCTATTTCTTGTACTGACTTAATAACTTCTTCTTTTTGATCAAGTTCTCTCATTAATTCCTTTTTTCACACACAAAAGAAAAAAAAAAAGCAAAACAAAAGTTTAGAAATTTGTTTAATTGTTACAGATGACAACTTTTCTCTCTGGATTATATTGGCAATACATACTGCATGGTATTCCTTTTTTCTTGTTATATTGGGGTTTCTTTCACTCCAGTCATATGCAACCTCCTCCTCTTCTTTTTCATTCAGCCATATCAGCTCTCTAGTAGCACGAGACACAAAATCGTGAAGAGTATCTAGATGCCTTTCCTGATTTCTTGATGTGTTCTTTATTAAAAAGAAAAAAAAAATCAGAATTTAAAACTCAGCTCTTCTCACAGATGATATGTACACTGAAAAGCTGAACATCAAAATGTATGACAAACTTACCAAGAGTTTTGAATACTGACTTTCCAGTTTGTGCAATTTTTCCGCATAACTGAGTTTCAGAGGGGCAGTCATTTGGATCTGTATTTGGTATACGAGGTCAAAAGACAAGGAAACAGTTAGACATGGTAAGTCATTTTCAACCACTAGATCTCCTGATTTCACGATATGTCATCTAGAGATCAGGAGCAAAAGTAAAACCCAAGCACAACTCTATAATTCAACATTATGTTATGAATCACTCAGCAAGCAAGTAACTGAGGAAATGAGGAGTGTGGCGCCATACCTCACTGATTTTCGCTTCTTTAAGGCTGGCTTCAAACTCCTCAATAGCTTTGTGAACATTTTTGTGATTTTCTAAATGGCTTTCAACACTTGGTAAATCTGAACCCCATTCCACTCGATCTAGTTGCACCTTACAAAGAAGAAGGAAAAGTCAGCCATGATCTACAAGCAGTAAATGTAGTAATTAGAAGCAGATGTTTCTGTTAAGATTGCTACCTGCATTTCTTCTACCCAGTTCAATAGGTCCTGGACAAATTTCATGTTCACTTCTTCTTCGGTTAAATTCTGGTCCACAAAAGCTGATTTCATAAGAGGTTTTCTGATTTGCGTAAGTTTGAGTGTTTGCAGAGTTCCACCATCTACTCCTGTTACATAGCTCTGAATTAACCGCGGTGGGATGCCTGGTGTGTAAGCAGGAGTCATGGCTGGTGTCAACCTGGAAGTAAGACCTGATGAGAGGCCAGATGTCAAACTGGAAGAAGTCAAACTAGGTGTTAAACCTTGAGTCATTGCAGCATTTAATTCAGGAGTTAGGTTTGTTGTAAATCCTGAGTTTAAGCTTTCAGTTATTCCTGATATCATCAGCTTTGTCTGTTCTGCTGTCAATGCATGTCCCTTGCTGTATAGAGAAGAACATTCTGTTCGGATGGCCATCAGTTCATCACGAAGTTTTGCAACCCTATTAAAATAAAATTTAAGAAAGTAAATAAAAACAAAATATTTTCCATGAACGTTTATATAGTTTTATCATGCTGAACTGAATAGTAGTATGAATCCCAATAATCTTTTACTTTTAGTTGTATTTGAACATTCATAAATAAGCTGGCTATGCCACCTTTGTCTTCTATTAATAGATAGTAAATGCAGAAAGCAGACAATAACCCAGAAAATCAGCAGCATTAGCACGCATCATACACAGTACCAGGGAAGAATTCAGCAAAGCAGAAAGTATGCAAGTCACAACATGTTCTAACAGGTCAAACACTCACAGTTCACTGCTAAATAGCTGCTACATCTCACACAATCCAGAACAAATCCCAACAAACTGTGAAGCCATTTCTTCATAGAATTACATTACACTGCTTAATTGTATCCTTCTGCTAGGACTGAACAAACATATGTAAGCTAATGTTACCCCTCCTGCTAAGACACCTACAGCTATCACCAGAAATCTCACCTCTATTTTTAAAATCAAAGACTGTGAATTCTGAATCCATTTTAGCTGCAACAAAATAAGCTAACATCTTTACACGTAGATATCAGATAACATAAGGGTTTAAATCATGTTCCGGTGAGTGACTTTATTTTCAGAGATGAACAAACAGGTTCTCATCTTTTGTTTGCGGGCAATGTGCCCACAATCATACCCAGCAATTATTATTTGGGTACTAAGTCATAGACCGAAGTTTATCCACAGACATGATTTTAAAATGATGTCCATAGTCTAAATTTGATAATTTATTTATATAAATACGTTGTAAAGTACCTCTGTACAAGCTGGTCTGCCTGATAGTACTTTCCATCAATAAGAATTTGGGCATCAATCACTTGCTGGCGGAGAAGGTTCTCAGATTCAAGAAGATACCCAGCTATTTCTGCTTCATGCTGAAACTGAAGCCCCGACTCCAGTCGTTTGGTGTCCTGAATAAATAAAAGAAAGCCGTTGAGCCCTGCAGCTAGTAAAAGAGAGGTGAACTGTAAAATATCCAAATGCTTTTGTAAAACTTTTTTTCTGATTGTAAAGTAATTGCAAAGAACTTTAACTAACAGAACTCATTCTAGGCAATTTTTGGTAATTTCTTGAAGAAATGCTAAATGAATGATAACAGTACAACAAAAATAAAAGTATCGATTACTAATTATGTATTCAAAAATCCTAACTATTGTGTTTTGTTTTTTCTTTTTTTTAACTAGCCACAATACTGCAGCAAGTGTATGAACATGGACGAGTAAAATCAGCAGCTGACTTACAGCCTGCAGAGCATTCCGGGCAAGCATCAGTTTGTCCTCACAGCTTCGGCTGTCCCGCTGAATTCTGTTTGCAATCTGCTGCAGCATTTCCAACCTAAGTGATACCAGAAAAATTTCAAAAAATAACTCTGTTATTTATACTTACTATACACACATAAATTAAAATAAGCAAACAGTATCATACACAAAGCATAAATACATATGTCAAGTTACCTGCTTCCTTCTAAGGTGGCATTACCAAAGCTTATACAAGATTTAATCATCGTGGGACCACGATTAACAGAAAGGAAATTTTCATTAGAGTCAACGCTGGTTTGAACACTGGTACTGTTGCTAAACAGTGAATCGCTGCTATGATAGCTGTAACTACTGCTGTTCATCTTGACATCCAGAGCACAGCTCTTTGGCTGTTTATATTTGCTGAAAAATGGAAAAAATGGAACTCCTACAAAATGTGCAGCTTCTAGGGATGAAATTTTACCAGTGGCTTTTGAAATACCTAGCACTCCTTCTTTAAATAGGCTTCAGTATGCATATTCAAAACCCAGCAATTAATATTCTGCCAGCTCTTCAAAAGATTTCACCTGGGGCTATGCATGCCACCTCGCTTTTGGCTTCCCTAAGCTTGCATTAAAGGTTTGCAAGTACAGACTAGGCAGCAGTATTAGGGCGTCTCTAGGAAACAGATGTGCCAAATATTTTATCTAAGTGTCACTAAGTGTCTGTAAGCCAAATAAGAACTTAAAAAAATCTTTAAGGTGTTCTCAGACTCTAGAGAAGTTTCAAAAAGGACTGAAGTTACAACTCCTCACTCCTCTGTATGGTATAGAAATTCAGTCTGGGCCGATTCCTTCTCCTTCAAATGGAACTGCACATTAAAACTGTAGGAACATCACAGTTAATCAGCTCTCACTAGTTAATTTTAGACACCTGTACACCATCCAACCCACCACCATTACTCTACTGTCCAAGTATGCATGTTTACTAACTGCCCTGTTCTACCAATCTGTCCTGCAAATTTCCCTTTAACTTCTTCCATACTCAAAGCTAATTACTTGTTACTATTTTGACCACAGAACAAAAAAGAAAAATCTGATCACTACGCCCTTGAGTTGATATTTTAACTCAGAATACAAGCTTTGGATAATTTTTTCAGTAATTCACCTCCTGCTTTTAGCACCTCTTGAAAACCTCTCACCCACAACATATGATGATTGTGTTCAAGCAGAAGAGTACAGCAGAAGCACAGACACATCCCTGTGATGTTTTCACTCTGCTGGTTTTGCAAACTGGAACTGTTTGGCACACTCCTCACACACATTCACTCTGATTCCACACACCAATCTGGCCACATGCTGTTTATCTGTGTTGACATTTTCAAATGTGTTCACCAGACTTGGAGGCAAAGTTTTTGTTGCTTGCCAAATTTCAATACCTCAGTATTAGAACACATCAAGGTCACTTGTTTGCTATGACTATCAGTATACAATTGGTCGCATTAAATTTGTTCACCAAACCTGAAACATGGGAAGGAGTTCATGTGTGTTTCTATTTATCTGGAGAGGGTTTTAATTAATGAATGGTAGTCTCTGTTTCTAGCACTGAACTCAAAAGATGCACCTTTAAAAACCTTAGATGTTCTAATAGGGCTGCATTAAGATGCTAAGTGTGTTTGGTATATTATTAGTGGTGTACAAAACAGCATCATCAATTCTACTGCCATGGAAGGCTGCAATGCATTTTGCACATCAAAACACTTTGTGCGCTCTTGAGTACAATCAATGAACTTCAAAAAATTAGCAGACCTAGACATTAGCCACGACGTGGTGCATCAAGGAAAATTCACATTTTATGTGAAGGACGAGGGTGTGTTTTATGAAAAACAGTCCAAGTAAGGCAATGAAGTGGTATCAACCTTGCTCTGACTACACCAGAAGAAACGTGGTATTTAAATGCTGTGATCTCTGAGACACAGAGACTATTCTCTAAGAATTTCTGAACCTATCCAAGGTATTTTCACCTGGACCTGCTTCTATAAAGCAGACAGAGAAATTCAGGCTTTAAAAAGAGCAGAATTATTCAACAGAAATTGAAAAATAACAGGGATGTTATCATGGAAGAAAAAAACTATGGGAAAAAGAACATAAAATATATTAACCAATCCTGCCAAACATTCACTAGCATACCTCTCCACTTCAGGCCGAAGAATCTTCTCTCTTTCCAGCATGGCAATAATAAGCTTTCCCCATTCTTTTTCTATATCATTTGGATGATAGCCTTGAGGAAGTTTGATGCGTCCAAATTCTATCCAGACCTTAAAAATTCAGACATACTTGTTATTTTAAGCCACCAAAAGAGAACTTTTATATATTTTAATGCATGTTAAAACTTACCTCCAGCAGTTTATATAGACGTTTAATTTTTAATTTATCTGTCTCCTTAGGTGGAATTTCTGTTTCTTTAAACTGTAAATATTGATTATAAAGTGCCTGCAGAAACAAACAAAAAAAACCCCTTTAACTTTTATTTACAGCAAACACAGTGAATATAACCTTACTCCCCAAATCTTCTTCTAACATTCCTTGTAAGCTTATGTTTTAATTTTTTTTTTTTTTTTGCTTCAGTTGTGTTAAAAATCATCAGCAACAAGAGAAGATTTGCTTTTGATCGTTCATATGTGAGCAATGTAATTCTTTTACTTTTCAATTACATTTTCAAATGAGTCTTAACACGGCATCTTCAAGAAAACCCAAACAACCACTCTACTTCTAAAATGTGGTTCAAGTGATGGAATTTGCACAACACATATACCATTTCTTTTTTATTCTGGATTATCCAAAATATTCTGTGAGGAAGGAGTGATAACATTTTCCTTTCTCTTTCAGAAGAATTAAATCTAGCTCACTAAACTATATAAAGAGCTCTTAAGGATGAATTATAAAATATATCTACAAACCCGCCCTACCCCATCTCTAATGTTTTTAAGTTGCATGTCAGAAAGCCACCAAAGGTCACCTTAAAACTATTTAATAAAAACCTATATTGATACGATGCTTCTGTTCTACAGTTGATTTGACTGTATAAATCAACAACCATTTCACTTGCTTGAGCATGCTTTGAATAAGTGTGATGAAGTTTCATTCCAGTAAGGAGTTTAAGATGCCACATCTCACCTTCAGCTCCACAGGATTGTTGGGAAATGTTCTGTCAGACATTATTGTGACATGGTGCCTGATCCACTGCATGAGGTAGTTCACCATATTCTGATATTCAACCCATTTGACTTCAACATCCTACCAAAGCACAACACAGACTATAGATCAGAAGAAAATCACCTGACAGCTTTGTTTCTGTTTTACCTTTGAAGCCTGAGGACTTCATAGGCACAGAAAAGAGATTTCTAGACCGTGCAGCTCTGAAATATTTACATGCTTATTATAATTCATCTAAGGTTTCCAAGTACATAATTTGCCCTATTCAGTGTTAGTACCAAATGTTTCAAGTGAAAACAGAACATTTTCTAGTCTGCAAAAGAACTGGAGAGGCACAATTTACCAGTCTAACTGCATGACTGAAAAGTAAGAGCAAGGAACAAGCTGTAACTCAGGAGCTGAAACCAAGAATGCCCACACAGCTGCCCAAGTTTTTTTCTCTGACTTACATTTGCACTGATGCCTTCACCACCTTCTGGTACTTTGGGAAATGCATCATAAAGTGATGACACATAAGTTATTACTGATTTCTCATCAGGTGAGGAAACATCAACATCTAGAGAGCAAGACAGAACAGTGCTTTATCACACAGTTGTAAGGATGCCCACACATTTGCAACAAGCAGCTCTCTGGATGGGGTTTTTGCAGCAAAGCCTTTTGTAGCTATCTTACCTTCAGGATCCAGAAGTCTGGCAACACCAAGTTTTTCTGCTACAAAAAAAGCATGTTCTAAATTTGCAAGGTTGCTTTGAACAGCAACGGTATTCATGTCTATCAGGTCCGGCCTGTCAAAGAAAAAAAAAAAAAAAACCAACACTTGATTACAACCCTTAAATCACTGCACCATTAGTAACTCCATCCAAGGACATGGAAGGATTCAGCAATGGAAGGATTCAAAAAAAAAAAAAGGATTTCATTAAAAAGATATGAACAGGCAGAAGTCAAGGCTAAGTGATACAAACAAGCAGCAGGCAACTTCAACCCTGTCAGTTCTTCCTTCCACCCACCAGCTGAAGTTTCTAATCACTCTTTTTACATACCTCCATGTTCTTATTTATTTGTATGCATTGCCACTGCATTTTCTTGCCTTGTCCTTTCTACTGCCCTTGCAGAGGCTAAGTTCACTTTTCTCTTGGGACTCATTTATGAGGGGGAGGTCATTTCTACCACCTTTACAAGTTTATAGTTGTTGTGCATCAAACTCCTCAGTGCACATCAGAATCCATATAGAAATAAGGTCAGTCACAGTAACATCACTTGAAACCAGCAGACAAGTATTCTCACTGGGCATTAAAGAAGTCCTGTTCAAATTACATCAAAGCCCTGCTTTCAGATAAATGCTGCTGCCAGTTCTTCTGCAGACAACCCTCAGCCCTGTAACACTTTCAACCTTCCTCCTTCTGAACTTCACAGCCAGTCATAACACTCTCATTTTAAAGGAATACACATACTAAGTGAAACTCACCTCTAAACAGTTCTAAGGTCCATAAATGTTATCGTGTACCAATTCTACAAATTTTAAATTGATGCAAAACTTCACATTAAAATTAACTAAAAATGAATATTATCTTTTAGGTTTGCTATGTGGTGTCAGGTTTTTAAATCTTGTGGTTCTCAACACATGCTATGTTACTGCCTGCTTCCTGCACTCTCAGGAATCCATAGCAGAAGCCATAGCAACTGAAAGGAAGAAGGATCTTTTGAAAGACTCTGAGTGAAAAACTCATCCCATTGAAGTCAGCTAGAGTCGCAAAAGCTTGAAAACTTTGGTTTTGAAATCATAAGATACAGAAAACCAGACCCATAATGGATCAAAACAAAACAAACAGAAGAAATGTCTAAGATTTAGTGAATAATTCACTGCTTTCTCAGTTTTACCTAGCAGAAACTTTAAATAATTGAAGAGAGAAATAAACTTGTTGAAAGTATCACATTTTAAAAAACTAATTATAATATATCTCATCGGATTCTCTTGCTTTAGAATACTTGATACAATTTTGTCCTTGAATTAGGTATATGGATACTGTTAATAGAACTGTATTTCTTTGCAGTTGCCTAGAATTGTTCCTGTTCTGTTGCACTCTTTAGATCAGTCTGTAGGGCTGATCATAAAGCTGCATCTATCCTTTTTTGAAAGAACATGTAATTAATAATAAAACTTTAGCAGTGCAAAAAGAAACAGAATTCTTCTAAGCCAGCGGGAGTTTCTATTTTCAATATGCTTGGTGGGAGCACGATCAAGGCTCATGCCATTGTTCTTTGAATTTCTGTGCAGTGAAAACAGTGCAAAGAAAACAACATTCTCTGTCAAACTTGTCAGTACAGAGAAGCCAAGAAAAATAAAAGACAACAGTTCAAAAGAAAACGGAGCAGTCCAGTCTCCTGTTTCAGCCACATTAACAGAGATGGTATGAACAATAGAGGTTGCTTTCACAGTGCAGTTTTGATGAGAGAAGCAGGTTTCTGTAAGTGTACATAGTTTGCTTTGGGGTTTGTTTTTGTTTGATTTTTCTTTTTTTAAGCTGCTTTCTTTACATTTGTTTCATGCTTGGTAAAAATGACCCAGGAATCATATATGCTGCCTGTTCAATTGCCAGCTATCAGAACAAGAAGGGACAAGTTTTTGAAATAGCACTGTCTGTTCCCAGAAACAGGCTGCGAACTGCAGATTCACTAACATTATTAACTCCTTTGGAATAAAGCTTCCAATTAGATGAATAACTAAGGCTCTCCTCACTGCAAAATATGTAAATTCCAATAAAAATAATAGGATGCACAATAAATCTTCCTGCACAGCTGCTTTGGCTTCAGAAAAACTTCACAACACTCACTTAAAACAACTTCCCATCCCTGCACTTCTGGCCAGTCAGGGTTATTCCAGTTCCCCTTAAAGAACAATGGTAACTTGCAATGAACACCACTCTATCCTGAGTTAATTACAGACTAATACATAGCATTTCAACCTAGATTAACTAGTCTGTATTTATGTAAAGCCTTGATCTGTCAGAAAATACCACGGAAGACAGTGTTTGTCTGTCTTAGTGGTGTTTGTCTTGGACTTTTTTGAAACAAAGCTCAACAGCTGGTTGAGAACAACCCCACTGCTGGCTTACAAAACAGAGAAGACAATATTATGCCTTCCATGCAAAAGCACGTGGTACTTGCCAAAGGAAGTGCACACTGCACAGGGCCTGGGGCCTCCTCTCTCTGCAGGGCACCCTTTCTCCTTTCAGAACAACTTTCAGAATATCCTTTCAGAATAATTTTCAGAATATCCTTTCAGAGGGATACATTGCAAAACCACAGGAACAAGGAGCATGTCTCAGTGAAGAAAAAAAAAGAAAAGAAAGAAATTATTTTATTATTCTTATTCTTAGCCCTAGAAAATACATCCAGAAAAATGACTTGTGGAATCAAAAAATGCCATATTGTTCACTATGTTTGAGAAGGTTTTCTCATGATTATAAATACCAAAAATTGCTTTTCTACTAGAAGCCTGCATGGACCTGCCCACCAACTCAACCCAAAGGAATCTGTAATTCAGCATGCTCACAGGGATTCCTTGTGCTGCGCTCACTGCCGACCATCCTGCTCTATGGATCAAGGGAGCTCTGTGTTACTGAGCATGGGCTGTGCACTGTGAATGCAGCTCTTTGGAGCTGTATTCTGAAGCCTCAGAAATATTTTCCAGTATCCTCAATATTTCATTTCTCAGGTGAATTCTGAAATACTACTTACTACTTAAATTGCAGCTAGGATGATTATCCTTCTGATACAATTTAATTAGTTGGCTTAACAGTGGCAAATAGATTTTAAAGCATCATCCATCAAGGCAAACATTTTCATTTTTAAGGCTGAAGAAATGAAAGGTTTGTAGATGATTGTTACTTATCGTTTATTGTAAGTGCATCTTATATTAATTTCATAGTACTGTTAAGTGGTTTTCTACACAGTCAAGAACCAACAAAATCCATTTCAAGTATAAGTCGATGGCTCTACCTTCTGTCTTAATATTGTGAATCATACAGCAGTGGGCTGGGTCCTTGCCATCAAAAATCACACATAAACATCCCAAACACAAGGAGAGTAGGAACATTCCATGCAAAAGAGATGCTTCTGCTATGGCCACACCTCAGCCAAGGCGCTTGGCTTCTACACAGTGAGTCATTAATCACCTAACTGATAAAATGATTAGTGTCTGTATTCCAGGTCTTAGAGTAGGTGTTAGAAATTAGACATAATTTGTATTGGAAGAGAGGAAAAAAGATCTGATTAATAAAATTTCAAGTAGGAAACGGACAAAACCATGAACAATTCAAGAAAATATTTAAATACACAGCATCACAAAGAGAAGTGAACAATATCTGCATAGCAATATAAAGAAACCAAAGATCATGTTTGGATTTATTTGTTGTTGCCTTTTTTTTTTTTTTTTTTTAAATGAAAGAGCCCTCATGTAAGTTTCCTATTCTGCAAATACTCCTTGAAATTTGTAACGCATAAAAAAGTTGGGCACACATAGATTTCTCCATAGCCAAAACCTAATATCTAGTAAATAGTAAAATAGTTCAAGGTTCAAACTAGAAAATACAGTATTTATCCATTAAAACAAAAAGTCAGATACAAATCAGATCTGATGTTTCATGAAAACAGCAGGAAAAGATAATTAATGGAACTTTTCTGTTACCAATCAATGATGAAAAAACAACATCCTTCTCTTCACTGCTTCCCAGTGACAACTGCCCAAGTTACAGTAATGTTTATTAAACCAAATTTATTAAAATATATATATATATCTGAGTAACATACTACATCAAAATGCTGTTAATCAGTTCAAGAAGGTTACCAACAATCCTGACGTTCTTTTTACACACCGTCTAAACTGTTTAATCTTCACTTCTCTGTTTCAATCAAAACTTTTGATGGTGTCTGAGTAATACCCAAAATTAAAAGATATTTCATTCTTGACTTATTGAACACAGAAATTAATACAGCGAGTTTCAAGCAGAACTGACAGAGAAAACATGACTGAAGATGCAGAGTGAAGTGTGCGTGTCCCTGTATTTACTTAGCTTCTCTATTGCTGTAATTAGGCAATGCCTATAAAATATAAATGAACTCTTTGTTTGCTGTTCACAGACAACTGAAAAGGACACATGTCGGTAAAAGCTGTGCTACTTTCAGGATGGAGACTATGAAAACTATTCAAATTCCATGCCATAACCATTAAAAAAACATCTTAAGAACAGAGGGACTCCTGAATCAGATAGGATTCACCATATATTTCAAAACAGAGCAACACTATACACCACCTGTCCTGGAGATTTTGACTCACGGCAGAAAGATTGCAGACAATGGAATCAGAGATAAGTAATGTCTGTGTAAAACAACTATAAATTTTAGCTCACCTTCTCTTGGCACACCTCCTGTTACTTTCCCAGGAACTCTGCAGATGAGCCTATATGCTAAGCTTTACCTTTTAACCTATTCCTTAGGTTAGCTAGAATATAGAACATAAACATCTACGGATGATAGTCTCTAAACTAAGAACCAGCTGCATCTGTCCTTCAGAGGAAACAGTCCAAGGACACTTAATCTACAGTTACAACTGTTAAATGAAGCTGTCCAGAAAGGAAGGCTTGTGCAGAATAATGTGCAGCTATGTTTTAGCTTCATTAGTCAGCCCTGAACATTCATGGTATAAATAATTACAGACTACAACTCCTATGGGGATAGGTTTTGCTTAGTTTAAAGTTCAACAGATTCACTCAGAAAGAGCAAGATTGGAGGACATCCAGCTTTTATACTTCCCTCAAAGACCACAAGGTCTCCCTTACATGTGTATCCAGATACACACGAGACAAGGACTGATATTCAGCTCCAGAACCAGACACCTAAATTTAATTATCTATACTCAATTGTCCACATGCATTTTGATGTAGTCAGTAGTCAACACACCCAATACAACCTATCCAGCAAGCTCTCCAGAACCGGAGTGCTAATTCAAAGGGATAGTTTAGACAATTGCTCATCTCTCATGAAATGTTACTCCTCACTAAACATGTATGTTTTGAGACTGACATATCTCAAAAATATGAGAAATAAAAACATGGCTATGCATTTCAAACACATAGATAAGCTCTTAGGAACTCGATAATGATTAGTGAAGACCTGTCTAGTACTTCTTGAAGACTTTCTCATTCATCTAACACAAAATGAAGTAAAAAAGCTACCATGTCATCTCAAGTGCGAGACCAAAACATGACTGTTCAACAGTAAATATCAACTGCATCTTCAACTGACACAGGGCAAGGTGACAAAAAAATCACCCCACAGGATGAAACCACTGAGACAAGCTGAGCAGCGTTACCACCTCAGTTAGGCAACATTTGAGAATTCAGGTAAAAAGGCAAATGATTTTCTAACCAACAACACCCATGATAGAAGTTTTCTCATAATTATGATAAACCAAACGGTGTGCTCTTTGTGTAGAGGTCTGCATAGTGTTTGCTCAACTATTCAACAATTTTCTTTTGTTAAGGTCACCGTTCAGTAACGCTCTGTGCTGATGCATTTCACATCATCACTGCGACTTGCACACATATTTTCTTGTCATCTCTTGTGTCAGTGGAACAGGAATGCTTGTAGTATTCAGTGTTTCATGCACCTCCACAGATGTCATTCAATGCCTCTCCAGAGATGAACAATCATGTCTTTTTATTCCCTCAAGAGTTGAAAAACTGTCAAGTGCCCTGGACTGCTCCTCCCTAGCTTGTGTATCTTTTTCTTGATTTTTGCTGTAAGTTTTCAGACATGATGAATCATTCTGAAAAAATATTTCTATTATATAATATACAATATTATATAATATATTTCTATTGACATGACCTGCAAGTACTGTAACAAGGGCATGCTACAGACACATTTCTGGAGTATTCCTCAGATATCTCAGTATGCACTATAAAGATTTCCAATAGAAAAATAATGTTTTAGCTGCACTAAAATTAAGGGCATTTGAGGGGTATTTTTCCTTATTTATTTAGCCCCTAAACATATATAATGGCTAATTAGATTATTCCTTCTATTGTGCGTGAGTTTTAAAAACCAGACTGAATCCTCATGCCCCACCTTTGTTAGCACAGCAAAACCTTACCTGTGACTTGTCATAGAAACTGATTTAGATAAAGACACAAATGAAGCATTGTAAGATCCAAGTCCTACTAGTTAATTGTGGAGTTCAGCTTTAGCAAAAAGCTAACAAAACCTAATCACAACTTGGCAGGAGGTTTTGTGACAAAGATTTCAACCTTGCTATTTGCATGAATGAAACCAGAAGGGATCTCATTCCATCCTTTCACTAGCTTTAAAACCAGATTTTACATTCTCTTTGTAATATGAGATAACATCATTTTAGAAACAGTAATGCTATACAAGTTTGCCAATTCTTTTCCCTATGATTAAATTTAAATAGGAAAAGGCTCATATTCATTAACCTCAACCCACACTTTGTGTTCTGCAGAAATAACCATAAATCACATACTTTTCCTTGGAGTGTAAATCACATACTTTTCCTTGGACTGTCTGAATATCAAAAAGTCGATGAAGAAATCCAACTAAATGATTTTTCTGCTCTGCTTGGTGAGAAAACTCCTTCCAAGTCCAGGCAGTCACTGCTGGAATGCCCTAGCTTGCCAGTGGGATTCATGTTATCAACAGGGAAGGGGGGGGGGTTAACACAAGGAGATCAAAACCAGATTTCCTAAAGGCTCCTTGTGCCACCCTGCCTTGGAAACAAGCGTTCCTTCACGTATCACAGATGTGCCAAATGCATTGCCAGAAGACCAAGACCTCTCCCTGTTTATCTTATTTATCTACCTAACCACACACCACCCCATCAGTGCTCAGACACGAGGCACTTTTGGACAAAGTTTTCTGACACCCTAGGGTGTTCTGGTCTTTACTGATGATCTAAGAGCAGGAGACACGTGAAACTGGTGTGAAAAGATGGCCTTTCAATCCAAACCTTTTTTTTTTTTTTTTTTTTCTTTTTCCAATTTATTTCCATTTCACCAAAATAAGAGAAAAGCTCTGATTTCATCCCAGTATGACTTTTTTTCTTATCAGTTACTGCAAAAAAAGAAAACTGTTATCTTTCATTCAGCTGCTACTTTGCAGTAGGATCCAGCACAACATATAGAAGGATCATTTTAAGTCCAGATCTGAAAATAACCATTTCAAATGTCTGGAAGCTTCCCATCTGGTACCCACAAAGGCTAAACAAAACATCACAAGACATTAAAATTATAAGCCAGTCTCCAGTACTATTTTAATACAGCCTGTACCAAAAGACATTTTTCAGGGTGCCTCCAACTACACTGTAGCTGAGGTTACTCAATATTTCTAAAATCAAAAGCTATTTGCATACTCAGGCAAATCACATTACACAAATGTCTGTTTGTCAATATTTTTAATTATCCTAAACACTGTTTATATTTTCCCAAATTGCTACATCCTAATGGCAAATTAGTTTCTTTTACATAACAAAAACCCTTGAAAACAGTAACATACACATTTCTGAGCAATGATAGAGAGGAGAACACAACCAAACTGACTTTTTTTTTTTTTGTTAAGGCTGGGTAACAATAAATTACAAGCTACAAAACAGCAAGCCAAAACTAGCAGATGCAACTAATCTCTTTATTTAAAACATATCCCCTAGCATTTTAAGGTTTTCTTTTGCATTCATTCATTCCCCACAGGGCTGAACATGTTACTGTAAATTGAGGTAGCCCTGTCCCTCCCCTTAAGGAATGTATTCATGTCAGTACCTGATCGCCTGCAACATGTTTTAACATCAAAGGGAGGCCATAAACACTGCCATCCAGGAGCTCAGCATTCACTCATCTATATGTACATGTCATGCTGTCCTGCACAAGGCTGAAACAGCTCTGAGTAATGAATGTCTCCCTAATATCTAATCTAAATCTCTCCATTTCTAATTTAAAGCCATTCCTCCTTCTCCTATTACTATCAGACCATGTAAAAGGTCAGTCTACCTCCTGTTTAAAAGCTCCTTTTAAGTACTAGAAGGCAGTAATTAGGTCTCCCCAGAGCCTTCTCTTCTCCAGGGTGAAGACCAACTCCCTCAGTCTGCCTTCGTAAGAAAGGTGCTGCAGCATTGATCCTAAGATGGACCCCTGAAGGACACCACTCATCACTGGCCTCCAGCTAGACACAGATCCATTGAACAGAACCTTCCGGCTTGCAGCCTTCCTGCTAATTCCTTATCCACTCTATAGTGTCCCTTCAAATCCCTCTCTCTAAAATTTAGAGATAAGGATGTTGTGTGTGATCATGTCAAAGGCCTTACAGAAGTCCAGATAGACAGCATCAGTCACTCTCCCTTGGTCTACTGATGCCACTACTCCATCACAGAAGGCCACCATACTGGTAAACAAAATCTGCCCTTGGTGATGCCATGCTGGCTGTCTCAGATCACCTCCTCATCTTGCATGTCCCTTAACACAGCTTCCAGGAGGATATGCTCCATGATCTTTCCAGACGCAGATATGAAGCTCAACAAGCCTGTAGCTCCCGAGTCCTCCTTTCTACTTTTCTTCCAAACGGGAGGGACATTTCCCTTTTTTGGTCACAAAAAGGGTCACTTCACTTAACAATTACAACATTTGAGAGAGTGGCTTAGCAACCACACTGACCAGTTCCTTCAGGATCTGGGATGCATGCTATCTGGCCCCATACACATTTTTCTTCTAACACAGACACTGTTATTTTAACTTCTGCTCAAAATGCATCTCTTTGAACTATTTATTATCACTTTCTCTCTCGGAACATTTCTAATATTTTGCTTTCCTGTTATGTAGTGCTCAAATATGTACACTGCAGTATTCACATGGTCTCAGTAAGCTTTTGTATAGAATTACATGAAATGACCTCACTTATTTTATTGTCTGAAGCCCCTCATGTGTGTACTACTGTCCAATTTGTTCATCAAATTGCTGCCTGCCCTAATCACTGAGTTTTAAGAATTTAGTTTATTCACACCTTTTTTCCTAAACATCGCCTCTTTGTTTCGTATGGTTGTTGAAACTCACCTAGGAGTGGAAGTTCAGACATAACTGGACAGGCACTTATGGCATAAAGAAAACTGGATCAAGGGCCCGTGACTCTTTAATTGCTGGTCATTTCTGTAGCATGACCCTGGCTGTGCCAATGTGTATCCTCACATGCAATATGTCGGCACAAGCCATGCCTGCTCCACGTTACACCAAGTCAGACAGAACAGCCTGAATTGAACCCACTGAAACAAACTCAATACCTGAAACTAGTATTTAAAAACATGAAAACAAAATGTAGAAAGGAGTGCACACTTCTTATCAAATACCATGTGTGTCTGATGTTAAATATTCTCTTACTACCTCTGTACTACATCGTGACTGAAATTATTATGGGTAGTATGTTTGGGTGTGTTTTCTGAGTGCTGGTAGCCACCACTGTTAACAAAGTATATATAGGTGCCATGAAAGCATATGACTTACATAATTCTGCTATTACTTTTGCTGTTTATTAACTTATTTTTCTTTTAGAGACTTCTTAACTGAAATTGTCTGCATTTCTTGTGCAGCTCAGGTATGTTTGAGGTTGAAAAAAAAAAAAGAACAAGCAGCTTATTACTTTGATGTCACTCTTGGTAATTTTTCATTAGAAAGTCCTTTGTTTTAAAACAAATGTGTCTTTGAAGTGTAATGTAGATCTGTAATTAAGACTATTAGCTCCAATCTCGTATACAACTCTTAATGAAATAGGAGTAGCATTCATTATCTGTAGATATCAACTGTTTCTATTCATTTTATCAGCAGTACACAGTTCTACAAAATGAGCATTTCTTCTTCCTGGGAGAAAAGCACATACATAAGAAAATGGAAACACAAATCAAGCACATTCACCTGAAGTACAGTCTACTGTCTAGAGATGCAAGACTAAGACCCAGGCATGCATGTGGCAATATCTCTGGGAAAACCTGGGCATTATGAGCTGATTAAAGTCAGTCTCCAACTTTGAAGTCTGGCTTACAGGTTTTTGCTATGTATGATATCATGTCATGAAAGAAACAACATGTACTTTTTAAACTGCCTGAAGTCACATTTCTTCCAACACAACACGCTGAAGCAAATAACATGTCTTAAGTGAAAAATTAAGCTGGGCTTATGTGTAACCCTTCATAATGGACTTGATCATACATTCAAAGAATGATGCGGAGTTCAATAACAGTCTGAAAACTGATATATTTAAATAAAACTGTGTAATTAACAAGCATCATAAAGTCCAGTAATAAAACTGACTTTTAAAGTTGACAGATTTGTTCTGTCCGCATAAAAACAAATATTCTCACGGCATAACTATGAAAAGCAAAATTGAGGGCCTTAGCAGAGCTCTCAGAGCCAGCTCTTGAAGCTGGCATGGAGCCCAATTAATTTCCCAGGCATTTAATCGCAGAATCACCAAGGTTGGGAAAGGCCTTCATCATCCAGTCCAACCATCAGCTGTCACCAATACTACTCACTAAACCATGTCCCTCAACACAAAATCCAAATGTAACGTAAACATTCTGTAATCACTTACAGAATGTTTTAAAATTGAGGTTTTACATACTCTTTGGAAGTTCAGAAGAGCAATCTTCCATCTTACCCTATAAGCACAGACTGCTGGAACATTCTGAAAACACGAGCAACCTTCTTACACAAATCACATATTAGCTATATTACAGACCAAATATCTCACATAAAAACATTTTTCCCCTCATTTCTGTCATTCATATCATTATTTTCTTATTATTTAAAGAAGATTGCAAACTCACTGGAAACTCATGCATACATTCATTAATAATTATAATCTGCTATTCCAATACCCTGTTGTCTAGAGCTAGACAGTGACATCTCCTAGCCACTTGCAGGATCATACTGGACCCACATAGTTCATGCTCTGAACAGCACATCCAGGAAAGACATCGGCCATGGTGTCAGGGCTGTGAGCACAACTTTGTGTTCAAAAATATGTTTGAATGTGGTACTGGGGGCATGGTTTAGTGGGGAAATATTGATGGTAGGTAGATGGCTATACCGGATTATCTTGGAGGTCTTTTCCACCTTTGGTGATTCAGTGACTCTGTGACTGGCTGGCAGCTGTATTCCTGTTGAGGAGCCCTATCCCTGTTTATTCATTCAGTTCTTGCAGTAAGCTGGCATTCCTCCTGGCCCAGGGTGGGGCAGCTGTGTGGTATTTTCATAAAGCAAAGGCATCTCTGATGAGCACAGCATACCTGGCACAGGAGGAGTTGCCACGTTGCACTGTGACTGGCACACGTGCTCCTCAGAGCACTCCACACCCACAGGCATGCTCTGAGGTGGCCACACCACATCCACACCACCGTCTGGGCCAGAAAATCACAGCACAGATAAGGATAGAAGGGAGCTCAAAAGGTCATCCTGTCCAAACCTCCTGTGCCCAAGCAGGTTACCCAGAACAAGGTGCAGCTTTTGGACATCTCCAAGTAGGAGACTCTATAGCCTCTAGGCAACCTGTGCCAATGCTCAGCCACCCCACAGCACAGAAGTGTTTCCTGATGGTCAGACAGCACCTCTTGTTTCAGTTTGTGCCTACTGCCACTTGTCACTGGGCACCACTGAAAAGAGCCTAGCTGTGCACCCTCCCTTCAGCTATTTGTAGACATTGATAAGATGCCCCTGAGCCTCCTCTAAGCTGAACAGTCCCAGATCTCTCATCCTTTCCTCACAGGGGAGTTGCTTTAGCCTCTTAATCACTTTTGTGACCCTTCACACATCTCTCTCAAGTATGCCCATGACTCTCTTGTACAGGGAAGCCCAGCACTGTGGCCTCACCAGTACTGCGTAAAGGGGAGAAATCACCTCACTTAACTTGCTGGCAATGCTGCCTAAAGCAGACCAGGACACCATTAGCCTTCACCGCTGCAAGGCCTGCTGCTGGCTCACATTCAAGATTGTGTCCACCAGGACTCCTGGGTCATTTTCTGCCAGACTGCTTTCCAGCTGCACAGTCCGCAGCACATGCTGGTGTCTGGAGCTTCTCTGCCCTGGAGCATGCCAGCCAGCAGCATTTGCAGACATACAGCCTAACTTCTGAGAACACCTCTGCTCTGCAGAATGGAGTCTGGGAACTACTATAACAGACAAACTGAGCATATGGAGAGCCATGGTCAGAAATATGTGCATTCTGTTAGTATTTAACCTACTTACCAATATGAGCATAAGCTAAGTTTATTTTTGTTCTCTGGAATAAAACACTGTAGTTAAAAATATCAGGCAACTGTTTGGAAAGACCGTTCCAATCTTGTGAGCAATAGCTGGAAATTATTATCTCTATTTAAATGGCACAAAATTGAAAAGGAAAAAAAAAACAAACATAGAAGCTCAATGAAATCAGTGGAAGAATTTCATTGATTTCATCAGTGAGGTGACGGAGCTCAAGAACTATGACCTCTCAGAGCAGAAAAACATCAGATAAAGACTTTAAACATGTATGTTTACAGGAACAGGATGAGCTAAATGGAAACAGGCATAGAAGCACATAAAAGGGGAACTCTGCACTTACTCAGGAGACAGTGAACCTCAGCCATTGAATTATCTGCTTTATGCAAAGCACTCATGTCATAGGTGCCTGTTTCCTAGCCAAAAAGCCATGAATGAAACTGTCAGAGCACTGCCAAAAACAGCACTTTAACAGAGCAACTGCAGGTAGTTAGTAATACCCCAGAACATTAACAATTGCACAGCCAGAGGACAGAATTCTAGTTTTTAACTGATCTGTACAACAACTACAAGTTGCTAAGATGTAAGGACCATGCTGTTCACCAAAAGAAGACCTGGCACAAGCCTCTGAAAAAGATCTAAGAAATATTTTGTATTATTTCATCTTATATGTTCTTTTCTTTTTTTTTCCCTCCCTCTCCTTTTGTGTCTTTCAAATGGTTCATTTTTTTCAAATTTTCATCTGTGCTGTTTTAATTTTTTTAGCTGTTCTGTCCTGAAGTAAAAAACCAACAACAACAACAAAACAGCCCAGTCCTTTGCCAGTTATTTCCCTTTGCCTTGCCAACCTTACTAAAGAAGACTTTCTTGTTGGCATGCACCTCCCCCCTCACTGGCTATCCAGTACAGAAGCATTAGTCAGAAAAACAATTCATTGATTCAGATGCAACTTCATGTTGCCTTAAAGTTATGAACTGTCACAGCTATCTTCTCTGGGACTCAGAGCATCTTTCATGGTTACGGCCTTTCTATGCACTGCTTGAGGAGCTGAACGTATCTGCCTGACTCATTTGTCTCCCATTTCACTTCACTGTTCTAGTCCCTGTACTGCATGCATGCTTGCTTCTTCCCAGATTTCTTTCTGTGATAAGTGGTTTCATAAGAGGAAATCCCCCCAAAAACAGATGATCTGCATAGAAAGGGACAAATTTAATATGCCTTATTTAGGACTCTTCCTTCAGTATTATACCAAGAAAATCACATACCTTCAAACTTCCTCATGATATACCTCAAAGCATACTACATAAGCTCTGCACTCGTGCTGTAATATAATCTAGAATTTGCAAGCCTTGTAAGTGAGAGACAAGTCAGTTCTCTCTAATTAGCCCAATGGCAAGAAGACTCTTCTCTCTGTGTAGTTCCATAAAAAACAAACCTCCAAACCTCCATATTCAAGATAGGAGCAATAAAATACAGAGAGACATCAAACAATAGGCAAGGTTGAGCAAAGTGCTGATCTTCAATCTTGTTCGTCTGCTGAGCTCTGATGCCAAAGTCAATTTTATCAAGAGACCCCTGTTCTTAATTACAATCTAGAATTAGACTAGATCTCATCAGCAGACATCTTCAAGTAGTAAGTAAATCTAGTGTATCCTGAAGTCATCAATGGTTTTATCAGTGCTAAACTGTGTGGTCACAAAAACATAGAAAGAGAGAGCAAGAACAGTGCCCTCCTAATTCTGGGAACGCTCCAGTGAACTGGTCTCATTTTCCATGAGAATGCCCTGTGGTCTTCCAGAAGGCACAGAGTACATCTCAGCTCCAAGCAGAGAAACTGCAGAAGTTCTCAGTTCCAGAGAATCAGTGAAGTCAAACAGGGAAGAATGTGGGGAATTAAGGCATATCTCAGGTAATGCAGTAGTTGAGGGACATAATCAGCAGTGCAGATTTGGACTGCAGATTTAGAGAGCACAGTTTAGCTCTGACTTGACCCTGCCTGTACACTGATGTATGACCAAAGGGAATATGAAGAAGACAGGGAACTAGAACTTCAGGTGCACTCTTCTCAACAGCTTGGAGGTGACCCTTGAAGGATGTGCAGGTTTCATGGGGTCTCTCCTCTGAGGAATGAGGGACACGAAAGGGCTAATAAGGCATCTTATGTCTCCAAGAAGCAAAGGACTGCCCAGAAAGAGCTAGTGTCATCTCTACAGCTGCAGTGCTATTTATAGGCAAGATAACCACAGAGTCTCTCCATGCACATTACAATGCCGTAATTGATATTTCTCAAGAGAACAGAGTACTTACCTGTATTTATGAATGATGGCATTAAATAATCTTCCATCTCGCCAGCAGGTAGTGAAATTTTCACAACGGATTCCAGCATAACCCTCAGTTGTCTGCTGTGACCACAGGAGCAATCTCTCTTTAGCAGACATGTCCTCTGACTCTCCAGTAACATGGATATCAGATATCTAAAATACAATGAATATAAGTATTACAACAGATCGAACACTAAAAAGCGTTTAAAATGTTCCAGAAAAACACCCTTCAGTAGCAAAGGTTTTTCTTTCTTTAGCAACTGCATATATGAATGATTATTCACACACCAAATTATTTTATGTTGCATCTCTACAAATTCTTGCTGTCTTCATATGAAACATAAAATTTATAGCACAATTTGCTTCAGCCTATTCTCAACCTCAGTTTCTGGGGACAATATAATACTCTTACATAATGAGAAATATTCAAATATGTTTATGCTGATTAGTTTTAATTTTAATTATGCTAATTTGAAAATTAATCAACTTTTATTTATCATACCCACTTTATGTACGTATTATATAACTAAATACAAAATAAAATGTGTTACAGGCAGATATTCCATCTGTATAATATCCATATTTGTATTAAACTTCATTTAGTATTTATTTAGTTAGTTCCTCTCTTAAAACAGGTTAAATTATAACCCATTCTTTTGTGGAATTCATTGATGAAACAGTCATTTATAGTGAAAAATGATGACAATGATTTTAGCAAAACATTTTCTATGAAGCATTTTAAGAATAATTGAAAGCTGAAAGATCATAATTGAAAATTCTATCCCACATTTGGAGCATTTCATTTTGTATTTTCTTCTATTATTCTCTGTGTCAGATAAAGCAAGAAAGATGGCAAACACTGGGAATTTTGCATACAAATACTGCTTTCTAGTGGATAGTCATAACAATGTCTCCTGGCCTTGAAATTTCTGAATTCAGACATCATATTCTGTCTGATGCCTTCCTGGGGGAATGCAGACAGACCAGGCTGGAAATTATGGCTTCTTTCTCTCATTAAAGCTACACAAAACACAGTCAGGAACAAAGAGATGCAGCTTTCTTCCTAGTGCTACTCCGTTAACTCCTAACTGGAGGTGGGGGGAAGCACTGGGAAGTGGGGGACGAAAGGAAGAGCGTATCAAGGCAATGGAACTACTGAACTTCAACCAATTTTCATAATTATAGGGGACAATGGGCATTTACAGCCATCTATCAAATTGTAAATAAGTTTAAAGGGATCAAATTCAATTATTTTCTATCCAAGCAGACATAAAATTACAGGTTGTGAAACCAGTTTTCAGATACTTATCAAATGCCATCATATCTGCTGGCTATAGGTAAGGGAAGGATACCACTACTGGAAAGCAAAACCATTGAACTATTAGACTAGCCCATCAATAACCTCCAAACAACCAATAGCATTTTTGCTTCCTAATGTCTGCATCAAACATTTTAAAGAAAAAATCATAGGAATTTTTTTTTTTTTTTAAATACTGAAAATAAACACTTGCAGCTATTTCTAATTGTTTAGAAATACCTAGGGGCACAAGTCCTGCACAAAATATTTACACAAGAAAATATAGGATGTATGAGTTTTACATATGAAAAAACAGGGAATTCAAGGTGGCAAAAGATCAACTTAAAATCTCTCAAAATTTTCTTGTAAAAATCTATGAAATTTGCCTGAAACATAAAGACCCCTTCTATTAGTTACCTTTATTCTTTGGTATTTCAAAGCAAGAAAGCAAACTAAATATTTTTTCAGTAGCTTTAGTTTCTATTCATGACAGAACAACCAGACTACAGTATAAATTAAGTCAACCATTTACTACTTATCCGGCCAACGCTTCTGAATAAGATGACATCATCTGGAAGTGCCAGATGTCCAGTTTAAAAAAATAAAAATAAAAAAAACCCCAACCAACAACACTATTTTTCCTGCAATTTTGAGAAAATCCTTTGTGTGTAATCCTTAAGTGTCACATTTTTAATATATTTTAACATAAGCAATCAAACAGTGTAATCTGCTAATGGTCATTTCTTAGAGCTAGGTTCAAACCTTCAGCCTCCTTCACGGTTCATTGGACTGTGCTGGCTGTGTGTGTTTCAAACTGCAGAGTGCAAACACAGCATATTTGAGTGCACAGATTCTTCCAGCAAAATATGATTTTGGAAATGAAGGCAATTTCTGAAGGTCATGTTTGTATCTGATGTTACATGCAAACATTTGTAACTATGGACACAAACACAAGGAAAACAGTTCTGAAACTGACCACTAAGCAACTTTTCAGTGCAAGTTCTGGATGGCTAAAACAGGTATTTAGTTTGTCCTAAGACGAGCAGGGCTTTAATCAAAAATTCTCTGAGCACCACTCCCAGCCCTGGCTGGTCAGCTGAAGAAACTGAAGTTGTTTTCTATTCACAAAGGTAGCCCCTTTAAATACAGGTTGAGGAATGCCAATGTAAGCATGAGATATGTGACAACCTGAGCATTCCTGTCCCTTAATTAAGGTATTTCAGAATCTGAGGCTAAGATTTCAGACTTCATCATAAACACTGGATTCACATTTAAAAAATAAAAAAATACAAATGAGAGAAATGGCGAGTCAAAGAGCAAAGTATTTTCTCATACTTACAAACATGAGCTGTAATTTGCAGGACATCCTATTAACTTGGAAGTACTTAACAAGTAAAATACTACCCCCAGAAAATAAGACGCCAGAGAAACAGTAGATCTTACCAAAAATATGTCATTATACATACTACTAACCATGCATTAACTTCAGTATTTATAATATCAATTTCTTAGAAAAACTAGAATTGAAAATAGGTAGGGACAAACAAATCTTTTACTGTTGAAATTTATTCTTCAAAACAAATTAATCTATGCAAACATTTATTTGGATATCCCACAGACCTATCAAACCAACCCCACTGTAATCTTTAGTGGACCCCATTCATTCCTTGAGCATGGAACAAATTGTTGAGTTCACACCAACTTGAGCAGTTGTTTACTCTTCAAATTATATCATAAAGCCTTCAAATTACAAGTTATACAAGAAAAAGCGACAGAGCTAATTCTGTAGCCAGCTCTAGTATCTCAAGATCACTCTCAAATGGCACTGAATACTCTATTTCATGCTTCTTACTGGGAGAACTAGTGTTTATAGTTGTGTCTATACATACGCTCCACATAATTCAATATACAAAATCAATAGATCAAAGAACCTCAAGCTCAGAAGTTGCTGATCTCAGTAATGTCATTCTGAAACCAAAGAACAAACTAGTATACACTATAAGGAGTCTTTCTCTGATTCCATCCTATGCCAAATGTTTTGAAGCAAGTCTAAACTGGATATAATTGACTTAAACATACAAAAGTAGAGAATGGGATACAGATGTACAGAATGCAGATTTACGATGTATTATGAATGAAATGTATTCTGATGTCTGCTAGCTCAAAAAGAGAAATGTCTGAAAAAAATAAAAAAATAAAAAACACATTAATTATCAACATTTTGAAATGCTTATTTCAACAGAAACATTCCTGACTATTGAACAAAACAGAAGCATTTATTTTCCATTTAAGTAGCTAAGTAGTTAGCTATGTGTTGTGTTTCAATAAGATTGTTTGACAGCATGCTGAGGGAAGTAGAGTTATACGAATGGAATTTGAACTTGCATGTGATCACAAGAACTCATCTCCCTTGACGTTACAGTTGGACTTTGTGAATTTCCATTTGGCCATAAACGTAAAAGGCTCCTATTCAGCTCTTTTAAAGCTCAAAGGGGCTGTGTGACCAGCTTTGGACAACACCCTTTAAAACTTCTGGAAGAGTTGGAGAATTCCAGAAGAGAAAAACAAAAAAGACAAAGACCTAAAAATGCATGACTTCTCAGGAAAGACTGAAAAATTGTGTTTATTTAGTCTGAAGTATGGAAAACTTACTGGAAATGCGACAACAGCCTTCAAATATGCAAAATACTGTTTTAAATCAGTAATAAATCAACTGCATTGGGAATGGGAAAAGAGCTAATGAGCTTTAAATGAGTATATGGAACTCCTGACAAAGCTCAAACATAAGCTGGAAATGTATAGGTAGTGGAAATAGGGACATGCTACATGGGATGAATACAGGGACATTGTCAGAGAAAAATGTGATGAGGAAGGCCAAGGCCCATATGGAATTAAATCTGGCTAGAGATGTCAAGGACAAAAACAGCTTTTTCAAACACATAAATAATGAATGAAAAACTAGTTAAAAAATTAACTCTGTTACTGAATAGGGCAGGAACCCTGTTGACAGAGGATACACAGAAAGCAGAGATACTAAATGCTTCCCTTGCCTCAGTCTTCACCACCATGGCCAGTCCTCAGGAGTCCCTGACCTAGGAGATTCAGCAGAAAGTCTGGAGAAAGGAGGCACCTTCCCTGGTTGAGGAGGACTGTGTTAGAAATCATCCACACAAATCTGACATTCACAAGCCCATGGGCCTTGATGGGATGCACTAATGAGTGCTGAGGGAGCTGGTGGACATCAATACTAGGCCATTCTCAATCATCTTTGAAAGGTCATGGCAATCAGAAGAGGTGCCTGCGGACTGGAAGAAAGTAGAAGTCACCCCAGTCTTCAAAAAGGTCAAGAAAGAGGATCTAGGGAACTATAGGCCAGTCAGCCTCATCTCAAATTCTTGGAAAGGTGATGAAACGGACCATTCCCCTTTGTCTTATTGCTATCCACGCCTGTTTACGAGGGTGGATAGTGGTAGGACAAGGGGGAATGGTTTTAGAGACAGGGAAGGTTTAGATTAGACATTAGGAGGAAGTTTTTCACATAGAGGGTTGGTGACGCACTGGAACAGGTTGCCCAAAGAGGTTGTGGATGTCCCATCCCTGGAGGCATTCAAGACCAGGCTGGATGTGGCTCAGGGCAGCCTAGTCTAATGGTTGGCTACCCTACACGTAGCAGGGGGGTTGAAACTTGATCACAGAATCATAGAATCACCAAGGTTGGAAAAGACCTACATCATCATCCAGTCCAACCATCCACCTATCACCAATAGATCTCACTAAACCATGTCCCTCAACACGAAATCTAAACACTTCTTGACCACCTCCAGAGTCGGTGACTCCACCACCTCCCTGGGCAGCCCATTCCAGTGCTTCACCACTCTTACAGAATAGTAGTATTTCCCAACATCCAGCCTAAAACCCCGCTGGTGCAGCTTGAAGCCATTCTCTTCTATCACCAGTTACATGAGAGAAGAGGCTGACCCCCAGCTCACAACAACCTCCCTTCAGGTAGTTACAGAGAGCAATAAGGTCTCCCCTGAGCCTCCTCTTCTCCAGACTGAACAGTACAGCTCCTTCAGCCGCTTCTCATAAGGCCTGTGCTCCAGACCCCTCACCAGCTTTGTGGCCCTTCTCTGATGATCACTGTGGTCCTTTTCAGCCCACACCATTCTATGATTATATGATCGGCTCCTTCTGAAGGCCATCTTACATGGAAGATAAGAAAGGGATCAGTAGTCAGCATGGATACACCATCCTCATCCAAAGTGTATGCTTAACCAATCTGATTGCCTTCAGTGATGGAACAACTGGCTGGATGGATGAAGGAAGAGCAGTGAATGTTGTCTACTAGGACTTCAGCAAGGGCTTTGACACTATCTTCCATGATATCCTCATAGCTCAAGAAGTGTGCATTGGAAAAGTGGATGGTGAGGTGGATTAACAACAGTCTGAATAGCGGATCTCAGTGTGATGAGTTGCACAGCCAATCGGGAGGACTATAGTTAGCAGTGTCCCCGGGGTCAGTACTGGGTCCAGTATTGTTTAACTTATTCATCATTATTCGGATGAAGGGACTTGCAAGGAACTCTCAGCAAGTTTGCTGATGATTCGAAGTGGGAGTAAAAGCTGATACTCTACAGCTACTTGCTGCCATTCAGAAGGATTTCAACTGGCTAGAGAGATGTGCAAAGTGGAACCTCTTGAAATTCAACAAAGGCATTTGCAGTGTTCTGCATCTGAGGAGGAATAACCCCATGCACCAGGACAGGCTGGAGGCTGATCTGCTAAAAAGGAGCTCTGCAGAGCAGGACCTGAGCGTCCCTGTGGACAACAGGTTGGACGTGAGCCAGCAGTGTGCCCTTGAAGTCAAGAAGGCCAGTGTTATCCCGGAAAGAGTTCGGCCAGTAGAGGTAGGTGATTGTCTCCCTTCACTCAGCTTGGTGAGGCCTCATCTGGACTGCTGGGTCAAGTTAGAGTTATAAATATATTATAAATTTTCTCCAAATACCAGCATTAAAGAAGTAGGATTGCATCTGCTTTGTGTTTTATGAGAAAGCAAGCAATGCTAATAAAGCAGAATTCATGACTTGGTCTGCAGATCATGTTCCTGAAGAACAACTTACAACTCTCCCTCCCCTAGCTGTGCTACATGAATAAATTGCACAAGATTATAAGATAGCAGACATGTTGGAAAATATCTTGTTATCTTACAACTATTTGAAGTTATATCTGAAATAATAAACAGATGACTTCTTAGCAAGAAGTATTCTACTGAATGAGCTGGTTATACAAATAACTTTTTTTATTAAAAAGCGAAGCATATTGCTTCTAACATGATTCAAATACACATTTGGTTTTGGTGTTTGAGCTTAATTTGTTTCTTTTTGCAGGTTATCATTAATTCTGCAAATAAATTTACAGTATTAGACACTATGTAGATGATAAAAAGTCATCTAGGAGCTTACGGCCGGGGCAACATTTGAGGTGTGTAAGTAGATGAATAATTCTGTTTCTATATTAGTTTAGCCATACTTTTTCTGGAATAAAATCATATCCATAAACCACTAGTGAAAATACCACAGATTAAACTTCAATAATAATGGTCGAAACTGTGGTATAGAGAAGTCATTGGCTTCTACATAAGTTGACAACCATCAAAAACTAGTGGTAAAATCAGCTAGTAGCTACCTTTTGATGATACTTATTGAAAATTACTTCTCATTTCGACACAATGGCAGTATCCTCTGTAGAGAAGCCAAATCTAGAGACTTGATTTTCTATTTTACCTGCAATTTGCTAAAACATCATTGAGTGTTGCTGTAGGAAGCCTGTTTCAGTCTTGAGTCACAGCTTCTTGACCTTAGTGCTGCCATCTGCTCGAGGAGAGCCGTAAGCCAGAACAGTATCAGAATACACTTTGTTCATGGAAGTCAACCTCCAGAACCAAGAAAAGGGGCTGTAGAAATGAGGCCAAGGCAAACTTTTTCTCAGTGATTGTTAAGAATGAAAATAATATTCCAGTAATTTGAGTTTTGCAAACGGGAAAACAGAGTCAGTGTAATAGAACATATCTGATCACAAAATATTTGTGTCATGTGCATAAGAAGAAAAGAAAAATTAATGTGTCACAGAAAGAGACTCAAAGGACACATTCATTATCCTGTAGTCGTTGCCATGCTATTTCAGAGGATAAAATGTTGTACTCCTGTTACAGTGCAAATTAGCTGTCTATACCCATCACTTTCCTCTGGTGTATGTCTCTTTGTATAAAAAGCCAACAACCTTCAGCTTCATCTTCAGCACCGTATGAGCTGAAAATACATTACAGATTGACTAAGCTGACATGGTGAATGGATGCCACTGATCTCTGTAATTATAAAAACAAAATGGTAAAAAATGAGATTTTTAACTGCAAATCTTGTATACCAGTTCAGCCTGGCATCAGGAACCTTGTGGATTTGTATTAGAAACAGCTTTATCGTTTTATACTAAAATGAAAACTATTCAAATATCTGTTTCATTCTCAAAAGTCAGCAAAAGAAAAATGTTTATGACTCTGCAAACTAAGCTAGAGCCTGAAATCTAGTTTTCCCCCTTGGTTTGTTTTCAGGTCAAAGCTACGTGATGTAAGATCATTTATCCTCAAAATCTTGGGTGGAATAAGTGAACTAAACTGAAAATCAGACATTTCAGCAGCTTGTGCATTTAGCCTAATCTGTTAGTAGTTTTCACGTTCATATAATTGGGATGAGTTTTATCACTATCACCACCTCAATGTTAATATAGGTGCTCAACAGGAATCTCTTTTTCCCCTTTCCCCTATGGTAAGGAGGGTATCTGCCTGGCTGTAGTAACAATTGTGGCAAATACAAACTTGTATTACTCTGATCATACTGGAAAAAGTGGTCATGCTTGGCTGAGCAGACAAGCTCTCATACTCTTCTACTCAGTAATGACTTTTTGTTCAAATCAAAGAACATCCCTAAGCTGTTCCTGAATTCCAGTCAAGCTTAAGAGGGCAAAGATCTCCGCATGTATAGGAGGCTATTTGTACAACTGTGTACTCTGTATTGTAATTGAGTGCATTATCTGCACTTAAAATCTAAGCTTCGAAAAAGTATAATTTGTATCATGTTTCAAAAATAAATAAGCAGTACAGCTGCAGTTAACTTACTGCTGGAAAGAGTACCTTTGTCCATATGCCCATTCTCTCTGAAACTCAAAGCTCAGATATCCCCATACAGCAAGGGAAATTAGTTTTGGACCATATCCTTCTACTGGCATTTCACCCGCACTGACAGATTTCAGTCCTACTAAAGATGAGTTGGGTGGGATCAGTAATATGGATTGTACTGGTAAGCATGAATACTGACAACAACAAAAAACTGTCTTCCTTCAGATACTCTGCAACTAACCTCGCACCTTGGATTTATTGTAAAGCAAAAATAAATCCTATCCTGAGAGGAAAATAGTTTTTAAGTAATTAATAGAGCACATAGTTTTGGAAGAAAGATCTTTTAAAAGTGCAGAGCATTATTAACATGATTTATGTCCACTTTTTCAATGCCAAGCTCCTTATTTCTTTCTATCATTCCTCAGTAGCTATTGGCCATTTTAAAAAAGAATTAGAAATATTCCTTTCTATCTGATACAAGACTAAAAAGGAATAACAAGATGACAGATATTAAATGCGAAGAAAAACAACTTCCTAAAACTCACTCTAATTCCCAGAATTTTAACATCAGAATCTTTTTACAAAATTAGGAAAGAAATCAAACCACAGGTAGCAAAACAGCATACAGATAGATCAATATTCCTGAAGTACAAAGGTGTACTTACGAAAAAGATCAAGTAATACATACTGTCCTATGACTGACTACTGCAGCATCACAGCATGCGTTAACAATCTGCATACAGCACACTGAAGGCATTTTTGCCTTCAGACAAACACAGAAAAAATACTGCTTCAATATTTATTTTGAGATAAATTGCAAAGTAACTGTGCCGAAATACTTACCTTGCTCCTGTTTGGTGGAATGCTATAGACTGCTTTTTCATTTGACAAATGGGAAAACACATCATCAGAAGAATAAAATCCCTTTTGTTCAAGCGGTGGATAACTTTTTCTCTTAGAAAGCAACTGATGCAACTTTTCAGATTTATTGCTTTCTAAAGAGTCTTCAACAACTCTGCCATAAGTTTTGTTTAATCCAGTTTCTTTGTGTTGTTTCCCTAAAAGGTGGACAGCAGAATCCAAGCTAGCAGCTTTTCCATAACAAAGACCACTTGCTCTCGTCTGAAATGCTAATTCTCTTGTGTTGTATTCATCTGAATATTTCCTCTTCCACGTATAGATTTTCTCTGAACTCCTGTTATCTTGTTCATTTAACCATGCCTCTGTTTCAGCAGACTCGGTGAGCCTTTGCTTATCACCGGGAAAACTGTCCCGACAGCGAGAATCACTGTTGGCTTCACTCAGTAAAACTTCTGCTTTAACAAGATCAGCCGAAAGGTCTGTACTCCTGGGCAGAGCATCACCATCCACTGTTACACTCTGTAGGGAGGAACAAGCCAATTCCATACCCTTCGGGAGAACTTCGATGTTTTCTGAAATTCCCACTTCATATTGGCTTTTTTCTTCATTTTCTTTAGCTGGTAAGGAATCTGGTCTCTCGTCAGCTGATTTCTTTCTTGATTTTCTTCTGAAATATTTTCTTCCAGGGGAATGTTTAGCTGGACTTAAGGGAGCTTTGGCAGGATCTAAACACTGTTCTTCCTTTTCAGCCCTTACGCATCCACAGACATTCCCCATTTGGCTTTCAGGAACTCACAGTCACACAGCCTCATTCATTTCGGTATATTTACATACACTTAAATCCTCCTCAGAAAGTTAAGAACTGCAGTTTGCACCGTAATTCCTTCCAGACTTCCCTTCCATCCTCCTCAGTACGTAGCCATTTTGCTTATGAGAAATGCACACGCAATAAATGTTGTGGCAGGGTGCCCAGGCAGGGCCTGTGTCTGATTAGACACTGTGGCTTATTTCTGGCCACCAATCCTCTTAAATAAACATCACCGCAGCAGCATTAGGCTGGAAGGCTGATGGCCTTTCACAGAGATGACATAGCACTTATGGGCAATAGAAAAATCTTGCATACATTAAACTTCCTGTTTCCTTCGGTAACTCAAGCAAGATAAAGTAGAAAAATATGCAGTAACCTTTGAAACTATTAGCTCCAGTCCAAATCCGAAAGCAAGCACTACAGCAAATAGCTGGAGTGATTTAGTTAGCAAATTACTTGTTCACTGCCTATGCTTCTAACATGTATCCAATGATCCATAGAAAGGAAGATTAAAATGAATGATTAGAGATTGCTTTGGCAGTGTGTTGTATGCAGAATTTTTCATAGCAGCTTATGTGATTTTTACTGGTTTGTCAGCTATAAATAACCTGCTGCTTCACGACTATCATACAACTTTAGAACAGTGGTGCTGTGTGCTCAGGGCTGGAACATTGCAGCAGATTTAAAACTTCTGGCAGAGAAAGGTGAGGCTAAAAGAGTCTGTCTAGAATACTGTCTGCAAAAAAAGAAGTTTTTATGCCTCTAATATGCTCAAATTAAACTCTTCTGATGTTTTTAAAATCAAGCCTTTTTCTTCTCTCATATTGCTTTTCTGTAAACATGCCTGTGTCACTCTAAAAACAATAGCCAAGAAACAAGCAGCACATTTATGAAAGCTAGATAGACACAAACTATTGACAAACTAAAATGAAAGCACATGTACCCACCAACGTAGTTTGGAAAAATAGCTTCTGCTTCTTTTTTTTTTTTTTGTTACCAATACACAAAATCTACTAATAGCAACAGCAGGGCTAGATGTGTATGGTTTCTCACAAAGAGCTGCCAAGTAACTTGCTAAGCATCATCAGGCATTGCCACTGTGCTTTCCCAGTATATTTTAATAGGATCTGCAGGGAAAAGTTTTCCCAGGGAAAAGTTTCACCAAAACATGCTTTTTTATTGATGGGATCCAGAATGAAGTACTGTCTGCATACAGTTAATTTCCTACAAGAGAGATGTTCATTTCTAATTATTGTTAAAGCACTGGGGTGAAATTTCCTCAGAGCATTTTATACTGTAATACTAATGGACTAGAAAGCTGTTACAGAATAAGGCTTACAGGATAATCTGCTAGAGTGGAAGCCACATGTTGACAAAGTAGATGTTATGACTGCATTCTCTTTCATGGCCTTGATTTGTATTTGCACTTGTGATTTACTTAACATAAAGGTGTGGCTGTGACATTTGCTCCCTTTACTCACAGTAAAAGCTGTACTCTGGTCAGCTTGGAAAACTGCCTTCCTGCCACGACCTGCATTTCAAACAGATTTCAGACCCCATGGCACTGAGTTTAGCGCTGATTTGGTCCTCCTTAACTAATAGAAAAGTACGTCAGAAAAATCAAAATATAATTCATGTGAAGGGAGTCATGTTTGTGCAAATAAATGGCCTTGATGCTTGAAAGTATATATACCTCTCCTTCTCCTCTACCATCAGAAGATTCAAGACTTTGCTTTGAAAAAGACCGAGACTGATTTCATTTCACACAGATAATGTTTCTTGTATAATAACGATAAATTTATCATAAAAACAGAAAATCAGACATCTCTGAAGTGTGAATGGCAGCAAAAACATAAAAATCAGTTTGGAAACACTGGTTAAAGGCTCACTGCTTCCAACAATCTTGGCTTACTGCTACATATTCCAGGTCATTATAGACGAAAGCAGCTGGTATATCTGCAGCAGAATTAGCTAGGAATAAATGCATTCCATTCCAGATACATCTGTACAGATTGTAGTTCTATTTGCACATCTCCCAGGAAAAGGCAAGAAACATGTATTTTTAATACAATTTAACAATACTTACCAGTTCCTGAGTAAGGCTATCAGCTCTCTTAACAATTCTATTATTCCTTGCATTTTGTGAACTAAAAAGTAACTTTATGATCCCTTATTTACACCCCTGAACCAAAGAAAAGATCAAGTAGAAAAAGAACTGACAAACCGCATTTACATCAGGCATCATTTTTTGATTATGGCTTTAATTTATGAAAAATCATATTCAGTGTTCAGAGAATACGACAAGCAGAAGTGCAAATAACTGAAGACAAAATGACTACTTGTAGTTACAGACATTCTATGAAGTCATACAATAAAGAGACGGAGAAAACAGGGTTGTTAAACTGGAGACTTGGAAAAGAGAAACTGAAATTTCTTCTTAAACCTGTCTGCTAGAGCAAATAAACACAAAGTTCAGGTAGGATGCTGACAGCCCCAGGGGCTTTGTTGCACACATCTGGTTAGACCCCAATGGATGTTCAACCTTGGCTGAAGTCAAAAATTCAGATGAGCAAAGGTGTTAAAAATACTGTCATGGTTTGCTGGCTTTTTGTTTTGCTTTGTTTTACTGTCTTGCTTTTATTAAAGAAATATCCAAAGATCTCCACACATACTCACCAATGCCAGAAGTCTTAAAGGGAGATTACTAAGACTTTTTCTGGCACATAAACCCTTAAGTAGTATAACATGAATAAAGGATTAGAGCAACACCTGCCTGCAATTTGATCTGTCTTAGAGGCTGCTTAATCACAGACAAGAGGTAAATATTAAGACATGGCAAACAAACATCAAGACATGAAACAGCTCATGAAGATTTATATGTTATGCTTGCATTTAAACCACAGATTTCTGTAATTAATCAAATGTGCGAAAAGTTCTTAACATTGAACAGATCTATCACATTAAAGTGGCAAAGCTGTTGAAAATTTGCATTTCATAGTATGCAAAAAGCTGAGGCCAGCTATCCTTGGTTGACTATTACTTTACACTCTACCATTCATTAATATAGATAGCAGATGTTGTTAAGGAAAATTTATTCTACTCTGCCAAACACAGCCTCATGTCTTTCATCCTGGAGTAACATAGTGAAAAGTCTACTAGGAATGCACTTCTGCTAGTTTCAGATCTAAGGTGTTTTTTTTTTCCCCTAAATACAACACAGTAAAAGCAGTGGAGCATTTAACATAAACGGTGTATGTCAAAACAGCATACCAGATAACCAGAAAGCATAGCACTGCACAGCCCAAAGGTCACATGAAGAATGACAGAGAGACAAACATAAATCACAAATCAAAAAGAAAGTGAAAATTTAAACAGCAAAAGATAGAGAACAAGCCAAGAAGTAAAGGCTGCCCAGCATAAGCAAAAGGTTACGTTCAGATCTGTTTGAGCTGTACAACCCAACACTGCTAAAAATGTGAAAGAGCTGTTCAGCTTCCAGGTACAACTGCGATACCAGAAGTCATACCCTGAACAGCAGATCTGTCAGGAGAGAGGTTTTATATCCAGTGAGATGACTCTTTAACAAAGTGAAAGAGGAATCTGTTCCTTGTTGGTGGTTTTAAGGGATTAAACAGAATTGACTGGATGAGCTAACTACTAACTCTTATCCTGCTACAGATAGCCTGCAATCCTTAGGTATAAAGTCTACATATGATTCTGCAATAAGTTTTAATGCCTCTCATCTTTGTTGATTCAGATGAATCCCAGAAACTCCCAGAACTCTATGCTCATTTTCTTGCTGACATTTAGTAATTCTCCTAAAATGACAAAGAGGTCTGGAAGAGAAAACTGAGAGATCAGCTCATGAATAAAACACAGGAAAAATGTAGTATAGCAAATATTGAGTGATAAGTCTGCCACTGGGAATCACAGTTCCTGAGTGGAATCCAGTTTATCCTCCAACCACTGACAGTCAGAGATTAAACACTTGGCTATATGGCTTCACCTTTAAACCTTTGAGAAGATCAGACCTGAATTGGTCTGGCTACTTTCAAGTGGAGGCAGATTAAACTTCAGTCTTTGGGATCCAAGACCCACATGTAGGACAAGGTCCAGAGGTCAGCTTCAACTGCTTCTGGTAGACAAGAAATACGTGGCAGCAAGGGAAGGCCAGACTCAGATCTCAATTTCGATTCCTGTGATGGCAATGTGAAAAATAGGCAGCATCTCTCATGCGGTAACTGTTATCGCACAGTTAATAGCAGAGTAACTGAAACAGGAAGATGCAGAAATCCTAGAATATCCCATCACTCCTCTGCTTTGGAATGGGCTACAACCTCTCACCTGTCTCTTCTTCTGGTCACTTTGCAGACCCCACTTGAAGGCCAAAGCCTTCACAATCAACACAAGAGTGTTTTGAAATAATATTAACTGCACAGCAGCCTCTGAACACCTGAGCATGGTAAGGGGTATCAGGAACTTTAGAAAAGGCTGGATAGCTGTCACCTATCTCACCCAAGTTACTTACAAATAAATCCAGCTTTCTTGCCTTTTTCCCCCAACATTCTTAAACATTTCACTGCTGATCTGCTAGCTGAAATGAACAGTCTGAGGACTGCCTTGTGGCAGACAGATAAAGAATGAATTTTGCTTCAGGGTCACATGGAACCAACAATGAAATAAATATTTGCTGGCTGACGTGAGAAATGTTAAGAGGTAACACATGCCCTGGAGAGGCCTGAGAGAAAGAGCACAAATCCTCCAAGTGGGAGCTGGACGGCATGATAATGTCTGGACAAAAACACTACCAAGTGCAGCCTTAAAAAGTAGCCTTCTGACCCCATAGCATAGAGTTGGGTAAAGTGGAAGAAAAAGCATTTCACAGGAATTACTGAACTGCAAAATGATAATGAAACAGTAATAAAAATAAGTAAATAAATTTACTGAGTCGTGACTTGTAAGTTCCAAGTTTTTAAAGGCCTTGAATTTTGGACGCTCAAAAGTTAAAGTTTCAGTATTTTCTTAGTGTTGTTTTTAAACTATGACAGGTTATTCTAAAAAAAAAAAAAAAATTGTGAAATTAAAGATGTTTTCAGTGGGTTGAAAAGAATCATTTTTCTTTCACCGATCACTGATTTTCACAGAAATTATCCTACTAAAAATACTGTATCTTTCTGAGGCACAAAATCTGGACCTTTATGTATAGCTGCTCATCTTCAGTATCACCAGTGAAAAGGCATTGGGCGTTTAAGAAGACATCCATTCAAATATTAATTTGAATATATATACACATAGGATAGAATTATAAACAATACTGTAACAGAGAACTGTGGAATAGTTTGGGTTGGGACACCTCCCTCTAGACCAAGTTGCTCAAAACTCCATCCAGCCTGGCCTTGAATGCCTCCAGGGAGGGGGCATCCACAGCCTCACTGGGCAATCCATTCCAGTGTCTCTCTCACACTTTACCACTCTCACAGTAAGTAATTTCTTTCTAACATCTAGTCTAAATCTACTGTCTTCCAGTTTAAAGCCATTTCCCTTGTCCTGTCGCTACCTGCCCTTTTAAAAAGCCCCTCCCTACCTTTCCTGTAGGCCCCCTTTGGGAACTGGACAGGCCACTGTAAGGTTTCCCTGGAGTACCTTCTTTTCCAGGCTTAACAGCCCCACCTCTCTCAGCCTGTCCTCACAGGAGAGGCATTCTATCCCTTGGATCACTTCTGTGGCTCTCCTCTTGGTGTGCTCCACATCCCTCCTGTACTGAGGACTCCACATCTGGACACAGTACTCCAGGTGAGCTCCCACCAGCACACAGTAGAGGGACAGGATCACTTCCCTTGACCTGCTGACCTTGTTTATTTTGATGCAGCCCATAATATGGTTGGCTTTCCAGGCTGCTGCAAGGGTAGCCCAGATGATATGATGCATCATTTCAGATCACAGTAAGAGTCTGCAACAGGCAACTGAATTGTTCTGCAAATGCAGAACCTAGGATAAGCCATCTGAATTGATCCACCATGCTCCACTCACTGTAGTAAAAAACCTCTAGGTCTCAAATCTGCTTCTAAACACGTTTATTGCCATTTTAGATGCAGTTTCTCTTGTCCAATCTCAGATTATTCTCAAATGACAGTGGGTTTTTTATAAAACCTATGTCATCTTTTTAATACTTACGTGGGCATTTCATAAATCTAGAACATGAACATTATGTTTAGTCAGATGGAGTGAGCCTTTAGAAGCTGGCTAGATGAATGACTCCAGGCTACATCAACTGTACAGACTAAACCAGATTATCAGATTATAGCAATAATTCAGACACAGTTCATAAGGACATGCAGCTGGATTTGGGTGTCTTAACTTCAAGTTGAATCTCACCACAGCTGTCCCAACTTAGATACAGAATGACTCCATACATAAGCACTTATTGTCATGACACTTCATCTCTATTAGCCTTTTCAAGTCAAATTTTTTCCTCATTCAAAATCTAATGTGAAGACTAGAAAATACATTCTTAGGAATGTACATTCTAAACACATTCTTAGGAATTTCCTTATGTATTCTGAACCTGCATCTATCATATGAGGCATCAATGACAACAAAGTACCAGATTCTTCAAAAGAAGTGCTGTGCAGGCAAATGCCAAGGTTGAACAGATTAGCACAGAGCATTTATAATGGTATGAATCCCTTCTGCATACAGGGTGTATTCTGTAGCCATTAATATTGAAAAGCTAGAAAATAATTCACAAAAAAATCCTTCTATTCAGTTACTTCGTATGTATTAGAGTGATTTAATATTCAGTCTAAGTACTTCTACTCATTCTGAAAAATGTTTAAGCAGATTTTTTTAACAAATTATTTTGAAAAAAAATGAAAGCTGACAGATTTATGAGACTGAATTGCACTGGTAGAGATTTACATGGCAGTTACTGGAGTTCAGGATGAAGCGAAGTAAGTGTTTCAGCTACAATTTAAATGTTCCTATGTACTTCATTCACATGGAGCTGGCTACCTTACAGTGGAAAAACCTTGTAACACCAGCTTACCTAAATGAGTCATTTTATGTTTCTCTCTCTCTCTTTTTTTTTTTTTTTACAGGTTGAAATTATATTAATGTTAGCTTTCCTCACATTTTATAACCACTCAAAATTGTACCAGATGTCCTGTGCTCTGGATAGGAAAAAAAGCTAAAAAAATCTTGCAAAAATCTATTAATGAGGTTCAGAAATATAAAACACATACTGATTACAAGTTTAATCACTGCTATCTGCTTCTATCAAAGTAACAGGAGTTTTTATTTCTTAAAACACAACAATATTCATTGTCTGTTCTGTGGGTCATGCTCAAATAGCTTAAGCCCAGCCTTCTTCCTCCATATAACCGTGTGGAAGCAAAGATTGAGATGAAAGCTGAGGGACCTTCAGAGCCTCACCAATGGCAAGAAGTCTGTGGGTTCTCCTTGACCAGGAGCACTGGCTGTGAATGGGCTGACTGCTCTGGTTAGACCATAGCGACATGGGCTCTATTTGGGTCTTTTGTTCCTCCTTACAACTCACAAGAATGCAAACAATGCCCTAGGAGCTTTTTTAAAAAATGAAAAAGTTGCGGGGTTTTTTTTCCCAATTATAAATCCACTGGAGGATATTCTTAAGTGAACTGTGCTTTTTTGTGTAATCTTCTAATTTTCCAGTCATTTCAAATGCCCCCACAACACCAACTCTATGGCTAACAATGCTGCAGTCAGTAAATGGGAATTATCTGTCATCTGAATTACATCATCTGCAGCCACAGTCATTGTGAAGGCCTCATTTTGAGGAGCAATTTAACACCACACACTGTAAGGCTGCATTATACTGTACACAATCAGCTGTACACAATCAGTGTACAGTGTACCACAATCAGAGTGCCACCTAGTGTGACCCCACAGTACCTTCATGTTTATTGTACTAAAAACAAATGCTGAAGTGTTACCAACTGCTCAAAACTGCTTAAAGCAGTGCTTGCTACAATACTCTTATCAGCAGAGAAATTCAGTTTTAGAACAAAGCAAGAGTTAACTCTTCAAAATTTATTTTAATATTCAACAAAAGAAGTCTTTAGAATAAATCAAGGCCTATTTATCCAAGTGCTTAAGGAACACAAACATTGCCTTTAATAACATTCAAAAACCAAGCAATTTGCAAAAATTTAAAGATGAGATTAGACAAAAACTACACCTTTAGATTTAGTTTACATGATCAGAAAGGAGTTATTAAAACCTTCAAACACACATTAGAGACATAATGCAGACTTGCACAGGATGTCTTGAGATCCAAAGTTGACCCATTCATCACAAATGTATGTGGGAATCTGAACGAAAAGAAATTGCTAAGTAAAACTAGGCTTACCTGAAAGTGCAAAATTATGGTCCATATCAACCCCAAAGTCAACTTGGGATTCCCATCTGTTATGTCATCATTCCTAATGTTAACCAGTTTCACCTGCCATGTGGGAAGAAAACACACACAGAATTGAAATAAATATGCCAAAAAATACACAGTGCACTACAGAAGCGTGACTATAAATGAAGCATTACTCACTTCCTGATCCTAATACATTATTTTCCCAAAAGCTGGAAGGAATAAAATTCTAGCTGCCTGTGGTCTGCCAGGAATCGCCCTCTCCCACCCACACCGACTTGAGGAGATTCCTCAGCTGTCAATGCAATGACAAATCTGCTCCCTGTGCCAAATACCCTTCATCTCAGTCTGTGTCAATGGAGGAAAGTATGACAGACAGGGAGAGGATAACAAGAACATGCTGATCTATAACTACTAACTGTATCAGACTCAGGGCAATGCTGAAATTCAGGAAGCTACCACTGGCTTTCTCCACGCTCTCCTGTATCAAAGATAAAGGGACAGGAGAATTGGCCTGTTTAAACACAACGAGCTGGCTTGATAAGACCAAAAATTTGTTATCAAATTCAAACAAATGACATCACAGTGACCAAGATTATTATAACTTCTGCTGTTTTATTCATTCAGAATGTGGTGAACATGAAAAAGTACGGTTGAAACAAAGTCTGATATTTTTTCCACTCCAATAAATTCACTTTTAGAGTACAGATAGAAATTCTACTTTGTTATAATTTATGCTTCCATTTTTTCTGTCTTATCTGTCCAAGTAGCCTAGCAATTAATAGTTATTCAGATAAAATATATTTTATGCTTATGCTAGTAAAGTTACACGCACATGCTTTTGTACATATACCCTGTTATCAACACAAAACAAGATAAGGCATTCCATTCTTGCTCTGCAGATATAATCTTACCTATTAGGAAAAAACACACAAATAAACAAAACAACGCAAAAAACTCCACTATTCTCTCTGGAAGAAAAAAAGATGATCTGATTCTACATGCCCTGTTACTGTAAGTAAGGTCTGTCATACAGAAATAAGACATGGTGCAGCACAAATCCAGAGGCCTTCTTGCCTAAAAATGCCACTGTAATTGTCAGTTCAAGTAGCCACTCATTTTTACTTAGCAGCAAGAACTCTAAATTTCTAGGAGAAAGTTAAAAGTGGATATAAACTCATTCCACAACAGTGGAAAACCACCCAGAAGTGCAGTTTTTAAGTGTTTGATTTAAAGGTGAAATTAAACCTGAACCTTCCACAGCCCAGATGACTGCTGACACTCTAGGGCACAAGTTTGGGCTTTGCCAGGAGCAAGGCTTGAAATTTTTCTAAGACAAATATAATGAAAACAAGTAATCCCCATACAATTATAATTTCCTTAAATCTCCATTTTTCACTAAAAATAATTTTGTGGAAAAAAAACAGCATAGCAGCTGGTGTTTGGACAGCTTGGGAGATTTTTAAATCTGCTATAAGTAGTTCCCCATAATTTTCTCCTCTTTAACATTCTATGCCACATGAATCGTGTTGCTGTTATTGCTCAGAAAAGGTTGGTGTAAGGTTACATCTGCCAAAACCTTCTTCATCATGACAAGCACGAGCTGAAGCTGTACACCAGCAGATGTTATACAAAATGCACAAAAGACAAAGCAGGACTTTTTTTTTTTAATTATTTATTAGTTCCTGGTTATGCAATTTTTGTTAACATTTTTTATTAAACATTTCACCATACCTGGCGCTTTTTCAAATAGTCAAGTGCAATTTGGACGTTCTGGAGTCTGTGAAAACGCATCCGACCTTTTTCTCGGGGCTAAAATTGGAAAACAACGATTGTGAGATTTCCCTGTCAGACAAAAGAACAGTCTGATTTTTAAAATACCATGTAAAATATTCTAAGCTCCACACTTTTAACAAAGCCAATACTCAGTGCCTTTGGTGGAAAAGAGTGCTTTAACAATTTTTATATTTTTTGAAGTGCAACTACATTTTTTTAATACAATGGATGGAAAGAGAAATCAGTGTCCCAAACTGCAACTTTGATCCATGCTGGCAGATGGCTGTTTCCCTGCAAAGTACTTAGTCTGAGAGGGCTAAAAAAGGCCCCACATGATCCTGGCTATAGAAACCACATTGCAGTATATTATTACAAAAGATTTACAGTCTATTAAGCAAAGAAAAATAGAAGTAATGTCATGGGCCTTTATGTAGTTCTGGCAAACTCTCTGACAGAAAGCTTACCTCTGTATGCAATGTTATGACTTCAACATTGTTTATCTATTTATGATTTGACTGCATTATCATTATAACAGTAATACATCTTTATTTTAAAACACCTAATAACGATAATATTTTCCCCCCAAAATATACAATACAAAATACACAGCCCTAGAGTGCAAATTTAACTCTCGACTTGAGCTAAACATTATAAAGCATGGAAAAAAAGGCTAGTGACTTTTCTCAAATCAAAATCATCCAAGCAAGAATCTGTGAAATGAGCAGTGTGTTAATGGAAGCACGGCAGAACTGCATGCAGTTAGTGTAAAATCACCAAGAAGAAGAATCACACAGAAAAAGAATACTTAGCTGTCAGAGATCAAGAATGGGTTAAATTTTTATCATTATCACAATGTCCAAATCCTTTATGTTCTTCTTCCTTATTTCAGATTTTTCACAAACTTTCACGCAATAAACTGAAGCATACTATAATTGCTAGGGCTCAGCCATGAATATGAATGACTTCCTCAGACACCATGAAATACAAACATATGCCCAAGCCTTTCTTGGTTCACATTTTTTTTCCCCTGTGGAGTATCAGATGCTTTCCAAAGCAAAATATGGGAAAATGAGTTGAATAAGAAGCATAAATTGAAACACAAAGAACTTTAATTTCCACTATAGAACCTTCGATTTAGCTCCTTCTTTTTCATGCTGAGAGCTCAGGATCAATCCCTGCAGCCCTCGCTACTGAAAAACTTCAAAGGATGGAACGAAGGATTGCAGATCTGGAACTTCATTTTCCAAAACAAAGACAGTAAAATAAATCCAAACTATCACAAAATAAAGGTAGAGGATCTCAGAGGGGAAATATTATGTTTTCAATGTACAGCTGAAATGCAGCATTTTGAGTAATGTTATGCCTCCAGGAAAAAGCACATATTCCACTGAAATCACAACTATAGCACAACACACATGGAGCCAAGAACATAATTGGGCCCTATGACAACAAGCTGCTTTAGCAAACACTAATAATGCAGGTTCTACAAAAGCATGGAGCAGCTTCTTTGGCTAGCAAGCACTCAGCATTTTACGTTTTATTGGTAGATATTTCCCTTCTGGATGGTTAAAGTACAGCAAAAGGATAATTCAGCATCAGTTGCCAAAAAGATAAACAATCCACACATTTGGTAGCCAAAGCACCACACAGAGTTGCCATGTAACCTCCACTTTGACCATCTGCTTTGAAAAAATAACCATTACATTTGATACGTTCTGAGAAATAGATCTGCACTTCTAAATTACCTCATGTCAAAATATTATTCAATGTCAATGCCAAATACACCATGGGTGAGGTAAACCAGTGCTTCTAATTAAGTCAAATTAATTTTTTGCAAATTATTTCAGCAAGGAAAGCCTTCAAGCCTTTGAATTACTTCCATATCGGAAATACTGATTGTAAGTAAAAAATATTGGTTTAACAGAATTATTAATTACCTAATTAAAAAAAAAAAAAAATACAAATAGAAGTTTGTCTTGTAACGCATTGATAACATCCACTACACATTTGCACCCTAGCTTTATACAGTTTATCAAAAGTAAAATTTTAGAGATTTCTCAAACTTTTACACCTTGGCTGCTCATAAAAAAGGCCAAATAATTTCTCTTTACCATTCCTACTTTACTTTATGAGCATAACCTGATTTACCATACGAGTTCTTTGTACTTTCTGTGGAATTACTGCAGGACACCAAACTAAGAATTGACTGACTGCAGGAGACACCACACTTCAAACACTACGTTAGTACAGTTATGGGGGTCGGCACCTACCCCCTTATCCTCATCCTCCACATCCTCATGCTGTTCATACGCGCATGCTTCTGTTGAACTCACCAACCGTAAGGTCTTCAAAAAATCTCGCTCTCTTGGCTAATGAATGTAACAGACAGGAGACAGGACAGCAAAGACACAAGACAGAGCACAAATGAAAAGAAGAGCATGAAAAGAAGAACATAATGAAGAGAACAAATACCAAGCAAAGAAAGTAATGCTCACAAAGAAAGGAAATGACATCTGAAGAGTGTGTTAGACAATTTCAGGGACATTTTACCCTTGCTTTTTGTAAGTTGCTCCCTTTAATGGGAAGGGATATTAAGCATCCGATACACGTTAAAAGAAAAATTATAAACAAAAGGTAAGAACAGAAAAATTAGTGCAATACCCTACTAGGAAAAGTAGTCTCATTGATTGCAAGAAATGAAGAAAAAAGAGAGCACTCCCCCACAGAATTCATGGTGGAATATCTTACCAATAGAAAAATAACTTGTGTCTTTGGTATCAAGTCACGCATTATTGAAAATACCAGACATCTCCAGCAGTCAACATCCAAAGAGTTCACAGTGTAAATGCATTTATAACAAAGTGAAACCACTGCATTCTGATTTAAAAGCTTACCAGGGTGTCTCCAGAAAGGACTTCTAAAAGTGAGATTAAGTTATGTCCATCTCTTAGGTCTTCATAGAGGTCATTCACGTGTTTTCGAACCTGCACAAATAAATGCAAAAGTAAAATTTGAGATTTCATTTTATACCATACAATTCAGTCATATTAACACAGCTATCCTGTAAGAGTCATGCCCACACGTACCTGAATATGAAAGGAAAACAGTATCAAGTTACATGCAATGAATGCATAAAACAAACCAAAACGAGTATCTGACAACTTAAACAATACCAGACAGCCACGTATTTTGAAATAAATCATGATCACTTACAGATGGTGCTAGCTAGACTCAGTAAACTCAGTGAGAAAAATACACAGAGCAAAATCTTGCCTTGACATGTGTATTACCTTCAGCACGCAAGTTCACTGCTGTCAAACCAAAAGTCAACAAACATTTCCGACCTTAAGCATATTACCAATCAAGCCATATACGCTAGCAACGTCCACTAATTAACAATGTTTCCAGGTACCTAGGCACCAGCAGCTCACACATCCACCTCATAGATAGTTTCAAAGAAATAGGATGTTTGGTTGATCTGGGGAAGTCAGGAGCCCTTTCCATCAGTTCCAGAGGTCGATTGATAGTAGTGATGGCACGGCAGCTGGATCCTCAGCTGCAGTGCTCACTGCAAACAGGCAGCCCTTGCCAACCAACCTCATTTGACAAAAACTAGTTGAGAAGGATTGGTTTGCCTCCCAGCATCTCCTGGCAGATCCTGGGAAGCTAACAATGGGCAACAGAACAGAAGTAATGAAAAGAAAAATTAAGGCTTTCAGTTGTTTCTCTGATGGGCATAACAAAGCCAAAGACATCTGCTCATAGGCCAACTTCTTGTTTCTTAGTGTTAGCTTAGCTAGCTCAAAGGTAGGCTTCTCTGGAACTTTTAATAATTTCAGTTAACTGCTAATTGAAAGCAAAACAAAGGATCCAGTTTCTCACAAGCAGAGATATTTGACGCTGTCATGCAGAGCAGAGGTTGAGGACTTTTCGGCTGCAATTTCATGTTGATTCCCTGAGACACCCATTAAGGCACCAGATTAGAAACTTCTTAAGTTTCCAGATAATAAAACATGACATCAGAATTTTTTTCTAAAGTTATCACCTCTGTAAGAAACAAGCTGTACTTCCAATACAAGAGACAATGTGTACGATGAGGGAAGCAGGAATCGATCCAGATCTTTGGCCTTTCACAATAGCTCTGTTTACCTGAGTTGCAGGCAGATTTCTAGATCCATCCTGTTGGATAAATCACTGCCTTAATACTGGTGATTAGATCAATAAATGTTTTTAATTCAGATTTTCTTACTCCAACTTCTAAGCATGAAATGATCCTGAAACCTGTTTTTCCAAAGACCATCATCTTAACTGGGAATAACATGAGAGCATATTTACGTTTGTGTTGAAGACTAGCCAGAACAAGTCATGTTGAAGACTGTTCCATAAGGAATTAAAATTGATAATATTTTCCAAAACATTTGCACAGACTTTGCGTAAGCAATCACGTTACATACATAACGTCACTCTAGTAGACATAGATGGTTTTACACACTCACTAACATAAAAAATAATTTAATTTTAATCCTAACTGTGATTAAAAACCCAGTGTGCAATTAATTTAAAAATTGCCAAGGGAAAAATTCTTTGGGAAGATTGAGGTGTTGTTAAGCTAACAAAGAAACAGATGTTCTCCTAGTATATGTGTGGTGGAAAGAAATGGAAGCCTCAAAGATATCATTAAAACCCCTGATACCAGATAGGATTACACTAAATGCTGAAACAATGAAAAGCTCAGCTTTACTTTTTAACCCACGGTGCCTCTTTTTTCTTTTTTTTTTTTTCCTTTTTTTTCCTCAAAGACCTATTCCAAACTGAGTGCTAAACACTTTCCCACAAAAACAGGCAAGTTTTCAACAATAAAACCTTTCGAGAGAGCCCCCTCCTCTCTGCTCCTCCAGCCAGGATATGTCACTCTCCAAATCCCTTTGAAGAGAATCCCAAATCAGGGCAGAGCCAGAGTGAAGGCTGCCAGCTAGAGGTAAGGACACTGAGTTAAGGATAGAGGAAAGCAGTGTACTTATAAAGGACACCTCACCAGCACTGCTGAAGAACTACCTACACAGCAGACAAGATTGCAAATTTTCAACACAGAATGCATGACAGCGGCAAGGAACAGAATTGTGAGATTAAGAAGTCCTACAGATTCTAGTCTGTACACTTTTATTTTCTCTTTAGATGAAGGCTAAGTTTGTGCCTTTAAGATTATTTATCCTCTGGCCTGTCTCTCACTAAGTATATTTGTTTACCTTCTGTTTGTCTCTCATACTCTCAGGTTTCCAAAGTAATTGAGAAAATATCATCTTCCTCAACTTATCTTTTCTAGAAATCACAGCTGTTCAGAGATGAATCTGTAATATTTTTGAGGAAAACAGCATGAAGCTCACACAACAAGCAATACACCTTAGACTTCTTTCTTAGTTCTGTCATGGACTGACAATTATTGAGAGGATTAATTCTTTAAGGATATACTACTGTGGCAAGCTAGCACAGGACAAGACAGTAAGAAATTTGCTCCAATATTGTGAGCAGCAGATGTGCACCTAAAAAAGATGTATTTGGGCAACAATAGCAAACACAATCATCTAAAGCAGCAGGCCACATCTAAAAGGAGCATTTTGTGCTTCTCAAGAGATCCAAACCATCACTTGAAGAAATGCTTACTAAAAAGCTCTCAGTCTAGCAGATTTGCCTCTCAACACACATAATGAATATTTAGAAGTTTAAATGCAGAAAAGCACAAGTATTACTGTTTCTCAGAACTACTGTTTTCCTGACACATTCAGATTCCTTCAGAAAGTGCCATATCACAGGTATTCAGGTGACAGTTCCTGGATGCATCTGTGGGATCTGCTGAGCCCTTGCAATTCGTTAAGACTTCTTGTGGCTCCTCAATAAAGCAGCAGAATTGTCAGCCATACTCTCTGCAAGGTACATGCAAAGTAGGTTATGTGCTGCCTTAGGCAACTTTGCACAATATATCCACGTGAGTATGATAACTTGGGCATAAGAAGAGATTCCTTAAGGAGGATGGATGAAAGGTATTTAGTGTCTATGGAGCATCTGACAAACAAGCAAAATGGCTTCATCAGTCAAAGGAAACAGAGAGGATTTAAGGGACTGTTTCAGAGATGATTCATTTTCTGATGTTCATCTTCTGGCATGTGTACTACAACGTTTGTGGCAAGTAAAGCTCCATCCTTGATATAAGCCTGAGATATTTTTGTATCATACATTCCTACTGAGCTTAAATTCTGAATTGAAGAACGCACACTGACACTAATAAAAACAACTTTTAAAACTGCAGCAATCAAAGAGCTGCAATCCTGCCTTTATATCCCAAGATGCTGATCCTTATATCCCAAGATCCCACTCTATAAATGAAGACCATGAAGATGGTTGCTGCCTCCAAAAGCTGGAAAATTAATACTTCAGCGTAACTCACATAGCTCTGTTATACTATTCTACACATCTGGCTGACCTTGCAATCAAATTGCTATCAGTTACAACCTCATTACAATTCCCCTTCTGGAGTTAAAAGCCCTACTGGACTAGAGGGCTTCTTCCGTAGGCTGGTGTCACAACAAACCTGACACCACTGCTTTCAGTCTTGCTGGTTCTCATTTACAGCAACAGGAAACAAAACCGTACACCTAAAACCAGTTAATGCACTGAGGATTATCTCACTTGGCCTCCAAATTCTCCTCCAGATGATGAAGGTTTACTGAAGCCCTTCCTGTCAGTCTCACATGGAACTGTCCTGAACGCCCTAACACATTTCAGCAGCCCTAGATATCTTCACTTCGGGAAGTGAATGTGCACAGTGACCTCTGGTTTTGTCGTGGGTCATGGCTGTCTTCCATATGAATGACACACGCTACAGGCTGTGACTGTATGTTTCACAGCAGTGAAGTCAGCTAACACCTCTCTCTGATTACTTCAATGAAGCCCCAGTCAGGGAGTGAGCTTGGCCACGACTCCTAAAAAAAAAAAAAAAAGTATATTGACATTGACTTTTTTTTCTTGATATTTTTATTGTGCTGATATTAGACAAAATCTGTACCTTCAAAAAATGAAACTATAGGTTGCTTATTCTTATGGCTAAAATGGGAACGCCTGTCCCTTGCTTCTTCCACAAGCAAAAACTGCTTGGTCTTGAAAGGCAAGGAGAGAACACATGCTGCTAAAATTATATGAAAACAGAAGAACCTCTCTCCTTTTCTGCTTCAGAAGAAAATCTGAGAGAGAACACTGTTGTGGCCCTTTCTACATATACAGTGGATGCACACCTGGCACACGTGCAAAGAAACCTCACAGACATGGTGTTATGCCACAGCATGCTCCCATCTAGCACCTAAAATGCAAGCGGTCACTTTCTCAGTTGAAATAGTGCAGAAAGGAAAGGAAATAGCATGTTCAGAGAGGCAAAAGAGGCCAGGGTGAGCATTCAAATCAGATAAGGCAGGAACAACCAGCAGCTACTCCCAAACACCAGGGGCAGCCAGGAACTCCCTCAAGGAAATGGCGCAACTGCAGTGACCCTGGAAAGCTGCAGGCCTCAGAGCCAGGACAGGCTGTGTGCTGACACTTGCAAACTGACCCATTTTCACAGGCTGAAGAAAGCAGACTACTGTTATCATGTATGTTCTTAAAATAATGGCATTTCTCTTCGTCATAGTTAGGCTGAAGTGATCATAAAGAGAATATGCCAAACTAGACCTTCTCTTATCGTTTTTGGAACAAGTAAAACTAGAAGAAAATCTGATTCACATTTATTTCGAAAAAAAACCCTGGAGTTCAGCTGTCAAGCCTATGAGCAGCAATATCCACAGGCATCACCAAGAATTAGAATATTACAGCTCCAACAGAGGCTTTTCAGAGTACCTAGCCTGGGAAAGCCTTTTCAAGTAGCAAATTGTTCGCTTTGAGAAGTGAAGTTAATTAAATGCACAGTTCAGATCCAAAGCATTACCAGCTCCTCCAAAGGAAAACAGGAGCAGACTCAGAAGTTAGAACTGTAGTGGGTGTGTTAGGAAAAAAAGAGGTCAGGCCTTAATTACTGCTGAGGTCACTGATAAGCCCAAATGACAACTGGCACCGGGCCACAGCTGGTTAAACAATAAACTCAAGTTTTAAGAATCTGACTTGATGCCCACAGAAAGATCATTTCAGACTCCCATTCTCTTCAGTACGTTTTGGATCACGTGTTGGGCTTCAGCTTTTCAGCTACAGTAAAACACTTTTTCTGAGGCAACAGACACAGACAGACAAAAACTGCTGTAATTTCACCATTCCACAGAAAATGCCATCAGCATTCAGACTACTGAAAAACTGCCCAGCCCCTGCCTGAGATCCTGAAATCCTGGTGAGCTTCCCTAATTATTCAGCTTCTTAAAAATGTCTCTATGCTTGTTTCCAGAAGCCAAATTGTATGAGAAGCACTGGATGTGAGGAATGAGGAAAGAGCTCTCTGTAAGTTCTAAAAATATGCATCTTTCAGCCCTCCCACCTTTGAATATAAAGGAAGCACACAGGCAGTTCTACCTGCAGAATGACAAAGAAACCCAAGACATAAACAAAGAACAGAAATCTCTCATACAGAGAATTTTCTTTATTTTTGCACAAGAAAATAAAGGCTTGGCATGCCAGTACACACAGCATGATGTCAGTCTTGCTAAAATTCTCTGAACAGGCTGTAACAACATCCTTGCTTAAATGCAGTGCGTAAGGTCAGAATACCAGATTTGTCAAAAATCCCCCACATGCCAAGCAAGGCAGCTTCCTCAAATGTCTTCAGTACTCGTTATTTTGCTCTACAGACTTCTTAGATTGTCAAAGATAACAAACATGAATGTTGCTCAATACAGCACAAGGCCCCCAGCACCCTGGGTAATTTAGACCAGCTCAGCACTGCCAGGAGTTACAGTCCAGGGCCAACCCAAGGGCACGCCTAAAGATCAGGCAGACTGATATGTGATATGTGAAGACTGATATTCTCAGCCTCTCAAGATTCTTTAATCTCCTTATTTTTAACTGAAACTTTATCTGAATGAAATTTTTGAGAAACTCCTATATATAATACATACTACATAGCCTTGTTGTGGTCATTGTTTTGTACTGAGCCCTATATTAAGCTGCATTCACCCTGCTGAAACTAAGCAAACACAAATTATGCATAATTTGCTCACTGGGTAGCACTGCAAATGTGACCTTCTGGCATTTGGCTGCAGATGGTGCTGTTCCTCCATCTCTGCCAGAACGCACTGCAGCGCTGGATGTGCCAAGCAGATGCTAGCTGCAGGCAGCCAGGGTCAGTGAGATGGCACAAAGGGAAAACATGTGCTCCATCTCCCCTGTGTGCCTGCAAAGTCTGATCAATCCAATTCAAGGTTCAGTGGTCAGAAATTCACTCTCACTTGTTTCTTTTGCTCACTGATTTGATGGTCTATGGCACTGAAAACATCTGTTGTAGTTACACAGAAAATAAATTCCTCCTTATTTCATACTCAGCAGTAATTTTCTAGCTGTTTGATTTTCGCTTTGGATATTTATTTTGCTGAATATGAGGCTCATTGAATGGTATTCCATAAAACACTTCACAATTTCAAGTACTTTTCCGAAGTTACCTTTCAACAAGTCTATACAAAACAAGTTCAGCACCCCAGATCTTTCTCTATAGCAGATGTTTTCTAACAGAAAATTCATCCTTGGCTGCATCCTTGGACTGATCCTTCACTTATTCATCTGGCCAATGCTCTGCACACTAGCATTAATACTTTGTGATCTAAACTCAGTGTTGCATCCCTCTGAAACCCTGTCCTTGTCTCTGAACTTGAATCAAGTCATTACTTTTTGTTTACATTATCCGTCACATCCCTTCCAGAAAACTACATCACCTGACTAACCCATTGCTTTTGCCTATCCTGTTTTGTGTCTTGCTCATTGTTTCGTATGTCCCTGGATAACTCTTAATAAAGAAACATCACCAAAAAAAAAAAAAAAAAAAAAAAAAAAATTAAAAATTTTAAAAATCACTTGTATGGCTTTAAGGTAAATACACTGTTGCTAATATTTAAAAAGAAACAACGCAAAAGAAAAACCAACCAAGAATTCAGAGCATGGCTAAATCTTGTCTTTACATTTCTCATGTTCCTGTATTTGGTTTCATGACACGCATTCCAGTATTCCTCTAATCCCCAAATCAACAAGCATGCAAACAGGTGCATAATCTTATGGATCTAGCAAATACTAGGACACAGGCATGCACATCCACAAGTCCTTTGCTAGTTTCAGTAGTTGTGTGATATCTCAAGCATAATTACTGTACAGAACATGTTTAATTGAAAGCCCTAAGCATCAGGAATCCTTCTTTCTGCCAATTGAGGAGAAATAAATCTTGTCTTCATTCCAGCCTACACATCTCAGATCTTTCTGAAGTAACAGACTACATCAACTAATACGGGTTTGCCAGTATCAGAGAAAAGGTCTGGACAGTAAGAAAATCTGCATAGATCCAATTCCCCTTATCATCTTTATCATTCCACTATCTCTGTTCTTAACACTTTCACAGTCTTGGTCAGCTGCTAGTAACTGTGTATTGGGATCAACAAATATATCTGATTGGAGCCCATCTAGTATAGAAACACAAGGTCAGTAAAAATAGGTATCTACTGCTAACACAAAACAGGTATCTACTCTGTTACTGCAGACTACAATTTGAAGTCTAAAAATATCAGTTACAGAGCTTTAGAACCTTCTTAGCACATATTACCAGCTTTAGTACCTATTTCACCTAAGCAACTTTTGTTCTACAAGCAGTTTGCAGAGAGCACAGAGGACAGATGCCACACATGACATGTCAGGTGAAGTACCACAAATGCTCCCAGCTCACAGACAACCCTTGTGCCAGTTATGACTAATTCACTGGATGTTCATCCCTTCTCCCTTTTGCACCTCAGTAGCATTTTATGATTTTTCATAGGATGAATCATAGAATAGCTAAAGGTTGAAAGGGACCATAAAGACCATCCAGTTCCAACCCCCCTGTTGTGCACAGGGCTGCCCCCTCCCAGCTCAGGCTGCCCACGGCTCATCCAACCTGGTCTTGAATGTCTCCAGGGATGAAGCATCCAAAGGGCTTCTCTGGGCAGCCTGTGCATGTGCCAGATGCTCATCTAATCTCAAAAATTCAAATGAAGGAAATTCTACAACATGATGTGTACATCTTAGTGTTTTACTGTGTTTACTGTCTTTTATGAGGGTATTTTGCCTTGCTAGTCTTAAAACTAAATAGGCTGATTCTTTTGTTGCTCCCTCCTTAAAGTCTAACCTTGGAAAAAACTTGTTCAAACCCTCCTCTGTTTAACCACCTTTTTACATACTGAGAACATGTTATCACACCTCTGTTCAGTCTCCTCTGTTTCAGACTAAAAAATTAGATTAATCATAACCTGTCCATGATTTTCCAAGAAAAATTCTTACTTCTTATTGCTTTATTACGGATGTCTGCAAATCTTTTGTCATCGTAAAGATCTACACCTAGAGCAGCCAGACAAGGTTTCACAACCACATGCCCACAACCACAAGAGAGCCACCTGTGCCTATGAGACTGCAGAACTGTGAACCGTCTCCTTGTCTCCTAAGTAAGGAGAGGCCCTCCTCTGGCCCACAGAGAGGATGAGGAGTAAATCTGCAGCTCATGGAGCTTCCTAGGTACATTATCAGCCCCACTGGGAAGCCAGAGGAAGGTACAGCCACAGCACTACAAAACCTGGAATATTACTACAGAGACAAAGTGACAGAGCTGGAGCCCTCACTTGAGGATGCAGAACAGAGAGGGTACTCAGTGCTTGCTCACTGGTGTGGCCTCCTAGAGCCAGGTGATGCTGTGGCACCAAATGGCAGCAGGGGCAGCAGCCACACTGATGGCCCTGGCTCTCCCTCATGCCATTTTTAGCTGCAGTTGCAGTTGTTACCAACAATGATATCCCAGTAAACTATATCCACGAACCTTTCATTCAACTTCTGATAATAATCTGCTAATGAGATTACATGTGCAAGCACATAAAAACTTCAGATACACCAGGTACACAGTGTTCCCTTTGTCTGCTTGCTTTCAAGGATCAGTCGTCCAGCCACAGGTCAGATAACTGATAGTTCAGTAATTTGTTCCACTGTCTTCCTAGGGAGTGAATTACTCTGTAAGGTTTGTAGTTCCCCATTCTTCTCTTCTGCCTGGGAGAGAAGCATTGTGCTTGCTACAGTTCGGACTCCTAGGAGCCCCCAGTGCTTTGTGAATTCTTAAATAAAATGACAAAATGTTATAACTGACAACTTAACTGTTGAGTGAATAAAGCTGCACAACAAGAAAGCACATCACTCATCTCAATATCCTTTTAACTTACCTGAATTTTACTCTCATATTGCTAAAACATGTTTCATCAAGTCAGTATTCTGTACTTTAAAGAAATCAGAGTGCTTCAGCCTTCTCCACACTATTCAGTAACATATCTCATTTTCTTCCTAGATAATGCATCTGTATTTCTTTCTTCTTCATATTCTGATATAATTATAGAACCTCGCTCGCTCCTGTAGACTTTTATGTCACTCTTTCACTGTAAGTCAGTTTAGACCTTTGCTTGTCCAACTTCATTCTATCATGCTTGACTAGTTCTTTCATACAAATCTTTAGTCCTGTTACCCTTACTTCCACTTTTTCTATGGCTCCTTTTTATTTAACACATCTATTTGTGCTGGCTGTCTGCAGCCTGCCTTTGTGTCTTCAACACAAGAGTGTTCAGTGACTGCCAGACCTCTTGCATTCCTCTCACTTCTAGTTTACCTCCCCAGGAGACCCTACCTACTGGTTTCCAGAGTTTGCTGTGTTCTGCCGCTAAGAAGTTCATTGTTGGCTTTTTCCCCTCTCACTTCTCCTTTTTCTTTGAAAGGTGAACCTGAGATTTTCCAATTGCTTGCTGCTAAGTTCTCCTCTCCTTTTAGATTCTGAAGCAGTCCTCCCCATCTTCAAGACCCAACCAACCAGTAGTTTTGCTAGCAACTTTCTTAACTTGATAAAACAAGTATTACTTCCAGCACAGTGACAGGCTGAAGGTCTTTCTGCATGACAGTCATCTCTCAACAGATATGTTCACTCTAGGGGTAGCCACACAAACTCCTGCAACAGGCCTGCAAAGGACATACAGTATACCCTGATCTGGTCTGCATCTGCTGAAGTAACAGCCGAGCTGTGTCAGAGAAACAGTTATTTCTTGCAAAGGACACAAAAGAAATGCAGAGTCCGATAACTGCTTTTTCTGTCAGCTATGAGGATAACCGATTATCACAAAGTACTGTGCGCTTCCAGTGCTAGTTAGTGACCAAAAAAACTCTTCCTGTCCTTCTAGCTCCAATTCAACACCTTGGATGGACAGCAGCCACAATCACTACCATTTTATCTTTGGTCAGAGACACTCCACTGTGTTCTTTTACACAGTGCAACCTGTTCTTTCCATCCCTCATCCTTCCAGTTTGCTCTCTCCTTTCTAGCTTGTACTCCATGCCAAAAAAAAATCCCTGATCAGGGATGAATTGTTTAAAGTAGCAAAACATAATGGCAACATCAGGTATTGAACCCAACCAACAACTCCAGCTTTCACAGCTTAAAACTATAGGAACCCATCAGTTCAGACCTATGGTGATGTGCTCCATAAATGCCTAAAGCAAGTAAGGACACAAGGTTGGCAGACTCAACAATATTCTGATTAAATTTCAGATACTGCATTTCAGTAGATAAATGAGGCTTTTAAAAATTACATTACTACCTTCACATTTCCCTGTTCAAAACACCATAAATACCCGTAACAGACAGTACATGCTAAAGGAAAAGCATCTTTACTAAGATGTGCTCTTATGCCCCTATGCAGTCACACACCTCACTCTCCCAAGCATACAAAATATTGCTTTAGAACAAAATACTTTTCAATGTTTATGACTGAATATTTGCAGTTGCTTACTGTCTGGAGTCCATGTACTGGGACAAGCACTACTCCCACTGGAGCCAATGGCACAGTTACACTTGGTCCCATGGGTGCAAGATCAAGCCAAAGTATTTCTAAACTGATATACAAATTATTATTAAATGTAGAAACATCAAAGTATACAGATGAAATATAATTCCATGCATAATTTAACAATTAATTTAAATCCAACACTTAATTGCAAATGGTAGAATTTTATCTCTTATGATCTCTAAGGAATAAAATCTGTGCCAGCTGAGACCTAATTGGAAACAACAAAGTCACAAAAAGAGAATGAATTAATCTATTAATGTATTAGTCTATTATTGGAAATACAGTGGTTTTTGTGTATACTATTTTCACTATAGAGTAATCTCACAGTAGACTTAATTCTCCTTACATTCATAAGCTACATAAAACAAACAAAACAAAACAAACCCATAAAATACTATAAAAACATACACTCATTTGGTTCAAAAGTTCTGCATGCCATAAAAATATCAATGCACTTAAGCTATATTTCATGCATATTTAATGTACTATTTTCAATTATTCTCTTTCCTGCTCCCAATTAGATACGAAGTCTGCATGCATTAAAGAGGATCAAATAAACTCGAATCTGTGGCACAGTTTTTATTGACTTGGATTTATTTAATTATTTGCATGCAGACAGATTTTGTGACGTGGTTTATCATCAGCCTCTAAAACTTTAATTTTCTCCTCTTAATCAGCTTTCCCTTCTGACATTGTCACTACTTTTCCTCACCACCTCCTGATTACCTTTCTCCCTCGTCTAAACTTCTAATAAACACCAAAGCTCCGAAGTTGCTGGTTCTCTGCTTTGCAAACTGCTTTTACATTCTAAGCAGATCAGAGATGCTGTGTCATTTACTTCTGAGTGGGAGATTTCTGAAAAATTCGTATACAAAATATGGTAGGAATTATTACGATTGTACATATTTTCCAGGGTTAGTAATAAAATCCAATACTCCTTTAAACATGAACTGCTGACTTTTTTTTTCCCCAAAAAGAAATTTTTATAATATTTTTTGTGAAGGAATGAATTGAAAAGAAAAAAATACTTCTTACTTGGCAATGTTTTAGGTGTCTCGAACTGTAACAGTCATAATTTTCAGGAGGAAAAAGTGAAATACATATCTGTCTACTCAGACATCAACAGGTTCTGCTGAACAGTTAGAAATGAAATGGGAGAAAATCCAGCCATACCCAATGACTAAAGCAGTGAGTGCAGCAAGCTGTGCCCTATGCTTGGAGTAGAGTTCTCCAGGGTTTGTTCTAGCACAGTTTAAGCAGCTGTCAGAATTAACTGGGAGGAAGATACAGAATATTCATTTGCATGTGCTTGCACAGCAAGCAATCTGCTTACTATTTTTATTAACACAGAAAAAGAAAACCACAGACTTACTTTTTCACAGTGTGTTTCAAAACTGAAAGGTGTTGAGGAGGCTTTCTTTTACATACAGTACCCTGATTAGAATAACACCAGGTGTTTCATCCCTTAAAATAAATATAAACGTAGAGCTAAAATGTTTTCTTTTCTAGAAGAGGAGACAGGGAATGTTAAACAACTGATCAACTGCATGGCTAAAAAGAAGATATTATAGAGTAGTTCTAACAATAATAACTAGTGTCAGTGAAGTGCCAGCTGTCAGCAAGGGAATGACTGCACTGTGTCAGAACAGCTCCTCTGCCATTAGATGTATACCTGGACATTTCATGAAGCTATCCATGCAAGATGCCATTAGCAAACCACAGGATGTCTGAAAGACTCATAGGAATCAATAGTGTCGAGTTTCTATTCTGAATTATTCATTTAGTCTTTGCACTATGAAAAACACTTATTTCTATAACACGCTATCAATGTACTACAGCAATGCAGTTCAAAATTTTGAACGCGGACCTTGAAAACAGAAATTTTAAAAGCATTTTGTCCAGCTAGTTTTAAAAGCTTTCTTGCTCATAAGACCTTTAGCATTGATTTTAGAGCAACCAATCCCCTGCAGAGATGCAACCCATTGCTCCCATCACCAGCATGCTCCTCTCAAGGCTCCACCAGCTGAAAGCCCAAAATGGAAGGACAGCCTTCCTAGCAGTGCAGCTGCCCATCAACCCCAGGTGCCACAGTGCTGCTGGAAGATTGAGTACAAGGTTCTCTACAACCTCTTCCATTAGAAGGAAAAAATCCTTAGGGGAAAAACATGTAGGTGCTTATTATGTATTACGTATTTCTGTTATCTGTTAGAGCCTTGATCTTGCTAGTCTCTGGTTACCTTCTCTTACACTGTGTTTTCAGCACATAATAATTGGTGATAAATAAATTTCAAATATTTCAAAATATCCTGTTTAATCTATCCATATTAAGCCGTAGTACTGCAAAAATATTTTTAATTGGTTTGAAAAAGGGATTGAATGAGAAAGAAAGATTTGTCTGCTTTTCCATTTTTACATTTCAGGGTCTGGGATTCAAAGGAATTAAAGCAAGAATTCTCAGGCTTTACTGGAAATTGCATTTCATTTCAGATTCTTTAACAATGCTACCCCAGAAAGAAGACCTTTCTTTTCCCAAAGGAAAGCTGGTTTTGTTAGGTCAGGTGCTATTTACTGCTACAGAAAGTCCCAAGACCCCACTGCCACTCTATCCTGGAATGTGAATTTCTTTCTGGAAGCTCCTACCACACAGCAGGCAAGACTGATATCTCACCTCTCCAGTTTGTATGTCGACAAGAAGTAAAAGGCAGCATATAAGTCAGAGCCCAGCCATCAGACGTTAAACAGTAGCCTAAATGAATGCAATGTTCTTACCATCTCTAGGAAAATCATTATAAATTCTAAAGAAAAAGATCAGCATTAAAAAAGCTGCATTGCCAGTCCATTTGATCTTGAATTGTGAAATACAAAAAATGGTTGAATTTGGTAAATAACATGTAATGTACCTGCCTGTAAAAATGTGCATCTCACGACTGCTTACAGGAAATATTTCTGCAATGACTATAGCTCTAGTTTAGCAAAGTACACAAACACATGCTTAACTAGTCAGCTTAACTAGTCAGAACTGACAAGGGATTAATCTCATTCACTGAAGTTTAGTATGCTCTTGCGTGCTTTGAAACCAACTCAAAATGGGCAGCAGAGGGCAGGAGGGGAAATGTTTCTCAGCCATGTTTTTTGCGGTTACTCAGCAAGTCTCTTAAATGTAGAAGATATGTAGGAGACAATAGGCTTCCATGCTATCTCCTACTAAATGATGGTAACCCATAAAAGCATCACGATGTTGACCTAGAAAAAACTCTTTTGACTGTACTACCGTTAAGGAATAGAAGTCCAGTACTTTCCCCAGGACATTAGATTACAAGAGAATATGAGATGTATAAAAATGGGCAAGAAAAAAACTCAACAAGTAAGGAAAAAGTAAAAAGAGGCAAGAGAAGGAAAGAAAAAAATGAAGAAAAAAAACCCAAACAAACAGAAGAGAGGAAAAGAAGTGGGGGGAGAGAAAGGAAGGAGCATATGTAAGAAGGAAAAATATTAAAAGAAACATATAATCTCTCCCCATCCCAATAAGAATGGTGCACATTCTGCTGCTCTCCATAGCCTGTCATAATTTCTGTATTCATTTCTTTCTGAACCATAGCACAGTGACAGATAAGACTTTACATCTTTTTTCAGGCTGTGAATGGGAAGCATTTCCAGAACACAACTTATCTTTCTCTAAGGCAGATATTTAAGACATCTAGAAGGATCTGTCCTCTCTGCTAACTATAAAAAAATTCTAGACATCTAGATTGTATAAATCTAGTGAGATGCATGAAATAAGCTGATTCTCACCTTTTTGTTTTTCTCCTCTTCAACAAGCTACTGGCAATCAGTGAGCATCTATGAGTTGCATGCATTTTGTATTAAATCCAAGGTGATAAAGCTGAAAACTGTGCCTGAAATTCACTTAATGCATAGAGCAAGACCACTCCAGTGATTCCGTTAGACATACACTTTTTTATGGCACTACTTTAGCTGTATTTCCATTATGTGGAATTTCATAAATATGCCCTTGCATCTTAACAGAAAGCATCTGAGGGATTAATTTAACTTCCATGCAAGTCACAGTTCTAGAAATAGCACTATAAGAACAGAAAATTAACAATGTATAACCAACTGCTTTCCAACTGAGTATCCCCAAAAGATAAACTTAAGCTGATATAAGTTGTATCTGTACAGGTTTAGAATTCAACTAAAGAACTGTTTAGTGAGCTATAGAAGATGAAAAATCACTGCCAGTAATAGATAAATATTTCTCTCTACAATCATTCACCCCAAGAACTATCCGACAACAAAGGCCTGAGGCCACTGACCTTGGCATGCAAGTCAAAAGGATTTTGTGTGAACTCTTCACTGCGATTTCCTTACACGTTTAGATCCTAAATCCTTTCTAAGCTACTCCCAAGATGTGGAAAGAATGACTCTGCATGTTTTAAAACTGTGTAGAGTAATTATGTACGACACTTCCAGTACACTGCTCTTCTGTAGAAACAGGCATCATTTTAAACTTGTATCAAAAGATTATTTTAAATGTTTCAGACAGGATTTTCCATTTTTTGCAGAAATTAAGCCTGCATCCTTAAAATGCATCTTTAGTATAGAAGAAGATCAGTAGCCCCTAGAAACACAGCAACAATTATCTTCAATTATAAAGAGAAATGCACAATGGTTAATCTGGAGATTGCATTTTGCTGCCAGAGTACTGGCAAACTTCCTGTGTGATTTTTTTTTCTTTAAATCTAATTTCTCTGAAGTCATTGACAACGGATATATTTCTTACATGTAAATCTGAAGTAAAATACAGAGCACTCTCAGAAGGGAACAGAGCAAGTCTGCAGCCTCCTTGTCTTCTCCCATTAGCAAGCAGAGGACTGCTGCAAGAGCACATGACCTCTTGGGTATACCAGGACCAGGGTGTGATGTCTAAAATAGGGTGCTGGGAGCTGCTGTTTCTATGCAGCATGATTCCTTTGGGCCTAGGAAACTCATAAAGGGAAACATATCCGCACTGTTTAGTATGGTTCTGTAGCTACAGACACCCTGGTCACAGAAAGACTGTGCAGAGCTGCTAATGTCAGGACTGCTTCTGATGGCTCAGTCATGGTGGGGAGGATTGAAACAGCATTCCTGAAGACAGGTCTCTCTCTCACTAAGAAAAATAGTGATCAACTTCACGTCTGGGCCATGCTAGCTTCCTAAGTCATGCTGCTTCCAAGAAGTACTCCGGTTTCAAATGTTCAAAAGATGCAAAACTAGAATGCTGCATCCTCTAAAATTCCGAGGAGATTAAAAATAAGTTTATTTTAAATATCCCTGAATAAATCCTGTAATGCTACTACATCCAATATTTCTCAAATACATACAAGCACAGCTACGAGAAGAGATAATTAAGTCACTTTCTTAAAACGTTATTTTTCTCTAAATATGAACACAAGTAAATTCTTCCAACAGTATCTGAACACTGTACTCACTAATTAAATCTCAACTCTGACAGCTTACAGATACGTTTTTATTTAATGTGACTTCTACATGAATTCAACTTCTGAAAAGAAATCAAATGTTCAGTAATTATGCAATCTGTTTCTCCAGAGAAATGTCTGGGCTAGACAGTTGGCGCTGAAAAAGCAGATTAAATTTAGAACTGAAGGGCCATGCAGCAAAGGTGAACTCACAGCCTTTGGTTCTCTGTTGACTATGATCTGTACATATTGTTTAAATGACGCGCTCTGCGCCTGAGGTCAAATTCAGTGCTATTCAAAAGAAAAGTGACTTTCATCCCTAGAAAGTCTCTGTTTCTAATGCATGCGGATATCACTAGATGACATAGTTATCCTTTGCAATGTCACTTCCCTGTCTTCAATTTTCCCTGTACTTTATTTTTATTTTTTAAAATTTGTCCTATCAGTGTTGCTACAGACATGGCTGTCTAATGCTAGAAAAAAATAAAATAAAAATCAAACTTTGCAGAAAGAAAGAGTAACCCTTAAAGTTTGTCTTATTTTAATTTCAAGTGCAAGTATTCAAAAACCTTAGATTATCAGACAGCAGTATTTTAGCACCTTCATGACTGCTCAAATACATGTCCATAAACTTTGTGATTTAAGATCCTAGCTTAACTATCTTACTACCACACAATGAAACCACACTCTAAAATCAAACATTTAGTACATGATCATTGCTGTAATATTCAGTCATCAAGACATCACAGAAAAATCAACTGACCTTCATGAGATGTTGATTTATCCATTTTGTGAAGGTCTTCTTTTGTACTTTATCCCGTTCATCTGGAGGTAAAAAGGAAGAAGAAAGGTTTTCAACAGCTGTACAAATTACGCAGATTTTATTTAAGGATGGTTTTAAGAAATTAACATTTTAATAATGTCTTAAAACAATATAGCCTGTAGAAGCTCTGAAAAATCTAATTAAAATAATAGTATAGAAATGTTTTGCAGTACATGTCAGACAAAGGTTTCTTCAGCAGAGGATCTAAGTTCTTTCAAGGCTATAGCACCACTGTTAGAATAGGAGCACTGCTAATGGAAATGTAACTTCCTAGGAAAAGGTGACTGTGCAAAAAATGTATTTAAAGACCAAAGCAAACTTTTAAGAAGCATAAATACTACTGCTAACCTCTGAAATCTGATAAATCATTACAAATAGGAATTCCCTCCCTTTATGAAAGCCAGCTTTTTGGTAACTGTTTTTTTTTTTTTTTTTTAACTGGAATATCACACCTCTTCCAATACACTTCAGTCATAGAAAGCACCCTCTTTCTTTTCAACCTCCATGGTACACAGGGGTGTTGGTTAACCCACCGATGAGACCCAGCTACTGCTACACAGGCCGCTGTTGGTAGCTACTGCTCCTTTATATGGCAGCATCAACAGCTGCCTGTCAGACACTGAGTGGAAATATCAAAAGCAATAGGGTAAGGAAGCATCCTGTTATGGGTGGGATGCATGTACATGTATTCTTCAGAGCCATGCCAAAGAAACAGCAATGCCACCCCAGCTGAAGTATCCAGTTCTACGTCCACAGAGCTATGCATGGTCACTGGGTGGTACAAGTGCCCCACAGCCCTCAGGAGCTGCAGGGCAGGACCCAAACCATCTGCACAAGCCTATAATAGCCAGATCCCTTAAGAGCTTGTACAGCAGAACTGCAGCAGCTTCATTGACTTGTGCTATTTGTAGTGTGGCTGAGAAGCTCAGGTAGCAAAACAAGACCGTTTCTTCAGCTACTGCAATCACGAGAGCATTGAGTCACCTCTTACATTTTACACTAAAAACACTTTTGACAGACTGGTCAAAGGTAACAGAAGAAGTAAAATAAACAAATGAAAGAAACCGTCATGGGAGGTCCACACCCATGGACATTTGAGTCACAGTGTGATACTGAGGTGTTTCAAAATGGCCTGAAATCACACAAGATTGCACCCCAGGCCACACAGTGCCCTGTATACCTTTCCTCACAGCTGTGAGAAATAAGTATTCAGGAACAAAAGCAAAAACAAGACAAGCAAAAGCTTGCAAAGCCTTTGTGTAGTTTTCCAGTATGTGACTCACACACACACACACACACACACACACACACACACACACATTTTTCCATTACAGATTATTTGGAGAAGGGCGGGAGGGGAGAAGGAAGAGGTTGATCATTTTAAAACAACTATAATCTTTGTGTTCACTGTGGCAATCAGTTCTGCAGTTAATACATGTACCATACAGAAACTCTGCACAAAATAGAGACAGTTCCCAGCACACCTTTTTCTACCTCACTCCAGATCTGTAAGTTTCTGACATACTCTTTTCCCTCTACAGAGAACTTAGTCTAGGTGAAGGCTTGAAAAGAGAATTAAGAAATTAACTTTCAAGCAAAGCAAGAATTACTTGAGAGAAAAATCTGATATATTAAAAAAAAATAATAATTCTGTTTTGGTGCCCTTATGAAGAAAAGTTGAGGAAGTTCTCTTGTTCAGCTGGGAGAACACCCCAAGGAATCCACATTGTGGCCTTCCAGTACTTAGAAATATGTTATGAGTAGGAAGAGGACTGAATTTAAGCAGGTGAGCAGATAGAGATAGGACAAGGGAGAGAGGCTTTAAAAGAAAAGAGGGGAAATTTAGGTCAGATATTAGAAAGAAATTCTTTACTCAGAGGGTGGTGAGGCACAGGTTGCCCAGAGAGACTGTGGATGCCCCATTCCCAGAGGTGTTCAAAGCTAGGTGGGAAGGGCCCTGGGCAGCCTGATCTGGCAGGTGGCAATCTTGCCTACAGCAGGCAGTTGGAACAGGATAATCTTTAAGGCTCCTTTCAACATAAGCCATTCTATCGATACATTTTCTATAGCCTTCATCCAGCAAGGCAGCATTTCCAACAAGAGTAATTCATCCAAGTAAGGCAGAAGCCCTAGCTTGGTTAATGAAACAACAATCTCAATCAATCTTGGTTAATGAACAAAATCTCAAAAACGAAAGAAAACAATAACTAACTTTACTTACAAGTGTTCCACTGTGGGTAGCTATTTTAAAAGGAACACAATTTTTCCAAATTGCAGAATTTAATAAGCCAGCCCACAAGTATACAATGTGTCTTCTTTGCTAAAGCAACCCCAGCTAGTTTTGACTAACTACTACCACAGTTTACATTTTGTTACTGGGACAACAGTGGGAAAAAAAAATCCCTTTGCAGGTAACTTGTTAGAACATGTAGTGACAATTAATTTCAGCCCTACATCTAATGAAAAATAAGTAAAAAATGATGCTTATTCCCCATATTCCTTACATATGTATACATTACACTTTTCTGCACTTACAGAAAAACCTGTACAGCTCTAACAAACAAACGTGTAAAAAGGAAGAAAAATAAAAGTGCCATGTTGAAAAAAAGCACTAGAATAAAAGAGCAGTTGTGATTTTTAATCAAAAAATAAACTCTTTCAGCTAAGAAAATGCACATTAGGATGAAAGTGCGGTATAACATTATTTCATGCAGCTGACCTCTGAGCAGAGCACACCGAAGCCAAAACACCAAATGAAGTAACTAGCAGATAGGCAGCCTACTGCCAAAGTAATTCAAAACTAAGAAACGAAACCCCTTCAAAGGCTCTGGTGAAAAGGTTTTCCCCAGAGAGCTCTAATGCCCTTTCATTACAAAGCAAACCTGCTGCTGGAAGCTACAAGGTTCACTGCAAAGCTCACTACTGACCCATGCAGCACATCAGCTCCACCAGCTCCCCACTCCATCGCTTTTTATCCTTAGTGAACGACTGCATTCTTCACTTCAGAACTTCAGAGTTCCCTTGCAGGGAGAGGTAAGCCGAGCAACGACTCAGGTTTCTAGCTGACAGAAAGTAGTAACTCCCCTTTAAAAAAAAAAAAAAAAGAAACTACAAGCAAACAACCCATTTGCTGTCACAGCAAGGAAAAGCTGTGAACACTATGGATTTAACTCACTGTAAGCACTAAATTCAGCATGCGTGTTTGTTTAAGCTGAACTTTAAGTGTTTTAATGCATCTCTGAGTACAAATGATGAATTTTTCCAACCAGAAAGTTTGTTTTCTTGCCTTTGTCAACTAAGTGGCAAAGTAAGAACATTATCGTGAAACATGCAGAGAAAGTGCTGCCTCAGGCAAAGCTGAATGTAGGTGAGGTGGCTGTTGAAAGAAAGGACATCTCACATCCCCTGGTCCATACACTGTGCTTCTGAGTTGTCACTAGCTAAGTAATCCCCTTGAGTGTTTCTGCTATACCTATTACTGCAGATGTGTCACAATAACGTCCACAACAAATATCAGCCATACCAAACTAAAAGACTTTTTTTCTCTTTTCCCACACTTTGGAAAGTACCCCAGTAAAATGCCTGACATCTTAATAGCCTGATGCCTACTTTATGAATCTACACTACAGCAGAGTTCCAGATTAGAACATTTGTAGGTAAAAGGTGATTGCAGCATCTACGGTATCTCACTGCATGTTCTTAGACAACGCCCTTGGAAATAACAGGTTAACTGTTAGGCTGCCATCTGTGGAGCCAGGAGTTGGTGACCCTCATAGGTCCCTTTCCACTCCGGAAGTTCTACCACTACAACCAATCTAAATGGTAAATTTAGGGACCAGATGCTTCCAACACTGATGTTTCCTTCCACAAATCCTTCTTGATTACATGGCAGACAGTTTTCTTACCAGAATTACACCAAAGTCAACACTAGGCATTGATGCCTAACGCAGTGCCTTCCTGGAGAGAAGCAGCCAAGCATTCCTCTGAGGGTAACTCAAAAATCAACATTCAATGTCCTGTTTTCCAGATGCACTGCAAATTTCTGTACTTCTCTCTTCGTTCTAATGTGAAAATACCAAAGTTGGGAGTTTTTAGTGACAAGATTTGGAAAAAAAATTCTTCTGCACTGCACTGATAAATTAAGCTTGTTTCTCTGCTATTTTGTTTGCTAACATGAGTTGCCAGATAGGCAACAAGTTTTTCAACATTCATCCATGTACTTTCAAAAGCCCTAATGCAAGTTATTGTTTACTTGTGCATTAACACACCATTTTTTCTGCACAAATTTCTTCCATTTACCATACTTGTTTATATTTAAACTCAAAAAAAAATATATTTTGAAAGAACATTATTAACGTTGCAAAATAAAAAAAAAAAAAAAAAAAAATCACTCAAAAGTGGAGTTAAAATTGGAATTAAGATTGGCTGAGAAACATTAATAAAACCCTCTTAGGAATATACACCATAATATTTAATTAAACGACCACTTTCACTAGGCTGCTGTCTAGGGCATACTACTCATTTACAGAGTAATTATTTAATATTGTATTTCACATTGCTGTTGCATTCTGAGCACCAAACCTATTCACTGTTCACTCTTCAAACTTAGAAGAAAAGTATTCACTTAATTGCAGGGTTGCCTCTGGTATTCTTAAGTGTAATGCCTGAGCACATAGTATAGAATAGTTATTCAAAATTCCTAGGAAAGGAGAAAGGTATTATTTCCATTTCATAGAGAGAGGAAGAACTGAAAAACTTACTAAAAACCAGGTACTGAGGCACTGAAAATCCAATTTGTCAGAGAAATCGTATGTTCAGAGGTCAGTTCTTGTAAGTTCTGTTGCTCAGCGCTTTCACAAACTAGACTCTAGTATCTCAAATGTCACACTCAAAAAATAGAGCATAATTAATTAATCCTCTCCTGGGAAACCACCTGTTTTATGACACCCAGAATCATATAGCTACAGAAGATATAAGTGCTGAAATGCTTTACCTAGAAGGCCTTCCCCTCCACTCCTGCAAACTCAACCTTTCGTTCACACATGACCTCCAAGGTCTAATAATTAGTCATTCTCCCTAATTAAGAACCAGAGGGCACCCAGCAAATCTATCAGAGTCTGAAACAGAAGGGAAGATCTCATTTCAAGAAAAAGCCTAGCTTGGCAAGGTAAAAAATACAGAACTCTATAGGGAATTGTTGAATAACCTTACTAACACATAATCTACAGGCTTTCACATCATTAATGGGTATTCTTGATTACAGCAATTTTAAAAGCACATCTATCTGTATGCCTTGTATATAAATTTTAACTGCCTGATATAACAATTCAGCAAAACCTACCTTTGGTATGAAGAACCAGGATTATCTTTGATTCTGCACAGTACCCTAAACTAGATAAATTCAGGAATCAATAAACAGAACTCTAATTTATAATATAGTAAAGTATATGAATACAGACCTGTGCTAGAAGTGTGTTATTGCTTCAAATTTTCATTAAAGCCACAACATATAAAAACCTAACATGCTTTAGCAATGACTTCCAGTAATAAAAATTAAGAAATGTATAAATACTTTCTCCTATAAAAATTTCAAGGCTGAATTAGCATTCATGCAGCTAATAAACAGCTACACTGAGTTCCTGCCAAATTGCTAGCAAGTTTCTGCTGAATGAGGTTGGTGCCTTAGTGGAGGGCGCTGAGCCAGCAAAGTTAATGAACACCTTCTTTGCTTCAGTCTTTACTGTTAAGACTGCCTCTTGGGAATCCCACACTCTGGAGATAAGAGAGACAGTCTGAGGAAAGGAAGACCTCCCTCTTTCCCCTGGCCAAGGAGGATTTAGACAGAGATCACATAGGCAAACATGACAAACACAGATTCATAGATCACTATGGGATGCACCCACAAGTACTAAGAGAGGTGGCAAAAGTGACTGCCAAACTGCTCTCATCATCTTTGAAAGGTCACCGAGAAGGGAAGAGATCTCTGAGGACAGGAGTCACTCCAGACTTCAGAAAGGGCAGGAAGGAGGAGCCGTGAAACTACAGGCCAGTCAGTCTCACCTAATTCCTGGGAAAGTGATAGAACAGCTTATTCTAGATGTCATCTCCAAGCAAGTGGAAGAAAATGAGGTTATCAGGAGCACTCAATGTGGATTCACCAAGAAGAAACTATGCTTGACCAATCTCGTGGCCTTCTACGACGTCGTGACTGCTGGTTAGATGAGAGGAGAGCAGTTGCCTACCTTGACTTCAGCTTCTGATACTGTCTCCCATAACATCCTCATAAGTAAGCTTAGCAATTGTGAGATAATGAGTGGACAGTGAGATGGATTGAGAGCTGGCTGTTTGGCAAAGCTCAGGTACTGGGTCCAGTGGTCTCGTTCAACATCATCAATGACCTGGATAAAGTGGTAGAATATACCCTCAGCAAGTTTGCTGATGATACGAAGCTGAGAGGAGTGGCTGACACACCAAAAGACTGTGCTGCCATTCAGCAAGACCTTAAGAGTTAGATGGAGAGGAACTTTATGACGTTCAATAATGGCAAGTGTAGATTATTGCACCTGAGAAGGAATAACTGCATCTATCAGCACAAATTAGGGGCTGAGCTATTGGAGAGGAGCTCAGCAGAGAAGGACTTAGCAACCTGGTGGCCAGCAGGTTGGCCATGAGCCAGCAGTCTGTTCTTGTGGCCAAGAAGGCCAGTAGCATCCTGGCGTGCATTAAAAAGAAGGTGGACAGCAGGTCAAGGGAGGTGATCCACCCCTCCTACTCTGCCCTGATGAGACTACATCTGGAGTACTGTGTCCTGTCCTGAGCTCCCCAGTTCAAGAAGGATATGAAACTTCTAGAGAGAGCCCAGTGGAGGGACACAAAGATTATTAGTAGCCTGGAATATCTCTCTTATGAGAAAGACTGAGAGACATAGGAATGTTTAGCACAGAGAAGACTGAGAGGCAATCTCATAATGCCTTTCAATATCTGAAGTGCAGGAATCAAGTGGATGGAGCCAAGCTCTCTACAATGATGCCCAATAACAAGACAAGGGGCAATAGGCACAAACTGGAACATAGGAAGTTCCATCCGAAAATGAAAAAAAAATCTTTTGTACTTTAAGGATTACAGAGCACTGCAACAAACTGCCAAGAGAAGTTGTAGAGTCTTGTCTGGATACAGCCAAATTTGCCTGGATACTTTTATGTGTAACCTACTGTAGGGAACCTGTGTTAGCAGGGCAGTTAGGCTAGAAGATCTCCAAAGGTCCCTTCCAACCCCTGTGATTCTCTGATTCCGAAGAAGCAATACTACGGGCCTCTTATGGGAATCTCTGCAAACTCATTCTGAGACCAGAACCACCAAGTTTGGAAGTGGAAGAGTTTCAGGACCTATTTTAATGGGAGTGACAACTACTACACGAAAAGAACTATGGGAAAACAAGGACATTTCAAGTTGCTCAGAACTGTAGTGGCAGGATAAATTTAGTGTTTGTCATGACTTCTTAGCTAAAGGATCTATTCAGTTATTGTAACCTCCTTCCCCCTTCCGATCCCCCCAAAAATAAACCTGCGCAAATGTGACAGATTGCTTATTGTAATTAGCTCAGTTGAAAACCTGGCTATTAATTCCTTGCTTCCTCTACCATACTGTATTTTGCTTCACACTGTGTTTTACTTTTTATATTTCAAAAAGACCGTTTCATGCAGTGTAATATAGAATGGTGCAATTCTTAAATCAGCTCTTCCTGAAGCACAAAAGATGTTAGCCAAGCTTGAAAGTAACATGTTACAGTTTACCACCTTTATCTTTTTAATTATCAGCCTCCCCGTGGATTTATGAAATCAGAACTCATAACGTTTCTTGTTGATGTCTCTGTTGGTGTTCACGTACCAGGACAGCTCGGGGAGCAGCACTAGCTGTTTGCAGGAGCTTGCCTTGGAGGCAGCATCGCATTACTTCTTTTTTTAGAATGACTGAATGGAGGCCTTGTCAGCCACATACAGAATGAAAGGATATCTGAAGACAGACTGGAATGGTACAGAGTTTAGGTAATAGAGAGGAAGACAGACAGTAAAGGCATGGGGCAAGGGAGACATGTGAGAAAGAGAAATTTAAAAAATTTACAGTTTACGAGACCAGATGATTCAGTTTTGATAAAAGAGTTTGGAATAGACATAATGGTGAGGTTTCAGCTTAATGGAATAGCAGTTAAAAAATTTTTTTTAAATCATTAGACAGTAGGACAATCATTAGACAAGATTCTTACCCAAAGAATATATGCTACTGCTTAAGAAATCAAAAATGAATGCTTTTGAAACGCATAGCCTACCTCACTGAGATTCACTTCTTTAAACTGATGAAAACATAAAATCCTGATTTTTTTTTTTTATTTTTTTATTTTTTTTCAGAAAATGTATCCCACTCAGCTTCCACCTGCCCTGCCAAGGCATGAGTCAATACAGAAAGGCTCTTTGAAACAAGTGCCTCCTCCCCCTTCACGCCCTCCTGCCAGGCAAACCATTAGTTCTTACAGGGCTTCATTTAGGACATCGCATCAGATCATACATACACAAACTTTAGTAAATGAATCCAACGTACTCCTATGCTAAGCTTTGCATTTTTAACATAAACAGCAATAAAGTAAGAACCTCAGTTTACGTCTTCTCCATAATTTCCTGGTTGCTCAGTTTCCTCTCCTTGGAAAAACAATTTTCTTAAATCATATGGAGAACAGCCACATAAACGAGTTGGACTGATTAAAAGGATGGATCAGGTTAAAAGTTTTGCTTGTATTCTAATAGTGGATGTGGTTCCAGGAATTACAGCCAAATAAGACCAAACTCTGACCCCACTGAAGTTAACAGTTAACTTTTACTGAAATAAAGCCCCCACTGACTTGCATGCAATTAGGGTTCATCCTTCACAACATAAAAACAGTTGATATTTAGGATCTGTGATACATTCGTCAACCAGAATATTTTTATTTCTCTGCCTTTAAAAAAATATTACTGCAAGGTTTACTTTACAAATCATTTTATTGATATGCATTTATCTATAAAAATGGAACTGTTGTCTGAAAAAAATTGTTCGTTTGTTTTAAAAGAGACATACAATTTGTAGGCAGAATGTGAATTCAATTTGCTGACAGGTATATGCTCACTAAAAGACTGGGAGGGCTGAAGAACTTCAGTATTTTATTTTGCATTACATCCAGACATCCCTTAGGAGGGGCTCCCAGTAAAGCTGTCTCAATTGTAACAGCTGCAAGCAGAATCCAAGGATACCAGCCTTTCATCTGCATCATGCTTAATGCTTAATGTTTCCTCACCTACCTTGAGTAACCCACTTCAGCAGCCTCCCAGCCTTAAAAGTGAAGTAATGAAATGTTAATAGAGACTAAATTGTGGAGAGAAGACTAACATGTTGTAGAATTTCAACTGCCGTGATTTGGAATGACAATATTTGCCTTTAGAATACTGAAATTCATCGTAACTAAATACTACTACAATATGTTGATCTATTACAACGATTAGAGCACACCACAAAACCTGATACTTGGAAACATTAACAATACACTTGCAATGAAATTAAAAGACTTGTTTAAAAAACAAAAGTTATTAGTCACCTCTAAACTGCAATATTTGCTTTGTCATCAGCTCTTGTAAAAAGCTTCACAAGATACAACTCCGTCTGGAAGGTGAGTTACAACGCTGCTATGAAATGAAGTACAACATGCAGACATTTTTGTCCCTATCACAGTCTGATAACTGATTAGATGATCTTATCGGGACCCAGTACAGACAACAACAAAATTGTAACTTTGGTTGTTGCTTCCCCTCCAGCTTTACTTAAATTAGCTGTTCACGTGCTGTTTCTCAAACAAAAGACCCAATTCCATATGTAAACAAGTAAGCACATTTCCCTTGAATCAGTGCAAGACAAGGCCTTAGCAGAACTCCACGAAATGAAGCAGTACTAGAAAAGGTTCTACAGAGCCAAGGCAGCTCAAGATGCCAACATGGCCTAAATGCACATGGCTCCCAGCTATATAGAAACCCATGGCTCCTGCTGAACACACCCCATGCAGCCCATGCTACCTTAGGTATCTTGGGTACCTGCAGTAAAACAGCTATGCTCTTACCAATCTCCAAAACAATTACCTCCCAGATATATCAGATCACAAACAGCTTGATTTTTGACATGTTTGACTGTAACATCAACAGACTTAATCCAGATCAATATAGATTGCTAAATAGATTATTTGCTGAAACAGAAAGACACAGGGCATAATACAGAATACTTTGTTACCATTATAGTATGTTAGAAACAAAGAGGTTTTTATTTTTTTGGAGGTCCAAGTTTAAACCTTGTTCTAGATAGAGGTGCAACTGTAGAGCTGCCAGTGATACAATAGAGTGATGACCACCTCAAGGTTCCAAATACAGACCACATCCAGACAAAAACACTCAAAAAAAGACTGGCTCACCATTTGGGCTTGTGATATTCTGTAATGCACTGCACTTCAACTCTATAAATTCAGAAGAATATGGAAAATGCAACAGACCACAAATAAATGCTTTGTATCTAGAAAATATTCAAAAATGTGCTAATTGCACACCCATCTGGCTCAACAAGAAACTGCACTCATGAAATTCTCAGCTGGACCTTTTTCCTGACACTACTTCCTATTCATGCTTGAAGGAAAATAAAGAATTCCATTTATATGTTCCTGAACCTTGTGGGGATAACTCATCTACTCATCAACACATCTGTGCAGGTGTGCCTGGGTTTACCAACTTACATAAAAAAATGCTGTGTAAAACATCAACAAATGGAATGAGAACTGTACATCTGATATGAGCAACAGATATTGTAAACTAAGAATATCACACTTGCATAAAACAAATGAGTGTGTGTATATGCATCAAAATCAAAAGAAACCCCAAGAAACCATTTCGTATTCATAAATCTGCCAGCACTTTGTAATGTTCTTGTAGTTAGTAACTAACTCACATCTCATAGTCAGTAACACATGAAATAAGCTCAAAAAATATTATTCTTGCGTCTTCCTGTCCCAGCAACAAGAGTTACAATGAGATTAGAAGCACACATTAAATTTGGGTCCCAGCTCCTGAAAGTTTATAGGTTAAGTATAAGGCAGGGAATCAACAATGGGTACAAACAGCCAGAGAAATAAAAGAAATAAAAGGAAACAATCATAGAATCATAAAGATTGGAAAAGATCTCTAAGATGATCACGTTCAACCACCAACCCATCACCACCACACCCACTAAACCATGTCCCTATGTGCCACGTGTACTTGCTTCTTGAACACCCCCAGGCACAGTGACTCCACCATTTCCCTCAGCACTGTGTTCCTATACTTCTCATCCAGAGAAGAAATTTTTCTTAATATCCAACATGAGATAAGGAAATAATAACAGTTACCTGTAAGCCTGTTCCATTTTAAGGGGGTAGAAGTGCAGTCAATATAGCATTCCGTTTTCTTACTGCAATAGTTAATTTGGTTCTTATATCCTATTTGCTTACAATTCCCTTCTACACCTACTTACATTCCTTCTCATACACAAATTCTCCTCCAACTACATTCCACATACTCTCAAAATCTGCATGTCTAATAAATTCAGAATCTCTCTTTTCTATGCTGATCCAAATAATATTCATTTTTTATTCAATTTCCAGGTTAAAAAGACTTGTAAGAAAAAAACGTGAAGGAGAAAATTAAAACAGCAGTTGACCCATGTAAGGAAAATCCTCTTGAAATTTAACCATTAGTAAATTTACTTGTTGCGAAGGCTTCCTTTTTTGCAGCCCTCTTTCTCAAGCCCTAGAATGAGATAGATGCTGACCTCTAATTCACAGAGCACAAAAAAGAAAAAATTCTGCAGACAGCAGTTGAGAGTCACTGAAAAACTGACATAAAAATACTGTTTTGCATTTCACTTCAGTTTTCAGTATTATTTGAGTTCTGACTTTTACAGGAGGAGAACGCACATGTGAAAACATCACATCCAGCTGTCAAGACACATAACAGCTGTACACAGTCTAAAAGAACATCTCACTAGACATTACAGTGCCCTAGGAGGTATATCACAGTGCTTCCCAGCTTCTGGCCGTGCCACCTTTTTGCATCACCCCTTCAACCAGAATTTAACCTTACTTAAAAAAGAGAAGTTTCATGCATTTATTTTAGTGAGATATCAGGAAGAGTTGAGACAAATTAAAAATTGGTTTCTGGAATGCCAGATGGCAGTTTTTAGGTTTTAAAATGCCAAATCGAGTTTCAACTGAAATCCAACACTGGCAAGATGTGACTGACTAACAAAAGAGCAAAAGGCTCATTAGACTATAGAATATTTCATCAGGGCAGTGCAAACTCAAGGATAATAAGAAACATTGCACTAAGAAAACCGCAAGCATTTTCTCCAAGAGCCCAAAGCCAGTGGATTTACATTGACTCCATGCTTTCCTGCCCTTCTGCTCTGATAGATATCAAATCCTGCTCTGCTCACTGTGCTCTCTGTTGCAGAAAAAAGAGGAATGTACTCTATTAAATCCACAGAAAGGTCCTGAGAGAAGACATTTAGGGAGGGAGAACAGCAATGCTTGCATGTGATGTAGCATAGCCACTAAACATCACAGCTTACATTGTCATTTCTTCAGTGCAGGCTAGGCCCACGAAACTTTAAAGTGGTGTACAAAGTACACATCAACACTCTCCCAAGCACAGTATGGTTTTCACACATACTAATCTACTTACAATCAAAGGAGATTAATTCAGTTTGTACATAGCAAAGGCAACCAGAACAAGAATCAGAATCACTGGGCTTAAAAAAAACCAAAATAAAACAAAAAAAATCAACACAAAACCTCATCTGCTGATGTTTACAGCACAGCTGTGTGCAATGCTACCCCTGCCTTCATCTCCATCAGCACACTCGCCCGTTGTTCTCTCTCCAGTTTGACAAACAATAACAGACTCTACTCCACAACAAAGAAACATAAAAATAAATGCTTGATGTTTTTTCTGTGTCTCCTACCAAGCTTATGGGCATTTAATACAAGCTCACGTGAAAAAGAAAGCATTCCAGCCAATTTCAATGGAAGACCCAGTGTGAAGAACACACTTTAATTTTAAAATACACCTAAGATGATTTGGAAATGGCTTTGACCACTTTTCTTGATTGCTGCACAAAACCAAAGTAAGCTCTTTGAGCTGAACTGTTTCAATTACATTTTGTGTTTCACTGGGAGAATCTAAAATTTTAATCCACTTTACAATGGATTAGTAATTAGTAGCAAAACAATTTTTACATTCACTTAAACAAAAACTGCCTGACTGAACAGTTTTGCTGAACTGTACAAGAAGATATTCAGTAGAAAAATATATAAATTATTAAGTCAAACAATGAGATGTGACTGCTTGTCAAATTGGGTGTTGCTATACAGAACATATAGTTGTACAAACTTCTAGAAAAGCAATGGAAAGCAACATTAAACTGCATGTGTGTTCAACAGCATGCTATAGGAATACAGTCCCAATTACTTAATTATCCTTCCTATCTTAAATTGTTCTTCTAAATTTCAGACAGCACACAAACTTGCTGAGTGCTTATCCACTTTCTCTATCCCTGCCCTTTAGCCAGCAGTGCAGGCTTACCACATGGATAGTCTAAAGAAGAATACATCTCTGTCTCTAACATTCACAAAAAGCTATGAAATCTCTGTATGAGGTTTTGTATGACCACAAAACTTCTGGTCATTAGAAACAAATGCTATACCTACGCTAATAAAAGTAATAAACCACATAATATCTTTGTGTTTGTGGTTTGTGGTTGTGTTTATGCTATAAACATATAAGAGCTGTGAGCTTATGATGTAGAGAAAGGAATAGCCACACTAATTTAGTCACATTAAAAATTGTGCTGAAATAATTACCACTCTTTCTTAAAGAGAATTTCCATATCTAAACAATGAATTAAAATGGCATATTTTACCCCACAATCTGTTTTTTCCCGTATTCACAGCAGCACATAAAAAGGAGATACAGCATTACTTGAATCATCCGTGACAATGATACCAAAATGATTTATCAGATCCTACAGCACTACTAAAGCTTATTGAACAAAGGGCTAGGAGTTTTTGAGGATGATGTGAATAAGGGCAGGTACCTGATCCTTCATTGAACTTGCTAACCATAAAAATGTCCCTTTCTATTTGATCTAACTACAGTCAGAACCAGCCTGTATGGGATTTTACTCTGCACCAATGCAGTGCTGGAGGAGCTGTCGCTCTGCTCTCCTGATCCTCCAGAGTGTGGGACCTTTGAAGCCAAACCAACTCTTGTCCTCTCCTCCTTTACCCTTCCTCAAGGGTCCATGCACAGCAACTCCGTGCTGTTACAGAGCTGAGAGAAGCACCATCACAAACGAGATTTGAACATTTCAAAAAGTAAAGGTCACTTCTGCACAAATACTGTCGCGTGTGAAGAAGCTGCTCAGACAGCAAAACTACAGGCAAAGGCAGCTCTGAAAATGGCACCGTTAGGAAAAACAGAAAGGAATGAGAAATGATAGGGCAGAGAGGGCTGTGAGTGGTACTGAAAACAAAGAACACTTCACACATTGCACTGGAAAAAGATTCCAGCACATCAATGAAGAAAGATTGTTATTTTAGTGAATACACAGATGGTTGAACTTGGCATCTACAACAGCACAAAGGTAGATCCCTACAGCAGACAGTACGATACTCAGAACTTCAGAGGATAGCTTACACTGTATAGACAGAAAAGTCTTTCAAAAGCTCTGTGTGCTTATAGAATAAGAGCCCAAGAGATGGTAGCATGTTTCAGTTTAACAGTAACAAAACAAAACAAAAAAAACAAAAAAAACAAAAAAAAAAAAAAAAGATCAATATAACAGAGGTTTTAATTTGGTCTTATTTCACCCAAGAGGATGGCAAGGCAAACAGCAGCTAGAAAACAGAAGATATAAAACAGGTGAATCAGCTTAACTACAAAGACTGATGGGGCCAGGAGGAGGGATCAGACTGCCCAGAGGTCACAAGGCCAACTATCTCAAAGGGGTAAAGAAAAGGTAGACAAGGAGGATTCCATATGAGGAAAAAGCACAGCAAGAGAAAAAATAAGGGAGCAAAGAAAGTGCAGTTCATTGCTTGATAGTAGTCATGGAGGTCAAACAAGGTGAGGAAGGATTTAAAAAAGGAAAGCGAATGCAAAGTTCAGAACGTGCCAAACAATCCCTGGCACTCAACAAAACTGTCACATACAGACAACACTAAATGTTGGACTTTCTGCAAGTACTACTAAAATTTAATATTTTCAATGTTTAATTATTTAATCAAAAAGCTAATGACTAAGAGCAAGTTGTATAATTGTTATTTTCTTCCATTAAGAGATGATAGGATTGCAAGCTCTTAATATTATAGTCAAACTAGCTACATAAGCAGAAGGCTGAAGCCTATCATGCCCCAGAGCAGAACAGTAACAGCTGAAATGCATCCTAACAGCAATATTCTGCTTTACCAAAGCTCTTCAACTTGAAAGATTTCTCTGGCCAGTAATACAATTACAACTGCCTTTTCCTAGAAGAGGCAATACATGTCTTACAGATGAGAATACAGATTGGATACTGGTAAATGTGATGGATGTCCCTTCAACAGACACTTGTCCTGGCACTTAGCAACTTTGCTACAGAAAAAAATCTGACTTAAAAAAAAAAGAAAAAGAAAAAGAAAAATTTGAAAAAAAAGGTCAAGCTTTTTTCCCCCCTAAGACTATTCCTTAATGGTTCTGCCATGGGCCATTGTAAAAATGATAACAGTAGGAGCACAATTTGCTCCCATAATTGCATATGTCTACAGTGTGGATGTGTCCATGTGAATAACTCACAACAGGATTTCCTTAGAATCAATGGGGAAAAAACTGTATTTTCCCCGCTAACCACAAAAAGGACCAATACAGTGAGTTCATATTAAAATATCTCAATATGTTTTCATGAATTCAATCACAAACCCAAGAGATGCTCCAAATATTGAACTGAAAGCCAGAGCTACCTTAGGTACTGTCTCTGCACCTGTATTTTTCAGCTGATTCTCTGGGAAGCAACTACAAAATGCCAATAAATTACCATTTACATTTAACAGTGATACAGGAAAGAAATACAATCTATTGAAAGAAACCGAGTTAGATGGGAAATAAAAGCATATGAATCTTTACAAATTTTTGGTTCTGCAATTAGAGAAATTAACACTGTTACCCATATCATATCCTTTGTTCCTGTCAGACTTAATAATTTAAGTCATTTGAACATTTTCAGTTAAAAAATAAAAAGAAGTGAAATCAACCTAATTTGATTTCCAAACACCATATGTGCAGATACCACATTTTTCTGCTGCAAAGAGGCTTCAATTATCTGAAATGCTTGCACTCATAGTTTGGGCATCCTCGAAGCCATTGTCTGAAGGGGCTTCCCCATCTGGAGATCTGAAAGCATGCAGGAGGTGCACGCATCTTGTCATCTCTTTATTCTGATAGATACTGCTACAAACATTACTGATACACTAGCTAACACATGCTTGCTTTTCAAATAGCATTGTACCAAAAAAACTCAAAAGGTTCATCTTTTGGATTCAGCTACCTAGCCAGACACTTAAGGATACTCAGATTTCAAACCAATTATAACACCACAGTAGTGAACTTGTATAATTCCTCTTTTCTGGAAGTGACTGTATTCATTTATGAGTTCCACCTCCTCTTGCTCTGAAATAATTAAGCCTTCTGAACCTTTCATCCCCAAGGGCTTCAAAAGAGTTACGTAGTCATCTTCTCAGCTCCCGCCTCACTCCCATGTTTTAGAAGTCATACTTAATATTCTATCTCAGCAAAACATAAATTATTAACTAAAACTGTGACAGCCAAGAACTAAAAACACACAAACACTGACTTCAGTGGTAGCTGATTTTCTTTAACCCTCTAATTCAAACTTCTGTTATATTCACCTCACAAGGGGAGGATGGAGAACATCAGTGGCTGAACACTGGCAATTAAGATTTTCTCTTGGAACTCTGATTTGTCTAAAACAGTATGTGAAGCTTACAGCCAAAAATATCTTTGCAGGCAGAGAAAAATCTTGAAAAACTTCACTGAAATCTAAGCATGTCAGAAAACGCTGAACTCTAGAACAGAACAGAGACTGATAAGCAACTTGGTAACAAAAAACCCCAGCAGTTTAGTTACTATTATGACTGTATTTGCCTGGCTCTCTCCAAATCCTTAAATATCAATAGCCAATAGGACACTTGTGCTGTAAAGGAACATGAAATACAACCTCAAGAAGTGCACACAGGGAAAGCCAGAGCAGCAGACAGGCTGACAACAGCAGGGACAGCCAGACTGACAGACGTGCCACCTGTCTGCTGCAAGCAGAGGGATTGATTACTACCCCTGGGGTTGCCAGTCCAAACCTCCATCTCTGTTAGATCCTAACAGTCTAAGTTAGGATACATTTTTAGTTTTTATAGATATTGTTGAAATATATATGAATTTAATTTAATAGCTTTTACTTTTGCCATATAGAACAAACAGTGCAGTCCTACAAAGAGGCTTAAAATCCTAAAAACTGAGGCTTTATGCCCACTAAAAACCATCACAGAGTTGGATGGACCTGGGCAATGACAACATCCAGGCACAGGACAGCTGCCAGTGTCTCACTTAAGGAGTTCACCATCTGACAAACATGAACTAAGGACTGGGCTGAACTAGGTCTGCTTCAGCTCTATTTCACCACAGTATTTAGGAGAAGTCACAGACTTGTCTGGCACATGCAGCAACATGTGTAAGGAAGACTGCAATCACACAGTGCATCCCCCTGACCTGACCGGGGCCAACGAGGCTGGATGGTGGGATAAGGGAGGGCAGGTAGTGGCTCTGGTGTCACCTCAGAGAGCTCTTTAGGAAAAAACAAACAACAATAACACACACAAAAAAACTATGAGCCCACAGCTTGGCTTGTAGGCCTCAGATAGTTACTGTCTGAGATAAAAGGATCAAATGAATTTCTGTATGCAATTACTGTAATGAAATAGGATACAGTCTGCCCTGTCACAAGACACTGACAAGACATGAACTACTCCGTTTTACAGTATCAAAGAAACCATGCAACTCTCTCTGGGATAGCATGGGAGAAAGAAAAGAAAAGAAGAAAAAGAAAAAAGCTTATTTTCAGCTGAGTAGGAATTTTGTTAACAACTAAACTTGCCATACACATCAGATTTGTTCTACACGCACTGCAGCAAATTCATGAAATCTATACTCTTTTCGTAAGGTAAAAGCTACACTAAAGATACAGCCCTGATTAAATAATCCACTAGAAGATCAGCAAGATTTTCTGCTAATGAAAACAAGGAAGATATGAATCAATCTCATCCTCAGCAAAAATTATCCATAGACCACATACAGACAAGATCCCTATAGATCCCCAAGTAGAGCCCTATAACAGAGCTCTGCAACTGTCCTGGTACCAAAATGAGAATATAAATTTCTTTCGCATCAGTTGCCACAAAGGATATCAATTTCTCTGAGTCTTGTGAAAGAATACTAGAGCCTCAGTTACATGGACCATAAACCTTCTGAACAAGGAGTAATTGGGGTAAGTGATGCAGCAGTGGCCCACGTCCAACAAGTCAGGGAGTCAGACAAAATCCTTGAAGCAGAAGTCCAGAGTGCTATAAAAGATATTTGAAATGCTGCACTTTTATTACTAGAGAATTTTAAGAGTTGGAAGGTAAATAATAATCAAAAAGCAAAACCTGAACACCTGAACAAAAGGTAGATCTGGCACCACTCCCTTTATAGAGGCCAACGTTTTATAGGCTAAAGGTCTACTGAAGTGGAATACATCACCAAAAAAAAAAAAAAAAAAAGTGCTTAAATATGGTATTTATAAATATAACAAAGTTTAAGGGTAGAACCAACATCCAGTCTCCCAGGCATATCATTATTTTCCTGGGCCAGTTACATACCACTGAGGATGATGTCTGAAATCCCTGAGGGCAGTGAAGATCTGGGGCAAACCAACCGGACTCCAGCTGTGTTTACAAGCAGAATTTTGTCAAGTTACAAGGATATGCCTTTTTATTTATTCACATGGCCCATAGCAGGGACATTCTTCATTTTCAGGGATGCAGAGGCACTGTAGGTGTGATGGATCCTATCTCCACAAATCCCACCCGGAACAGCTGCACAAAGCCAACTGACTAATAAAGGGCAAGAATGTCAGCCAGCATCACCAGCTCCAGTTACAACATGACAATAGTAACTGTTACAATATTCAATTCTAGGCAACTTTCTGTGTTACAGATATGTGACCTAGGCTCCAGAATGGCAAAAGAAGCAAAAAATCAACAGTGGTGAAAAAATCATATCAGAATTATATAGGAAAAAATACATTGATATTTGCAATGTTAAAAATAACACAGATGAGTCATGTTTATCAACAGCAAAAAGGAGCTCGTGCTCTATTCAAAGTAACTTGCTTAGACAATAATCAGTAGGCAAAAAATATATATATAAAAATATACAAACACATAATTAAAAAAAAAAAAAAAATCTGAAACTTAAATCTGAGATAATGTGATGATAAATGAAAAGCAGTAACATGGCCATAGGCCTTCAGCAGTGAAGATTTAGAAAGTTACCATACAGCAGTGCTAGCTAGTGAACATACTTCAAAATATCTAGTTGCATGCAACACAGCTAAATAAATAGGCAAAGTATTTTTTACATGAAACAGAATAACAGAAGGAATGCTCTTCATACAGGGCCTGCAGAGAGTGTGGGCTCCATTCACGCCTGTAGGCATTGGACAAGCCCTGAGTTTCTGCACTCTGATGGCAAACATACCTGCTTTTGTCTCCATACCTCACTGGAGTCTATAGCATGAACTACATTTCACTCTTCTGTCTTCCCACAGCCAAGCCAGGAGAATGACAGTTAGGAGAAAGACAGGAAGAGGATATTCACGTATTTTACTATATTTCTTGGTTTATATTGTGGTAGTCGATGGTTGTGCATACATTTTGCTGTGCCCAGGGATAGACAAGTACTGTGAATGAGGCTGGGGGATTGTTGCTGGGTTTGCTTTTTGCTTCTGTGCAGCCCTTCCAAATAAACTGTTTTAAAATCCCCATTAAAGAAAGGTTAAAGGAAGTAAATGGAAATAATCTTCCAGCTCCATTTGTACTTCTCGTACCACTCAATCCATCAGCAATGAATACAGAAAGCAAAGCACAAGGAAGCAACACAAAGTTTGCATAAGAGCAGTTAGATACCTATAAATAAATAATCCCACGTTGTTATGCAATGGAATCATAGGAAAGAAATGTAAATTCACCACAAAATAGCTAAGTCCACTCTATAGAAAATTTCCACAAAGACTCTCTTCTCTCCAATATTTATTTTAGCATAGGATTTTATACGGCAAGACCCACTGATGTACAAAAAAAAAAAAAAAAAAACTAGTTTGGGAAACCAGTGCTACAGAAAGGTCTGGCTCAACTATATATGCACACCTCCTCACTCATAAGACACCAACAGTATCCATGTTGCACAAGAGACTGGCACAACTCCTCTCAACTAACTCTCGAGTATTGACTTCTATATTACCAAGAGCCTCACTTTGTTAGTTATCTGTTTGGTTGGTTTTAATTCTCACAGATACTAAATTAGCTGAATATAAGGACCATCAGTTCCTGAAGCAATCTAAAAATAAGCCAAGTAAAAAATATATATATTTTTAAATTAATCTCACTTACAGTGATTAATACTGTCACCTCACGTTATTCCAGTTTAAACGGACAGAACAAACCAGATTACAATGGATTAACATCAACAGAAATAAAAACATTCTTCTGAAGTCCCTCTACCCAAAGAATCCTATAACTGCAAGCATAGACAAGCCCCTTAAATCCAGCAGTTAAATTTTACTGAGTGCTATTAACACCTAGCTGTTCTGTTTTAAAATCCTGCTCATGAACTTTTGGCCAGACCTAACTATAAAACTTTGCTGAAATTCTTATCTGGGATTTGCACCTTTAATAGCACCAATTCCCATTCCAATTCAAAGCATTTGATATTTCAATCATAGTCTTTTAGAGAGGTCTTTTAAGAACTGAAAAGAAAAAATAAAACAGAAAAAAAACTACTCTGATTAAGAAACTTGGGCCTACACTTTATGCCATTTGTTCAATGAAGCAAATGATGACAATAAAAATATATTCATCTTCCAAATAGAACAGCCACTAAAGGAGGATGACACACTCTGTCTGTAGCTTCTACATATTTTTGGACCACAAACTAATGTCATATCAAGTATTCTCAGTGACAGCTTCTAGCATGTATTCTTCAGAGCCCTTTCTACACTTAACTATTCCAGTTCTTATTCCCCTTGTCCAGCCCTTTGTAGCTTTCCATCTTTTCTTTTGTCACTTCCTCATCCTTCCCTCCTAAATCTCCTATTCTTTGTCTTCAGTTCTCCTAAATCCCACTGACTATCCTTTCTTTTACTCTTTTGCTAGCCAACCTCCATTCTGTCTTTGAGTTTCCATCCTGCTCCTATGCTCTCACCTTCATCTTTGTCTCATCCCTGTTTTAAAATCTTCATCGACTGCACTGTTCAGTCTACGCCACTCTTCCATACTACATCAAAGTTACCAGAAGGAATGGATCCACCAGAATCTTGCTAATGAAATGCAGCATAATTGAGATGCATCTAAGCATCACAGCTTAACCTATCAAATATGTTTAAATACATCTGGTAGAGGTTTGTGTGAGAATAGTCTTGTTCTGTCAAAGTCAATGGGGAAAGCTCTCAGAGACAGATGTCACATCTTCGTCCCATGTTTAATAGACATAAAAGAAAACAGTTAACTGTTCTACAGTAATACTTCTATTTATTTTTAATTAGCTGTAGCATGAAGTTTTCTTTCCTGTTTTTGAGAGACAGTATTCTTCTATTTTTATGTAAATGCTCTACTGTTTACTGTATGCTTACTTCAGCTGCTAATTTCAGTTCATTTTAACTGAATGTCATCTGGCTGTTCCTTGCACACTGTCGTTAAAGATGGCAGCAGCAGTGTTTGCTACCAGTAAAAAAGTGAATTATGTTCCTTGGCACAAAAGATTAACCAGCCTAAATTATCATCAACCAAGGCATTCAAATTCTCCAAATCCAGTTCTCCTATTTGCAAAATCAGCTAATAGAATTTTCGTCGCATTTGTCAATAGCTTTGATTTAGTCAATGTACTTGTGAATACTTGTCACAGTTTTCTTGCACTTTTCCAGCCATGCAACAGCCTGCATTAACAGAAGAGCTGAAAATGCACAGCTGATGGTGATGATTATGTTGAAAAATAATGTTTCGTAGCTGAGAATTTGCTCCATCGAGCATTTTTATTGTGTTCTTTGCATCTGTTGTAGTTTCCATGGGAATAAATAAGATGCATTGCTTTCCAACCTACCTACTTAAAAGCACCATTCTAAAGGCTTAAGGCAGGCATGTCACCTTTCAGGACTTCTAGGTTGTTTCTCTAGAGGAGGAGAAACTGTACCTGTGTGCACCTCTGCTGATACACAAGCACAAGGCAGGCGTCAGAGGAAAGGGAACATAAAAGTTAAGGATGCTCTGGCACTCAGGGTTGATAGAATGAGCAAACCACTCAAGGAAGAATAGTTCAGGGTTCAAGTGATTTTGTCTCACTGCAGCTGGAAGGCAGATCATGCCTGACAGAAGAAATTAAAACAAATGGAAACCTGTTTGGCTTCAAACAGTCTATGAAGAAGAAATGACTTTGTATTCACACCAGAAAGGGGCACGAGAAAGGACAGGGACCGCTTGAATAATCACATCCATTTAGAGCAAGAAAAAAAAAAAAAAAAAAAAAAAAGAATCTAGATGAGTACTGCAGAATCGCTGCATTTGTCTTCAGCGGTCCAGCAGCACTGCAGATGAGTGGTTTAAGGAAAGAAACGAGGGGGATGGGACTTTTTATTCTTTAACTGTGTTCTTGTTATTGTGCAGCAAAGACCAATGGCTCCATGGAGCCAGGAGTAGAGGAGGCTCCCTGGGCTCCAGGGCAGGGCCTGGCACCATGGCCTATCCTGGCCACCAAGAGCAGGGCAGCCCCAGGGAACCTCTCTGGGGATGGGGACAGGGACAAGCAGACACTGGGCCTGCGGGTAAGCCCTGACAGGCTGCAGGGAAGCTGACACCCCAGGGCCAATGTGGAGCTGTGGGCAGGTGAGGGGAGCCCCCAGAGCTGGACAAGGACAGTCAGGGCTGGTGGACGCCTCAGGGCCTGGATGTTTGACCAGGTCCTGCCTGAATATGCTCCAGTAAGCTTTAGGCAGAAGACCAAAGGTGACACAAGATGATGAATCTTGTAAATTCTGAACACCTATCACTTGATCTCAGCAGTTTTAGTAACAGCATTCAGACTGAGACAATACAGGAAGTAGCATAATTAATAGAGCCAGAATAAGAATATAAGCAGCTGTTATTCAGTGAGTAACTACACAGGCAGCTGACGTGAAATTAGCTTTAGTTATGCTAATAGGAAACTGTAAGCAGGGACAAAGCAGCAGAATTCAGCTGATGAGGTTTCAAAAGGGAAAGCCAGAAAGAGCCCGCAGCAGAGCAGTTGTCAATACAACTATGATATAGGGGCCCTTTTTGCATAAAGTAACGCAGTAGGACAAAGCAGTCAGGATTTGTTTCAGCAGGGAATCTATGCTACCACCTGTATACACTCCTTTATCTTTGTGCCTTAGACTAAGATTTAATTTTATAGCTTCATAAAATACATTGAGAGACTGACAACCTATTAAACATAGTCAGGGGCAGAATAATCTACTACTTGAGGAGAAGTAGTGCAAGTAGTCTGCAAAGGTGTAGAGAGAATTACTTTCAAAATTGTAGTCAAAGAGTTGAGCATCATCATGCATACACAATAAGCCCATGAGTAAAGATCAATGGTCAGAAAAATACTCAAGAAATTCTTTTGCTAGCATTTATGGAATTATAGTGATCAGGAAGCACACCCTCTTGGAAATGGAAATCATTAAGAGTTAAAGGAGATAATGCTTTTCCTTAGATGCATGTAGAGTTGACATTATTCTCTACTCTTCTTAATCAAACCACATGGTGTTCAATCAGGAAGGAAAAAAAAGGTTTGACAACTGTATTGAGAACAACAAACATTCAAAACAACCAGAATGAAACCCACTTCTTCAGCTAGAACATACACATGAAATAATTTTCAGTTTTGCAATCAGATCTGTAAGAAATTTGCATTCTAGCACATACTACTTATAGGTCTGCTATAGCCATGCATGTTCAAAACATATTTTTTTCTTTGTTCCCCGCCTCCCCGTTGATGCTTATGGCCTAATTAAAACTCACTTCTGCTATTTACCTTGTTAGCGCAACAGGACTGCCCTGGCCCAAATTGACAGTTATTTAAAAATATAAAATTAACTTTCAAGTTCTGAACACACATTATTAACTAGGAGATTCTCACAAAACAGAGATAAACTGTAGACAAATTACTTTATGTTTTGCAAAAAACACACAAAGAGCTGTCTTTGTGAACCAGCCCAGTGTTGTACACAGCACAGTGAACTCTTGGGTTCAATTCCTTTCCCCAAAGTGGTGTGCTGACCTTTCCGTGTTGCCTAGCAGGAAAACTGAAATTTCCTCAGCCAGCTTTCACTCAGACATGGAACAATCTGAATGTATGGCTCCACTCTGGAGCGTGGCCAGGGAGAAGAAAAGTGCCTGCATTGTACAAAGATCGCATTTTCACAATCATAAAGACTGTACTAAAGAAAGGGATTTTCCAGAAGAGCTTCAGTAAGGAAAACAAACGTTCTCTTCCATTCAGATAATTTTATTACATTTTCTAAGGCTTTCTACTGGTTAGATACAAATGGTATTGAAACACGATAAAAATGAGCAATTAAAAAAAAAAAAAATGCTGTCATTTTTTCCTCTAGCTCCCTCTGAAAGACTTCTTTAATTTGAAATTTAAAAAAAAAAATCTCTTACTGCAAGTGAAAAAAAAGGAGGACAGTTTTGCACTGTTATATCTACATAATTTAATGTGAGTTCTAGTCCTGGCTGAAGCCAGGATAGGCACTTACCACAACAGATATGCAGCATTACAAGTAACAGTGCACACCAGAATGGTGTGGAGAATGTTGTGGGGCTTAAAGGAAAAAAAAACAACTCTTATCTTGCAATTGCTACTGAAATTTAATTCTCCACTTCATATTCTTAATAAGGATGGAAAATTAAAAAAAAAAAAAAAGAAGAAGTATAATTTGAGTTATACTACAAATAAATGGAAAACAAAAACTGCCAATTAGTTTGTAATTTATTGTATATTAATGCTAACAATTTTCAAAGCAAAAAAAAAATTATTTGAATTCTGCAATAATTTTCACACAACACAAGATTCCTCAAGTCTCAAAAATAGTGTAAATGGTATATGGATAAACAAAATAAAATTTACAATGTATTTAGTAGGTCTTCATGCAAGAAAGGTGTCTTGCTTCAAAAACTGTATGAACAGTATCTCCATATACTATTTGTTTCATTTACATGAATAGCCTGGCAAAACTTCCTAGATCTCTTTTCAGATTGTCTTTTATCCCTCAACTCCACCCGTTCGTGTTTACTGTGTCCTTCATACAGATGCATCCTCACCTCCTACCCATCCAAATGCTATTGCAATGTCAACACTTCCATGGTAAGGATGCGCCCATCCTGCATTTGCACAACTCCCATTTGCCAAACTTAACTCACAACTGAAATTGATGGATTTGCATCACAAGAACCAAACAAGGCCAAAAATGATGAAAAGAAATGACTGCCATGTTCCAAGCACAACGGCTTTGTTTTTCTCTGCACTCTCACCCAAAAAAATGAGGAATGCTAATATTTTTTAAAACTGTTCTCTGCTCTCAGTTGTACTTCATCAGCTCTTCATTAAAGCCACATCCTTCAGCAGATCAGGTGCCTCTTCTCCACATAACACACTGAGCACTGCAAAAGGAACATACTATATAGTGTAAACTGTGTCCTTCTCCTTCTATATCAGGGCTCAGCAATAATTTTACATGATGCATGTAATACATTTATCATGTAGAGAAAGATGAACCCATAGCATGTTGTTGCTGCTACTTTTGACCCAATCTTCCCTAACTTGTTCAGCAGAATATGATTTGCCCAGCAGAAACGATTGATCTTTATGAGTCATCACACTCAGTGCATCATTCCGATCCGGGGCTGAGATGCATAGGAGCCCTGAATGCACACATACTTGTAAGGCATTACAGACTTAAAAAGAAAACGGACATCTCCTCCAGGTGCCCACTGCCAACTCCATCAACTGAGTGATAAATTAACATTTCTTTGGGGCAGGTTTAGTGCTGATTTCAGCTGCAGCCTATGGAGCTGGTCAAAGAGAACTTAAGAGTCTGATAGCATTCTCCGCTACTCCAGAAAGCATACCAAAAGAATTTTATTCCTACATAAGTGAAAAAATAAGCTATGATTGTTAATTTCCCTTCATTTTCCAGCAACAAATTCAAAATACGGCACCACAGCTTAGAAATTCAGAATGAAGGTCGTAAGACTGATCCAGAGATCAGTAAAAGTTTCATCTCTTATCTTCCCAATCTACATCTACTGAAGACACTTTTCATACTTTTAATACCAACTACTCAAATTCTTAATAACAAATACACTGAGTCTATCTTACACAGCACAGGCTATAAAACTGCACATGCAGCTCCCACTATTCAAATTGTCTATACAGTAAGAAATAGTCATTTTAGATAAATATTTTAATAATAAACAGGGCTACAACACCTTTCTGACTATTTCTCAAAACTTTTCAAACACTGTCAGTTTTAGTTATTTGCTACAGGTGAGTCAAGTTAAGTCATTTCTTCTATGAGAAATACTATACAATTGATCCCCAGGTTATTAAAACAATGCTTACTGCAAGTACCTTTAGTCTTGTCATCACCAGTAGATTAGCAGACTGTACCAAGTCTTCCCAGTTCACCTAGCCTCATCTTTAAACTGTCATTATAAAAATACTCCATTGATACCCAGGCAGTCTGTCCTTTTGCTACTCAGTCTAAACTTCACAGCATCAGCTTCACTTGGGGGGTTTCTTTTTCCCCTTAAATCTATTCAAACCATTCCAACTGCCTGTGATCTGCAGCTAAACTAGCTTTTGAATTTCAGAATCTTTGTAGATTTTTTGTTTTGCCTATTCCCAACACCAAAAAAGGACATTTAAAATTCATAAGATCGCTCCCCTTCTCCCTCCTCAATAACCTCTATTTCATTGCTTCCAGTTTTGAATCTTTAGGATTGATATTACCAACAATTCCTCTCACCCAAGTAAAAAAATCTTACTTGTGAATGTAGACTATAATTCTCATGAAATCATAGGAAAGCTTGTATTTCTGGATTTGTAAGAACAACTAGGGCTGTCCTCAGATAACACCAGTGGCTAGAACACTAGGGCTAAGTCATCAAATAAGATCAGTGAGAGCACTTTCAAAAATTTTATTTCAGAGAAATACTTATGAAGAAAACCCATGTTAAGGAAAATCCATAGAATTCTAATTCCAACAGATGAAACAAAGTGCCACTTGTGCTATAAGCACAATGGAAGGTAGGATAATCCTTACGTAGTTCTGTAGTTGTACACATCAATTCTACATCACTCCTTAAATGTTAGTGACATCAATGTTAAATCCAGAGAGTAAGCATTTCTTTACTTGACCAGATAATAAACAGTGGGATTCAAATTGCCTCAATACTAACATTAATATGAACAATTAAATCCTTGTACGCTTCTACTTCCTTAAACGTCTAGAGTCCGAACAAGACTAGAGTCAAATGGCAATGCTTTTGTTAACCTCTGAGAGAATAAGGCTGGGACTTTATTAAGCTCTTTACAGAAATATTGCTGCCTTGGAGCTGAGTGTGATTCAAAAGATTAAAATGCTTTTGTAACAACAGCTGTGTAGCCACCACAACTGAAATGCCCAGAGGCAATCTCTCACTCCCATGGCCACAGTATGAGGAGCATGCTAAAATGCTTTGGCATTTTCAAAAGGCTGTGATGATGGAAAGGGAGTGACTGAGAGGGAGACTCCAAGTACCCAGTATCTGACTACAGTTGCACGAAGCTCTTGGGAAAACAAGGTATGCTTTCAGTTACTGTCAGAAACAGACTGTGACAAGCAGTTGGGCTTCAGTACAAGAGTCATACAGAAAATGGAAAGTAACAACTTCGAGTTTTAGTGGTACTCTTTTCAAGTAACTAAAAAGTGGAACGATGACTAAGATAAGAAAAAGTAGTGATAACTATAAATCCACCATGGATTTCAATGCTTTATGTTTTTATGGCAGTAGAGTAATACAGATGAAAACGATAATCTTTCATATTGACAGCTGCAGAGTAAGGAAAGATGCTTTCCTCCCTGATAACAAAAGTCCCAAGTTAGAAAGCTGAAGGCTTCAAGTCCTTCAGCTCCCAGTTCCCTGTTCAATACATATTTAGTGTCTCAGGAGATAAATGGCAGAGATGCCAAAATGCTTTCTGACAGAGAGTAGTCCTTGCATAAGGTATATCTTCCTCAGAGGCACCCATAGCAGCACTAAAGAACAAAAGACCTAGCAGAGACAGATTTTCCAAGCATTTTACAGAATATCATTTCCTACTTCTAATCTGTGATTACTATTGTTATTATTATATTTTTACACACTGTTTAGATGTTATTGAATTGCTACCAAAAAATATAGCTATGTATCTCCAGTCAGAAAGAAGAACAGTAGAATTAAGAGGATATAAGCTCCAAAGTTGCCCATCCTCTGAAATAACAAATACAATCTTTCTAAAATCATATCAAACAACAGATAAGCAACAATTATATCCTCACCTATTTCAGATCAACTGCTAGTCCATATGAATCTGTCTTTTTAGAAATAGTAGACAAGGAACAAATACCATACGATCTGATTAACATCAAATAATCATAGAAACCAATCACCTAGGTTGGAAAAGACCTTAAAGATCATCGAGTCCAACCACAACCTAACCATACTACCCTAACTCTAACAACCCTCTGCTAAATCATGTCCCTGAGCACCACATCCAAATGGTTTTTAAACACATCCAGGAATGGTGACTCAACCACCTCCCTGGGGAGCCTATTCCAGTGCTGAACAACCCTTTCTGTAAAGCTTTTCCTGATATCCAACCTAAACTTACTCTTGCACAACTTGAGGCCATTTCTCCTCATCCTGTCACCAGTGAGAAGAGACCAACCCCACTCTCACTGTAAGCAACTTTCAGACATTGGAAGAGAGCAATAAGGTCTCCCCTTAGCCTCCTTTTTCCCAGACCAAACAGCCCCTGTTCCTTCAGTCTCTTCTCCTAGTCTCTCTCCTTCACAAGCCTTGTTGCCCTTCTTTGTCCCTGCTCCAGCACCTCCATGTCCTTTCTGTACTGAAGTGCCCAAAACTGAACACAGTACCTGAGGTGAGGCCTCACCAGTGCTGAGTACAGGGGCAGGATGACTTCCCTAGTGCTGCTCACCACACCATTCCTGATATAAGCCAGGATGCCACTGGCCTTCTTGGCCACCTGGGCACACTGCTGGCTCTTCTTCAGCCAACTGTCCATCAGTACACCAAGGTCCCTTTCCATCAGGCAGCTTTCCAGCCACTCCTCCCCAAGCCATTATCATGTCACATTTTCACAGAATTCATACATATGCTTCTTCATATAAACAGTTAACTGACACAGAGTTAATACATGTTTGGAATCCGTTACAGCAGCCAAGAAGGAAGCAGGATTTGAAAGCAATCTTGGAAGATTTAATCCTTAATATTTTTAAGCCTCTCTTTGGGGCATATAAAACATGGATGCCAAAGCAAGTATGATTGATTCAGCAGTTTGTCTGTTTAAAAAATAAAATAAAATAGAGGCAGCTACACCTTAATCTATGTATATGTATCAACTCAATACTTAGATTTTAGAAAAGAATTCATAAAATGATTTTGTGATATAATGACAAAACATTTCAACTGAATAAATTCATTTTCTCTGTTGTCACTCTCTACACAGCTCATCTATCACAAATTTTCAGCTACTGAACACTGTTTAACAAAAATCCTAAAGTTTCACCATAAGAACAATTGCTGGCATTCATACTGTTATTTCAGGAATGACTTTGTGAAGAAAATCTACAAAATTAAAAAAAAAATGTTTAAAAAAAAAAAAAAAAAAAAAAACCAAAAACCACACACAGACTATTTAACAGTCATCTAATGACATAACTGTTCATTCTTTCATTTCCTAGCAACAAGATGCAGAAATAGTGCTCAACATTTTTAATACAGAAAGCTGAGAAGTAGGGTTAATATTATTAGACTTGTCTATGTTTTAATCCAGTGGAAACCTGGCATTGATGTGATACAGTTCAGGATGATGGAAGTGATGCAGAAATAGCCTGAGAACGAGATTAATTCCATGTTCAGAAACCTGATCTGTGCCTCCTGAGCCATAAGTGAAGTAGCATTGCCAGAGGACAATAATCACTCCCACCAGGAAAATGGATTTCACATATAAACAAATCAGAAAATAAGTTAAAATGGCCAATTTCAAATTCTCTTTTCCAGGAATGAATAACTGGAAGGTGCTAAGGGTTTTGACTCATTACCTAGTCACTTTTGAGAGGCATTCTATTACAGAGCTTCCAGAACCAGAACTGGAAATGGAAAGCACAGCTTTTAGAGAAGTCACACTGCTAGCAGCAGCAATCTTCCAGATGCACAGTATGAACAAGAGGGATATATTTTCCCAAAAGATGGCCATCTTCCTGATTCAAATTCCCTCAAACTTCTTACCTAACCTTGAAAATCACTCTCCCAAATAGGAAAGCGGGTGAAAGTAGGGACAACATTTGAAAGTTTGTGCTTTTTCTCTCATTTTTATTAGTATTCACATTCCTCTCAAACTGTAATTAATATTCTAATCCAAATTGCCTAACATATCCATAGAGAAGGAATGTTAGTGGTAGCGATTTAGTATTTGTCACTAAGAAGAATGGTACCACATAAGCACCTGTAAGATGGATTCAAGTAGTCTTCTATTGAAATTATGTTTCTAAGTACAGAACAAAAACAATTGAGAAAAAAATACGGGCCTTCACAATCACCACTGATGAAGAATCACATTATTAAATAAATGACTTTGGGAAGATAGAAGAAAACTAAAGGTTTAATATATAGTATAATTATGTGAGTTTAGTTCTAAGTTTATGGTAGCTGCACAAACAGACGTAATCAACATCACTCTGAGGCTTAATTGCTGCACTCTAAAACATGCCTGAAAGGGAACAGCAACTCTATCCAATCTTTGTAGGATTAAGACAATGTTATCCAAATGTCAGTTGATAGCTTAGCTAACCTAAGTAGATAATTGCAAATTTCTTAAGCTGGAACAAGAAATAAAGGCAGGGAAAAGACCTACCTGCCTTTTCACCATACCTGAACCTGAAGAAAACAAACAAAAAAAAGTTACAACAATCATACAAACCAAAATTTTTCACCCCCCTCTGTGGGGAATTGGATCTGTCGATTTGGTTGTTGGTTTTTATTTTTTCCTGTAATAATTAGACTTGTACAGTCAGAAAAAATTATATCACCCCCTAAAAATCACAGCCAATATTAGAAAGAACCTTTGAAGAGAAGTGACACTGTGCAATGTACTAGGTTAGCAAATTACTGGTACTACTTAATCAGACATGAACAAGCATGTTTAGGTCAAATTAATGTGGTAAATAACCAGGTGAAACAAAGCATGTAGAAACGCCACAACACTTTTTTCCCATTTACTGCACTTCAGCATTGGCTCACATGGCATTACTGTTCTGCTTAATAAAGAATTTTCATGTGCGTTTGTTCCCCCATTAATCTGCAGTTTCCTGAATAATAAGAGGAGTATCTTGCCTCCTCCAGCCCATTTGGTCTCTCTGCTTTTGTGTCCCTTCATATAAACTGGCAAAAAAATTGATGAATTACAATTACTTCATGAGTCTTATGATCACAGTGTACCTGCACTACAGCAATAGATACCGGACTCTGCAAAAATATTTTAAAATGCAGCAATATTACTAGATTAGTAAGAGTACTTTGTTTATAACCCTAAAATGAAGAAAACAGAACAGGCTCACGTTACTGGTTTTGAACTTTTTGAAGCTATTATTTTGCAGTTCAGTTTGTGCTACTGCCACAAGACCTAAGAAGACCTCTTACAAGATGTTCATCCTGAGCCAAATGGATCGTGAGGAGCCAAGGTTCATCCAGGACACATAGTTACAAAGGAAATGGAAAGCAATAATTAAAAGAAGAAAAAAAACCACCATTTTAAGCCTATGTAGTCATACTCAGAACAAAAATGGATGACTATCACTTACTGCTTTCTGTGTCAATCTCATTCACTGCGCCTTAGCCCAAGACATAAATCAGTTGCAGAGACAGGAATGTTCCAGTCTCCAGACTGATGGTAACAGGCTGTAAAAGATTTCCCAGATGCAACAAGAATTAATTTTGTATCACATCTAGTCATACAGAGTGATTTTTCCAAAGGTATGAGATAGGTCAGTTCTCCTTGCCAGGAAGCTCTCTCTGGCAGTCAGTGTATTCCAGCCCTCTTCTAGCCAACAATAAGACCAAAACAAATTTGTCATATTTACCTGCCAGCTCCTGCCTTCCAATTTTCCTAGACTTTTCATTAGCAGATTGGAAATTCATTACTGCAGACAGCATAATGGGAAAACAGAATGCCAACATTGTTCTCTATACCCCAAAATGCTTACTCTTAATATGCAACGGCAGGAAGCTGAGGTCTTTGCCATCCTCCACTGGCACAGTAACGGTGCCTAATATTTAACTGGTTAACTCCCAATATTACTCTATCAAAAATTACATATCCATATGGGTATGCTCTCTAAAATATATTTTGGGGCTGTTCGGGTTTTTTTGTTTTGTTTTGTTTGGTGGGAGTCCTGGGGATTGGGTTGGTTTTGTGGTTTTTTTTTTTTTCAGTTGGTTGATGTTTCTAAGCCAACTTGGGAATCTAAGCAAACTTGGGCACATGGTATAAATGAATTTGGAACCATTTTTACTCAGTATTAATTAGACAGTAAAACATGTTTCTTAGAACCAGTCTTTTCCTCACTACGGAGGAAGAGAGAACGTGGTTATGAATCAAACTTACGCAATACAAAAGCTGTTTTAGTCCAGTGCTGTCAAACCAATTTTAAGAAGGGAAGCTGGTCACCTCACCTTCAAATTTGGTGGAAACAAACCTATAATTTTAGTATAACTTGCACTGTGTAAGAAGACTATCATAATTACGATAGGCAAAGACGTTTATTCTAGGAGAGAAGAAAGCACCGTGAGAGGATTGCAAGCCCTGATGCCTCAGTCCAGACAGTACACCTATTATTTTATTTCAAGAGCATTCAACTCATTTTTTCCAGTTTTGAAAAGCCAATCATTTTATCAATTATTTCTATTCTCCAAATGCGACATTTCTCAAACTTCTGACTATCAAATACCATTAAAATGGTATTGCTTTCAAACCATTTAAAAAGAGTAAAAAAAGACCACAGCTTCTTGTAAATAGTCTTAGCAGAATTAAAGGGTATCATCCAGGATTATCACAGTCAGATGAAATACAGACTAAATAGGTCAACACCATGTATTTGCTCTCTCTGCTTTACTGTACTCTATTTTTCGCTATGAAGGTACCCTTCAAAAAAAAAACAGCCAACAAAAGTACTCCTTCACAGTTTTTCCATTTCTTTTTCTCTAGAAATAGAAAAAACAAAATCAGATTTTACTCTCTGGCACTCTACTCTCTAGAGCCCCAAGTACCTGGGCTCTAGAACTCATTAGAAAAAAACCTCAAAATATATGTTGAAAAAAATCAGCTGCCAGAATAAAACTCGGTGTTCAGAAGGTTACATTTCCACTTCAAAGAAGGAAAAATAATCATAACAAATCCTTTTAGTAGAGATGATGTCCAAATAATGTTTTTTTATGAGTACAGTGCAATTGCATTATAACACAACCACGGTGCATTACTTAGGGGGCCTCAAAGCTGGCTCCTAGAAAATGCTACTCTTTAATATTTAAACTTGGAACATGTTCTTGCTTCACTAAGGTTTCTCTCCTATTTCTTTATATCAATTTTCTTCTCTACATGGGACATTTGAGGAAGCTTTAAGAATTCTCTTTTAGAAAAAAATCAGATATAACTTTGGAATAAGATGACCAAGATATTAGTCTTCCCATGTAACACAAGTGAAAACAGTTGAAGAAATAGGTGCTTGTGAGCACTCTTTGCCCATAGTCTGCTGAACAGTTAATTGAAAAGGTCACAGGTATTATAGATGTAAAGGAGCTTAGCTATTGCTATCTGTTGCAGAAACAGATTGCCATGGAACCCTAGTAACAGAAGATTTTGTTAGCTGAGAACATTGAAAGCTCTGTCAATTTTTTGCTCTGACAGTTAATGAAAGTTTACTTTCATAAATTATTTAGAGAAAAACTTAATCTGTTCAATCTGATGAAATGTAGAAAGTGGCCCATGAGCCCAGCAGTCTCCAAAAGGATTCCCAGATGCCCTGTGCTGTGGATATTTCAGGAACATCATGTGTGGCAGCACTTAATTTCTACAAACTCCTTATATTTTATTGGCACCTGCTCGATTTACCTTAGTTGATTTCAGACCTCAGCTAACTTGAAATGGAAATAACACACATGAAAGTGGTTTAATAAATAAATCATAGTAGACATTTGAGTACAGAAAAAAATTGTAACTATGGTAATAGGGATGTAATTTTTTTTTTAAAAAAAGTACAATTCTAGAATATTATAAGAAAGAAGCACCTGCTAGTGTTTTAGAGAAGTGAGGAACTTCCCTCAGCATTGGTCCATTGGCCTGAGGAATTCAGGCAAGCAGTCCTTGTCTATTTGCCCCTATCTAATGCTAAGCCTCCACTTAAACCACTCCTTCCATTTATCTCTGTTATACTGTCGTAGTTACCACTATTCTCCATTTTCAGTGGTTGTGGTTCAGAGGTTCTGCCATATTAGAATCATGAGACACCACTCCTTTTTAGACTATGCTGCACTGTATCTGTGCTGTGCAATAGGCTGTAGGATCATTCACACTGAGGATTTGCCCCAAGCATATTATGACTTTCTTCTATCTATATGTCCACGTTTTTTTTTCCTTAGAAATCTGGATTCAAGTTGAAGGGAAAGCAAAAGAGGAAAAGAGTAGTGAAGCCCAGAGCTCACTGCAGCACTAAATGAGGACATGACCTGGCTGAGAGGCTGGACCTAAAATGTGCTCCTGAGTACCAAAGTTCAAATACAGCCAAAACAAGAAACAGTCTAAAAAGCACATGGCCAACCTTCCCTTGCTTTTTACAGACAAGAGACAGAAAGGGCACATCCAAGGAGCAGTGTAGAGTTCAGGTCCTACATTCTGAATGTTGGCAGCTCAGCAAGATGACTTTTGGTTACAGCATTCATGTCATAATTCTACATGGCTCTTGATATAATCAGCAACATGGAGGTGGAATGGGGGAGGAGGGGGTGTTTAGAACAGCAAGCTCAAGAATAAGAAATCCATCCACTTACTCAAGTGTGAGACAAAGCTATGAACAGAATGCAATATTTTGGACATAGAAGCTTAAGAAAAGTTACAGCTTAATCACAAACACCAACAACAGAGATAACAGGGAATTAAATTCCAGCTACTCGTATTGCTTAAAGTGGCATTCCCCAGTGATCTGCCAACAGTGTGCAGTAGTACAAATATCCAAGCAACTTTTAAATACATTGGAACATAAAATGAAGAAACTAATCTGCAATTAAGTGATTTAATGTCAGTTCTTCAGTAACAAGTATTACATAGGAATTTTTAGAAGTCCATGTCTGAAATAGCACTTGCTAAATTTTTTCACTAATAAGAACCTTAAAAAATGTACCTCTCAACAGCACAACTTAACATAACTTCCACTCAAAATTATTCATATTTAAAGGTCCATTTCATTTTTTCATCACAGAAGAAGTTTATATTGTAGAGTAATCTTACCACTATCAGATACCAACTAAAATGATTTGTTATCAAAGAGAGCAAGAGCTGTTTGAGGCACTTCAGACTTAAGCCATGTATGAGTAAGTTCCATAAGTCATCGAAAAGAATTTTCAAAGGCAAACAACAGTTTTATCTTCAGTTCAAATACCAACTACGTATACTCTCTTCAAAACACTTGTCCAGAATGACTTCCAATGTGATACCTACAGGAGATCACCCAACATTCAATGACTAGACAAGGGAAGTGAAGTATTAACTCTGTGTATTAGTGAGAGTCTTGAAATTCAAAATTCTTCATTTATTTACATAATCATAAAGTCCTTTTGAAACATCTAACAAAAATATATCTAATTTTTACAGGTAGAGAAGTACATGTTGTCATGGTCTACTCAGGAAAGAAGAAAGCATCAGCTCTTCTCTCCCCTTCCATTTTGAAACCGCGTCCATAAGCAGCTTGCATGTTTGAAACCCTTTTTAAATACCCAACATAACCCAGTTCTCAACCCAGACAAGCTCTGTTCCTCAGGAAGACTCTGATTCCAAACCTGAGAGAAATTCCTCCAGTGTCCCAAAGGAAGAGAAACAAAGTAAAATCACAAATTCTACTAAGCTTCTGTATTATTTCCTCCTTTATCTGTACAGCTAAACAATCATCACTTCAATGATCAGACAGTAAAAGCCCATATAGAATCATACAATTGCTCAGGTTGGAAAAGACCTTAAAGATCATCGAGTCCAACCACGACCTAGCCATAGTACCTTAACTCTAACAACCCTCCGCTAAATCATGTCCCTCAGCACCACACCAAACGGTTTTTAAACACATCCAGGGATGTGACTCAACCACCTCCCTGGAGAGGAATATATACACATACTCATGATTTCATCCTCCCCATCTTTTAGTTCTTGGTCAGTTGCAAACTCTCCATGTAAGGATTATATTTTTCCCCTTACAAGCGCTGCAGCAACAGTACTGTGACATTTATCAAGGTCTGCAAGTGGCAACTGAATTTAAATACCTCATTACAACAGGGATCTGTTCAGCCCACAGCGTGGGAGGTATCTACACCACCTGATGATTACATGCATACTGACAGAGCATCTTTCACACCTCCCGTTGAAGCTAAGAACCAGATGAGCAAAAAAATATAAGCATAAACTTATGCAGAAACTCTCTCCTTCTGGAATTACTCTCTCAGTCAATCACATTGAGAACATATAAGCCCTTAAAGAAATTCTAATCTGTCAGTACACGTGGACTAGGTGTCTGTTCCAGTTTCTAAAATGAACTCGGTGTGAACTTTCTCCTCTAAAAATTTTTAAAACTTTTTAATTGAGAAATCATGCGGTTTTGTTTTGTTTTGTTTTGTTTTTTTTAACAGATTTCTTGCTCACATGAAAAGCCTCCCAGCTGCATGACTGTTTACCTTCTCTTCTAACAATCTTGATGAATTACAGAACAATGCTCAGCTACTCTTCCTGTTCTTTCTACAAACTCTGCAGTGAACATGCTCTGTGGATTTCTCACTCATACAATGCAATTGTACATCCAACATGAGAGAAGTCACAAAGAAAGGATTATTCTTTATTTTCATGGATTTCTCACAACCACTAAAGACAACAGCTCTCCTAGAAGTACCTAGAAGTAAATCACTTTATCATGGCTTATCATATCAGCAGTCAAACTTGGTTGTGCGAGGTCTTAGTCTTCTAGGGCTGAGGGGTTACACAAGCTCACATGCTTTCAGAGTATTCCACATTAGGAAGAGATTAATTGATCAATGAACACATTTCTCATGCTACAAAAGGTTAACTTAACCCACAAAATATAGGGGAGTATAAAAGAAGCCACTGTGACTTCTACAGAGTAAGCACACCCTTTGATCTTATCTGCTACAAATGCAGTAACCCCACAGAACTTCTGGAGAGCCTGTTTCATGTTGCTGGGAGCAGGGTAACGAGCTGTTCATGTGATCTCAGCATTTCAACTCTGAGGTGGTCTCTGCTGCTTGATGCACACAAGCATTTAATGCTCCTCCAGCTTACAAAGAACTACTGAGCAAGAAAATGAATGCCTATTAAAAGAAATAAACAAAATCACAATTCTACAAATTTAAGATACGTTACTCATACTAAGGCTAGTCCTTCCTAATCTGCTGTGTTGCCAGTAAGTTTTTAAATGGCTCTACTATTCTACAACACCTGCTACTAAATACAGCTCCATAAGCATAAGTACTCTAGAGTAAATTTTAAGCTTTCTAGCATGGCATGATATTCTGAGCTCATACTTGTTTATTCATTATAGCTTTCAGATCTTTGTGCGCTCTTTTGGTATTTCACATGGATCCTATTTTACTGAAAAAGCTATTTGTGTATTCACTATCTACATTTTCATTTCCTGCTTATTTTGCTACATCTTTATATTGCTCACAGTGCTGGCAATTCCATCTAATTTAGGGCTTTTAGTTGCCTTGAATAAGAGAGGCATAAAAATTTCCCCCAGGCCAGAAAACAACCACCAGCATCTAGATCTGAATAAATGGACGAGTCTGTATATGAACAGATAGTACAAAGCTGCCCAACATTTGAACACACATATTTGATGTACTGATAGACAATAAACTTTTTGGTCATCTTTCTGCTCACCTCTACCATAGAATTAACTCACCTTGAAATCACTTAATTGACATCCTAAGCATTATAACCATTGCTTTTAAGAGCCTGATACTGATACTCCCTGTTGAACTTCCAGAGGATGCAGTGCAAACCAGTGCAAGCCATTAGCAACTGACTCATCATATCTGCAGAGCAATGAAAACAATATCTCTGGGCAGTAATCCTATTTCACTCTCCGTCACACATACTATTATTTACTTTGGTTGTTCTCACTTGAGCTAGGCTGACATGACATAAGGTAATGTAAGCAATTTAAGTTTTCTCAACAGTTATGATTGGGGACCAATGTATAACCTGACCTAGAACAAATTATTTGTAGCCAAATAACTGGGTCAGAACCTAAAATCAGGTTCCAGAACAAAGTTAATGTAAATAAAGTCTGTATTTCCTATGGGTGAATGGCAAATAAATGATGAAGTATTATACAACGTACAAGCTGCAAAGCAGTGGCACCAAATAAGTTAAATGCAATAGCTGAAAATCATGTGTGAAAAAGCTATTATGCACAGCTAAAATAAGAAATGTCAGCCAAACATATACACTTCACCTATCATGTTACACTAAGCATACACAAAACTAACAACCATGGCACAGGGAAGATTCTCCTGTGCTAATTTACAGTACCAAAAAAAAAAACAAAAAAACAAAAAAAAAGTTCAACCCAAACATAAGAAGGCTCCTACCAGATCCTTTTACGGCTCTGTCTAGTTACTACACATTTGTAACACACACTAATCATGTTCCTGTAAGAGTGGGTCAGTCATAAAACTGAGCATTTACCATCCTAATTTGCTACTTCGTTACATAGAAAGAAATGAGTTTTGACGTATGCTTAATTGTTCTCATCTGCCATCCTGATTCACTGTGTGCGCACAGCAAACCGGCCCAGCAGTTCCCCATTACAGACGGGCCACAGAGCACTGAGTCACAGTGTTTCTGCAGATCGATCGATGTATTCCAGCTCTCACTAAAAATAAACCTGCCCCAAACTCTCAGCATGTAATCTTCTCTGTACAGTTGAAAATACCATTTACGTGGCACTCAGTCACATCATAAAGCCACAGTCAGAAGTCAGAGCATGCTACTAAAAGAAAGTGTGAAGATGCAGAGAGCAATAGTGGCCACATGCCAGGTGTGCCCATGCTAACATTCCCTGTGATCCAAGATTCATTCCCATGTCCCTTTGGAAAGGTCACAACATCAGGTTCCCACAGGCTTGATGGCTGAAAATACATCCATAAGCAACTGCGGGATTTCCAACAGGCTGGGAAAACTTCATTGATGGCAGGCAGTCGTTTTCCTGGCTCATTCTGTCTCCCTGCATAGCAAAAAGTGACTATTAATTCCCAAGTACTGATGTCTTCCTCATGGATATTTTTCTTAATGATTTTTCTTTTTAGTCTTTTTTTCAACTTACAAATGCTATTGATGCTGCAGTGCTTGAGATAAGTGCTCTCTGAAGAAGCCTTAAATCACAGTTACTCTGTTTTAAAGAGATAAACTACTTTTTGAAAAAAAACGGCTTTCCATTTTCCACAGTTTTGAGAAAACAAAATTCATTCCTTCTACATGAGAAAGGATGTAAGATCTTCTTCAATACAAATCATTGCTCTTTTCAGAATAAGCCTTACCTAAGGGAACAATGTTTTCCACAAACTCTTATTTGGAAAAATAAATGAGGAGCACAACATTCCATCAACATATCCAGAACAAAATTTTTCCTGCTTTTTTTTTTATTTTTTTTTTTTTTTTTTTTTTTTATTTTAAATAACCAACCCTGTGAAATGCTTACAGGACAGACCACAACAGACCTACAGGTAAACACTGCACATTCTCCCAGGTTTTTGCTACATTACAGTTATGCAAATATTCATCATCTGTGAGGCCTTACCTTTCAACACTTTTACAGATTGTTAATTCCCCTCTTTCCCATTCCCTTTAGGCTCTTTTCTACTCCACTAAGCTTTCTCCAATGTGTACTCAAGATATTTGAATGTTCAAATAACATTTCTATTACTGGCAATATCAATTTATATATATGTAGGCATATGTACTTGGTTCACGCTCCTTTCCCATCAAACCTACAAAGAAAGCTAATACTTCTTAATAATGTGAATATACATAATGTGAATCTACATTTAATGATCTTAGAACAGTTTCTCATCCATCTATACCCAAATTCTCAATGCTCATACATAACTTTCTTGACTATTTAAGCATTAGACGTGCTTACCCAGTACCCAGTACTCACACAGCATTCATTTTAAATACTAACTGAATTTAGAACTATAAAAAACTGCTTTTAAAGAAGTCAGGAGAAGTATTAGAAGCTTCTTATTCAAATAGAAGTAACAGCAGTAGATGGAATACCTTATCAAACAAACCAAAGTCGTAAGTTAAATAAGGATTTCATCAACTTGAGATGTTCCCCATCGCTTATTTTCAGAATAAATCTTTTCACTGTAATTTTTTTCCAATCCTATCTTCGTGAGTTCTCCTAAGAATATGACATCAGAATTTAGATTACTCCCTTAATATAAGTAGAAGCCAACGTTCAATCATTACACTAATTACAGTCTAATAATTCTAAAAAACTGAATTAGTAAAAATCTTTTTAGATTTCAGACTACCTTTCTTCTAGCAGACCTACCTGGACTTCTACTGGGCCCTGGAATTACATCCCCAGTCCCCACAATTATTTGTCATCCCTAGCTTGTTTTCAGGCTACACTGACTATTCATTCCCCCAGACAAACCTCAGACAGAGTTTAGGCTAAGCATGGACCCATGCTCAGCACCATTCCCAATGGGAATGGGCCTGCAGCCCAGCCTCAACAAAGAGGATCTCAGAGTATGGATGCAGGCTCTTCCACACCACTGGCCTTAAATATCACAGAACAATCCTAATCCCATTTATCGACTAACACTGAGGTAACCACAGGAATCGCAGGACAAGTAACTTTTGCTTCAAGTTTTTGATCCAGATTTCAAGATATCTTATTGACTATGCTCAATGCTTTACCTCTAATCCTTGCAAATATTAGTCACATTGTCTGCTGCATTCTGAAGAAGTAAATGGTGCCTTTTGAAGGCAGGCAAAATATTGTGATGTCAGGCAAAAAAGGGCCACCGAACATGTCAGCTATACTGCTGTAACTCAGAGGCAAATATCAGACCGTGCCTACAGACACAGTTCTCACTAAGAGAAGAGTAAGTTAATCACATTTCACCACTGTGCACGACCAAACACACAAGGCAGTTCATAGGTATTAGCTGACATGCAGGAAGCTCTCGTTTTATCCAACTGCAGAGCAGCTCACCCATTTTTCAACTATGCAGACACCAACATTAGGTGTGTAAAAGCTGTGGTGCTTATAAGGCTGGGTATTTCTGAACACTTGCACACAAATACATCAAGAGAGGCAGCGACAGCTATCACTTGGTCTCTTCATAGCTCAGAGCCTCAGAATTATGCACGCAAGGCTAGCCACACTTTATTGCGAGTGAGACAGCACAGGTCCCACAACACATGACTGGCAAATACTCTTTTCTTCAAGACAACATGGAAGAACCATTTCAGCTGCACTGGTCAAGCAGGAGTTGAAGGAAGGCCCTTCTGAACTTAACATCTGATTTGGCAGCTAAGTCCCAAGCTCTGCTTGTGCTGCTTGGCTACCTGCACCACAAGGCTGCTGTACCACCTCTAGTGCTGACCTGCCCCTAAGGCAGGCAGAGGATGTGGCAAGTTGCTCTCCTAGAGTGAGCCCTGATGTTCAGCTGGAGGAAAGGTTACCAGACGGCTGCTGTCTTGGCAAGGTTAACTAGGTTATCCACATTAATATTAATTGTGAAGACACAGCTGTGCCTTAACTTCCAGACACCACAGTAAATAGATGAGGCAATAGGCTGTAAAAGAAATCAACGTCTTGGGAACATTAAACCTGTTTCTATTCATTCTGCACTAAACACAGTTTTAAACAGAAGGGGAGTTTAAGACAAAAATACATATCCCAGAAATGAACTATGGAGGAAATTCACAATCCTGGTGAAATGTTGTTACTTGGGTAGTTCAGATAGACAGAAACACGTAGCTGAAACAGCAGCTACCAAGAATAGCTCCGGTGATATTTGATGCAACATAAGGTCACAAAGGCAACATTCAGAGACAGGTGAGAGGAGATTCACAGATTTCAGAGTCAATGAATTCCAATCTGACTTCGTAGGGCTTTTTGATGGCTAAGAGAAGCTTTAGTCTCATAACAAAGACAGAAAGCAGGAAGTCTGTTCCTTTGGCTGGCAAGCTGAAATTTAATTTTAAAAATAAAGAGAAGAAGAAAAGAATTACAATTTGCTTCAACCACAGCAAGCATTCAAGGTCTGTCAGTAACAAAGTCTACATTCAAACTATGCTATGTGAGACCATGCAAGACTTTGCAAGAATTTCTTAGCTCATTTCCATGTCTCCAATTTGCTGCAAAGAAACTCCTCTAGCAGATAATCCCTCCTTTGAACTAAAGTAGGCCCACATGCAGCAGTATCTGCCTGAAGGATTCAACCAGCCAATGCCAATCCTCCAGGTTTGGCTGGAGTATCTGCCACATCAGGATGGGACGCCAGGTCAGGGCAGTCCTGGAAGTGTATTAGTGGAAAGAGGGACACGGAAGGCACCTTCTATTCACTTCTGTCAATCTTGATTTATCCCATATGCTTTTCCTTTTATGCAGACAAGAAGCTGCAACGCAGTCTCGGTTCCTTTCTTTGAGCAACCTGTATAAAACTGGAAATGAGCACTCACTATGGAGGAAAAGATGACTTCATATTGGGCAAGGAAGCAACAACACAGTGCACGCAACCAGATTCAGTAACGAGCTGCTTATCAGCCTGCACTGAAGGGAAGCCAATAATGGCATTACTGGAGACGGGTCATCTTTGATAGCTCCATAAGGGCCCTGCACACACACTCAGCAAGCCAGAAAATCTGAGCTGTTGACTGAACCTGGCTGCTGGCCTCAGGCCTGCCCAGTTCAGTTTGCTTAGAGACTGTGCGACCAGACCCCCGCCCCTGCCAATTCGTTATCATGCTGGGCTCCCAGGTCCCTGCAGAGCAGCCAGTGCTTGCTGCTCCCTAACAAGCTCCTCAGAGTTTCCATCCTCTTATCTGGATGACAGATTAGAAGGTATTACAAAGAAGGGAAAACATGGTTATCTTCCAAATCCTTACTATTGTTTTTTCTAAAAAGTTCTCCAACAGCCTGCTGCAGCCCAGTTCTGTTGGAACTGGTTTCCTGCCACAGGTCACTGTGATTCCCCTGCTCACAAAGGACATTACCAGTACTTCTCACAAAGATTTCTACCTACTTGAGTGCCATAAACCTAAGTTGGTATTCCTGACGCTCACAGCTTCACACGGGTGGCCAAGATTGAACACAATAGCAGAATTCCCCTGGCAGCAGCTCTTTGTGGAAGTTTTACCATATAATAACAGTCCAGCATGGTGTTTCATCCTATTTGAATTTTTGATGTTTATATACATCAGTAAACTAAAAGCTATGATAGCCCTAGAAGCAAAGAGCAGAATTGACACTTTCTTCCATGCTGTAATGCTATAATATGATGGAAAGTACAGTGATAGTAGCAGAGTGGCACAGTCTTCAGCAACAGCGAATAAGAACATGCCCAAACACAGCTGCCGTGGATGCAGAAGCAAAGAAAGAAACTGCTTATTTTTGGAAGGACTCAGGTAGACAGGGATCTCTCCAGAGAGATATCTTCACCTCCACTGCCAACCCTTAAATGAAGTCTGGGAAGCACTGCATGCACCTGAGCTCCCCTGGGTTGGTCCTGCCTTCCCACCAGGTGCTCAGTCACTGTTTCAGGCTGTGATTTAGCATTTCCATTACACATGCCAATCTAGAATTTGATTTCCTTTCACCCTCTCTCTCCTGCATGCTCTCACAGTAAGTCAGTTTTAATAGCCTTGAAATTTGTTCTGATTCTCTGGCAAATGCTCAAATCATTCTCATGCAAATGTACAGAGAAATGTTATTGCAGTATTCAGGTCTAGTTTTGGACTTCCCTGCTTGCTAAACCAGAGAAAACATTCAGGCAGCTTTTTATCTGACCCTTGGCATACAGTGGACCGTGGGCAGAAGCTGAGAGCATAACCCCTCACAATTCAATCCTTTTGAGAAGACACAGATACCTATGGGCCTTTTAAGCCAAACACTGATGCTAATTCAGATTCCTAAAGAAATTGGCATCATTGGAAAATTAACCTGGACTGCTGCATGGAAAATCTCAATTTTGGCAGGATTTAGCAGAAGATTGTGCTCTTTGTTTTGTGCATCACCATGTTACATCAGCCCTTACTGATAAACTTCATCCAGTTTGCACTGAGGCTTTATAACCCTCAGCCACCACTTCTTGGCTGTGCTGGACAACGGAGTTTTCTGTAGAGTGGGTGGTCTGAGGGCTGGGTATTAAAATTAGCATAACACACACAGCATTTTTTCAAAATATGTATTTTCCAAACACTGATTATTTTGCCAGCTAATTTTATATGAATTCCTGGAGCACAAGACTCTCCCAGCTCCCTTAAGAGAGGTTTCTTCCTAGCTATTTAGTTTCTTCCCAGTAACATTATACTGGTGCAGTGAACTTGCTCTACAGTTCTCCCACCTCCAACACTGAGTTACTCAGGCTAGGGGCTGGAGAGATTCATTTTCAGTAAAAACAATAAAAGACATTATCTGGAACACATTAGACTGATCTTCCTATCAAGCCTTCATGTAAAAGACAGTATCTTTATCTCAATTCTTGACACTGCCTCTAAGACTTTCATTGCTTCCTAATTTCCTGAACAATTTTCTGAGATCCGGAATGATTTAGTGATTTATGTTACTGGTGTTACCATTTAGTCTACTTGGAAATTGAAAGAAAAAGAAAAAAAAAAAAAAAATCCAACACCAAAAAGTGTTTAATCTAATCTACTTCAAGAAAAATTGAAGAGTTAACTACATACACTTCATAACTGCTTGTATAGTAGCAAATAACAACAAAAGCCTCTCACGGCAGCTATGCTGCCCTGTGCACTGCACAGCAAGCACTGAAATGATGGATCAACCTTACAGCTGAACACCCCCATACTCTTTTCTAATCAAAAGCTCAAAAAAAAAGAAAAAAAAAGGTAAGGGAGACACCTGTTTTTTATTTTACTTCTTTAAAACATCCATAGTTCAGATAACGCTGTGCAGACACCTATCAGAAAATTTGAATCAAGCTTTATCAAGACTGTATAAACAAACTAATATCACACTCACAGAAACTGCATCAAAAAATGCTGTCCTAACAGCAAAAATCATCTCCAGAATGGAAGGGCATTAAGTGATAGAACACAACTATCACAATACAGCCAGCCAGGAGCATGCAGAAAGCCAAGCTTGCACGAACCACGCTCTTAAAATGAAAAGTTGCCATCAGCCTATCATGAGATCTGGAGACATGTTTACAAAAACAGGAATTCACCGGTGGTGAAAAAAAATCAATTCAAAAATGAGAAACAAGTGGAAGAGGCTGCCCAGAGAAGTTGTGGAGTCTCCTTTTCCAGGGATATTCAAGACCTGCCTGGACGCTTTTCTGTGTAACCTGCTGTAGGGAATCTGCTTTAGCAGGGGGTGGATGAGATGATCTCCAGAGGCCCCTTCCAACCTCTCTGATTCTGTGATTGTGTAATGGGGCTGCACAGAATTGTTGTGGTGCACAAAAGCTGTCAGGGCTGAGCCCATCCCGTTCCCACTCGGAGCAGGGCAGATGGGGGCACTGGGACAGCCCTAGCCAGCCCCAACATCTCCCTGGAGATGGAAACAGGCTGAGGCCAAGACAGCACGTGGGTCCATAGGTGGACCCAGCGTAGCACGGCTGTGGGAAGCCAGAGACAGGCCCTGCTATGGACTAGTTCAGGGATCAGTTGTTTTTAAACAGTGAGAAAGGCAATCCTGAATTCACCTTGTTCAAGTTCTATAAACATTGTGGAAGATCAAATGTGATCAAATAGCTGAGCAGCCTCAATGCATTTAAGATTTCACTGGGTGCAACAGTGACACTGAAACAGTGAACAGATACTGAAATTCAAATATTAGCGTCTTTAAATTACTTGCATTAAAAGTAAATAAGATTTTTTAGTAGAAGTAGTATAAAGCATACAAGGTAAGTCAAGTGCAATGTTGGTCCTTCTTCACATGAGCATCATGGATGATAATCTACTTTGGTATCAGTATGCTAGTAATATAACTGTCCAATCCCAACAAGTAAATAGGCACATGCTACTTAATATGTCAAAATATTTCCTTAGCAAAACAGAAATCCTACTCAAGAAGTGGTTGGAAAAATCAGAATAACAAACAAAATCATAAAGAGATACATATATATTTAGACAAGTAAGGTTACAATGCACAAGCTAGTGGATAATCAAATCCAGTGAGGCAGAATCACAGAATCATTGAGAATGGAAAAGGCCTTCAAGACCACCCTGTTCACCACCAACCTGATCTACCAATTCCCATCACTAAACCACTTTGCTTAGTGCCATGACCAGGAATGGGAATCCCAGCACTACCCTGGGCAGCCAACTCCAACGTATATCCACCTCATCCATGAACAAATTTTTTCCTAACATCCAATCTAAACCTCCCTGTTTCATCTCTCTCCAGAGAAACTAAGCAAGCCACTGCAATGGCTAAATATCTGAATAAACACTTAAACAGGAACTCAGTCTTGAAGAAGACAATTTGAGCTTCCTTTCCTCACAACACCCTTTAAGAAAGCTGCCATGTTCTTGAGGAAGAAACCGCAAAAAAGAAAATACGAAGCATCAGAACACAGCTATCTCTAAGCAGCCTGCATAGCCATATACAATCACTTTATTACAAATTTTAAAAGAACTAAGACATCAGAGAGAAAGACTGCTTATAAAAACAAGCCCTGTAATTTACTGCTGTTCTCCAGATTGTTTTCATTATAAATGAAGAAGCTTGAGAAATTACTGACGTAGCTCATTAGTTCCACCAGGAAGTGGTGGGAAATAGGAAAGCATAACTAAAAATAAATAAATAAATCCACAACTGGGAAAGATATTCAGAATATAATGCCAAACTTCCATCATTTCTGGAATGATAAATCAAACTCCTCTAATTGCTTAACCTTCTCCGAGTTAAAAACAAAAAGGTCTGTACCTTACTGTCACAGAATTGTAGGGGTTGGAAGGGACCTCTAGAGATCATCGAGACCAACCCCCGTATGTATACATGCATTTGTACACACACACACACACACACACAGGCTTTGGAAAGATTTTTTTTTTTTTTTTAAATGAAGGAATGGGCTAAAAGCAACTCAGAAACAGCATGTAATCCTTTCGCAGGCTGAAAAATGACTTATAGAAGAGCTAACTCTTGAATCTTGGCTGCCTTCCGATGCGAAAAGAATGATGTGGTTTTCCAGAAATCATCAATGCATTCTGCATTTGGTTTGGAGAAGGAAGCAAATTTTAAAAAATGGATATTCTCTAGTGATGCAAACGTACTGAGACAGGAGGAAGTCCAGAATTTGAAGTCTCATAAACAACTATCAAATCTGGAAAAATTATCAGACTATGGCTAGAAATGAAATAATTTCAACAGACAGTAAAAAAAAAATATTTGAAATTTAAAAAAAGCTGAGCATCACTGAACTACCAACGCCATCAGTGGAAAACTGCTTTCTACAGGCAAAGAGAAAAATAAAATCCTATGCCTGGAATGCTAGAGCTACCCAAAAGGAAAAAATAAGAATAAAAAAAGTGGAGTGAGTTCTTAAACTTTTGTCAAAGATATTTAACATAAAATAGTAATGCAAGAAAACATAACAAAAATGAAGAGGAGACCCAAAATGTTAATTATATTCTCTTTTCTTATTTGCTAGCCCGACAAAACCAAATTGCAGAAAGAAGCCTTTATCTCACATAGCATCTAAACCATCTGTCAACACTAAATGTCAAAGTGATTGTGATAAGTACTGCTAAAGTTTATTTATTGAGGAAAAAGAATGTGCAAATAAATCACCTTACAATTATTTATCAGCTGATTCATTAAGCTAATACTTGGAAAACAAGTGTTGGGCATTTAAAATGCAGTTAAGATGTAGAATAGCTTTCAGGATATTGCATAATTACTTGTCCCAGTTGCACACAGCAGGTGAGCAGTGCTTGTTTTCATCGGCACTGCGAGGTGCAAGCACAGGAACAGCAACTCTTACCCTGAAGAGCATTGCTCATACACTCAAGTGTGGGTCAGAGTACTGAAACCAAAAGCAAATGAAATTCAGTAATTTCAAAGGAAGTGATGTTAATGATATTCCCAATCATGTCTGTCACCTGGATGTGCTCCCCTCTCTTAGCACTTTCACTGACAGGGATTAAACTCACCACTTGAAATGCTCTTGCAGTAGGACACCAGTCTGGGACTTCAGTCCCAGCCAGCTTTATTCAGGCTCTAGAAATTCAAGTGCACAACAGAAACTACTGCATAAGCACATAACCTCAGAAACCTTGTCCCACACAGAGACACAGTTTACATTAGATTGATGAAAAGCTCAAAGATTTCTCTCCAGCTTCAACCTCAATTTGGGAAGGGAACAGATTTGCAGTAGCAACCAAGGCCTTGCTGCTCCCCAGGACCAACACCAGTGCTCACCTGGTGCTCCATCCTCCAGCAGCAGGCAGGAGGAGATAGAAACTGAGGTCTCCTCTTTTTTTCACCACAAATGGGTGAAAAAGTCTGAGGTAAAAGCATGATTCACTGCCCTGTAAAGCAGTGCAGTGGGTGTGGAAGCACATCCCACATGAAGTCTCTGAGAAAGAAAGTCCATCTTTGGTATGCACCTGGTACCTGCAGGTCCAACAAGGAGCCCAGCCCACAGCTAAACTGTAACTTGAGTAATGGCATAAAGTAAAAAGACATTTTTTACTAGAGCAGACCAGGACATGCAAGTTTTGGTGAAGGTCCTAAAGAAGGTGAAAGACAGAAAAACAGAGGTAGGTCAACTCAACAAAGCATACTGGTTGGAGAAATACAAAGAAATATTCTAACATCCATCAGAAATAATAAGACATCTATCAACGTTCCAGTACCACATCTAAATCTCCAACAGACTATTCACAGTGTTGCTCACTGAAACCACTACATCCAGACATCTACTTGTAGTACCAACTTCAGAATATATTTCATACACAGAATAAAGATGATTGCCTGCTTTCTAGCGTTATTTAATTAAATCCATACATTTGGTATTAAATTGCAAATTACTGTGATGACGTACATGCTGTCAAAAGTGTAAACTTAATTCTTTAAAGTCTCTTGAGTATTATGTTATTACCAAAGCTAAGGAAAAAAAGAAGTTTCAGTATCATAGTCAATATATAAAGACACAAATGCGTATTGTTTCTCAGACACTAATTTGTAATGTTTACAAATTAGACTACAATGTAGATGATGAAGATTTGATGCTGCTCAGTGCTGTCTGGACTGCTGAATTGGTTCGATGTACAAAATCTGAAGGAAATGTACTCTAGTTTTTGCTTTTTCCATGGATAAAAAATTTAAATAGAGCTGTCCCCTAAAGAACAGTCATGAGCAAGTCAAAAGTCTATGAGTGACAGAGACCAAGGTAGCAAAGGGAGCCTTGTGATTGATGTGTACTACAGGCCACCAGATCAGTCAGAGCCTGTCGATGAGGCCTTCTACCTCCAGCTACAGGAAGCATTGCAATTGCAAGTACTCGTCCAGCTGGGGGACTTCAACCATCCAGACATCTGCTGGAAAAATAGCACAGTGAGCCATGGGCAATCCAGGAGGCTCCTGGAATGCACTGAGGATAACTTTCTGAGTCAAGTAATTGACAGCCCCACCAGAGGGGATGCAATACTGGACCTGTTGCTCACCAACGTAAAATGAATTTATTGGTGACATTGGAACTGGAGGCTGCATGGGCTGTAGTGACCATTCTATGGTTGAGTTCACACTCCAGAGGGATATGAGATGGGTGAAGAGTAAAATTAGGAGGCTAAATTTTAGGAAAGCCAACTTCCAGCTCTTCAGGGAGTTAGTCAACAAAAACACCCCGGGAAACTGTCCTCATGGGCAAGGGTGCAGAGTAGGGTTGGCAGATCTTTAAGGAGGCTTTCTTCAAGGTGCAAGAGCTCTCAATCCCCAGGTGTAGCATGTCAGGAAAGGAAGGCAAGAGACCGGTGTAGCTGAACAAGCTGAAGAGCAAGAAGAAAAGGGGCAGGCAGTGGAAACAGGGACAGGTACCATGGGAAGAGTATGAGGAAGTTGCTCAGCTGTGTACAAATGAGGTCAGGAAAGCCAAGGCCCAGCTTGAACTAAACTTGGCTAGGGATGCCAAAAAGTATTAGAAAGGCTTCTAGTTACCTCAACCAGAAAAGGAAAGTCCAGAAGGGTGTACCCTCCCCAGTGAGTGACACAGGCAAGCTGATAGTGACAGACAAGGAGAAGGCTGAGGTACTTAACAACTTTTTTGCCCCAGTCTTCCCCAATGACAGCTCTCCACACAACCCTCTAACATTTGTTTTGGTAGGAAGGGATTGGAGAAGCAATGTTCCTCCCACTGTAAGCAAAGATCAGGTTCACAATCACCTGAGGAACCCAAACATCCTCAAGTTCATGGAATGTTCAGCCTGGAGAAGAGAAGACTGTGATGTGACGTGATAGCAGCCTTTCAGTATCTAGCAGGTAGCTACAGGAAAGAAGGGGAAAGAGTCTTCAGCAGGGTCTGTGGTGACAGAAAAAGGGGAAATGGTTTTAAGCTCAAACAGGGTAGATTTAGATTAGATACAAGGAAAAAGACTTTTAAAGTGGTGAGGCACCGGAATGGGTTGCCCAATGATGTGGTTGATGCCCCATCCCTGGAGACTTTCATGGCCAGGCCCTGGGCAACCCAATCTAGCTGTGGACGTCCCTCTTCATTGCAGAGAAGTTAGAGTCCTTCTGACTCTAAGGATTCTATGATTCTGTGATATTTACATGAATCAACTTGATTTCATTTAATACATTTTGCAACAGAAAGAAGCAGCAAGTCAGAATTTGGGTTGTTATTCCCTGGGGTAGACTAGATCTGGCCTCACAAGGAGCGTATGGATTCTATTAACAAGGGCTCTATTTTAACAAATGGAAATGGGACAACACAAAAGGATCCTGTTGAGCATGATAAAATTATAAGGTAATTTCATCAAGGGACCTAATCAACTTTGGCTTTCTTCCTGTAGCTCATCTGTGTCTGTTCTTCTCTCCTTTATAGAGATGCTGAGCCAAATTCCACTTCAACTCTACTGTAAACTGGAAGTCAACAAAACTTACTTGCCAAAAAAAATTTAGCAATTGTTCTCTAAAAACTGGATAAAAGTCACAGAGCCTGAGAAAAATGCTTGCTCTTACTCTACAAGACAAAGGAAGAATCTGTATTTTCAAAAATGTACTTTTTTATTTCTAAAACCAATTTTCCTCCTGAAAATTACAATGAACTTTCCTCCAGATAAGATACTGTATTTACAATCCCTATAAAAACAGAGTTTTACTCTCATAACTAATGGGTTATACACAACACGATGATTCAGTTTCAAGCATTAAATAATGACCTGAACAACACATAGTCACTACGAGAGGAAATTCAAAGGCACAAACAGCAGTGATGTTGTCTAATTTAAAAGTCATTCAGGATAGCAATGTAACTGCTATATATGCTTCTGAAAACATTTGCACTGAAATCAGGAGCACGTTAGCAAAAAATATCTTGTTCCCAGAAGTTATGGACAACTGCACAGCAGCAGCACCTCAAGACAAATGCTTGAGTCATTTCCTAATTTCTAGGACAAAACATAAATCCTTTTTCTCTAGATTAAAAATTTATCTAAAGGAGAGGTAATTTAAAACATTAAATATTGATAAACATTGATAGCTAAGTTCCCAGCTCCTGCTGAATTTAGCAGAAGTTTTGTTCAAGCAAAAATCGCAGTATCACAAGTGCCATTCTGCTTTAAAAAAAACCTCTTCTGCTAGAACTGCTCAGGATGAATTACTATTATTATTATCATTGCTGTAAAATGTCTATCCAAATTACCATGCACATTTTCCTCTTCTACTGTGCCTAAAAGACCTTGTCACATGAGGAGCTGTGTCTGTAACCTGATCGCGCAGAACAGAAGTCTGCAAACAGGAGGTAGGGGTACCCTTTTCAGTAGCCAGTAAAAGACTTTCAGGGACTTCTCTGCTCACTCACATTTTCAGCAGCACCTTGTCTGCAATATCACTTCAAAAGATGTACAAACAATCAGACTTTTAGCCATTTTGTGACCTAAAACACATATGCTTCTCTCTAATCCCACTACAGAAGAGCCTAACTAATTTTAGATCCAAGCGGTGTAAAGTGTCATAGCTGTCACAGAGCTGGATACCTGAATCTCAGTCCAAAATGACTTCATTTTCCAACACTATTAAACTATTAACCCCACCTGATTGCTGATCTGTATTTATATGCATTATAGAATACATTAATTAAATACTGTAATTTCATGTGTTAGCTATGAAGCTGAACTATAAAAATATACTGAAGAACCAATTGAGTTCAGGAGGGCCATGTGGCTATAATCAACAGCAGATTTTGGCCTATGCTACTGAAAAGCCCATCAGAGGCCTAATCCTCCTTGTCTTACAGAAATAGTCACACTAATTGTGTAATTGCAATGCACAGAATTTAACCCTCAACATATTTGCTCAGAATCTTTGTCCTTCGTCAGATTTCTTTGCAGCTATTGACAGTTTAACTGCACATAAATATAAAAGAAAAAAAAAAGAAAAAAAAAAAAGCACTGATTGATTATATTACACACACACAAAAAAAATCACATATGCAACCATAATAAAATTAAATCAGGAAACAGGCTAACTTAATGCACCAAAGGCTAAATTCTAGTGTCCTAAACAATTACTGAGCAACAGTACCCAATAATCTTCAGCCCCAACGATCCTCGGCCCCAGACCTGGGATGAGCCTGTGCAGGTGGATGGCTGAGGCCAGCGTGCTCCCAGAAAAGCACTGGAGGCTGCCTACACAGATAACTTGTAAGATCTGCTCTGAACATGCCTTCAGGATCAGACCCAGGGACTGAAGTGTCTTTGTGACTATTGTTTCACCTGTTTGAAAGCGGGGCTGACTGCAAGCATTCAGCACGTGAATATTTTCACCCACCACAGAAAAATCAAGGCTTTGTTAAGTTGAACAGCTTTAATGATGTTTTACAGGAAACATTTCAGGCATGCAGCAATAAGCTGCATTCATATTTGACATTTAAAAATCTTTATTCTTTTAAGCCTGAACTTTCAAAATACTTGGGCTTAACTTTAAGCATGTGAATAAGGCCGTTTTTTATTCTACAAAGTACTTAATTCTGTCCATGCTGTAGTTCTAGCAAAATGGTGGAATACATTCTCTGAATTATGTGCTTTAAACAGCATGGAGAAAAAAAAAAAAAAAGGAATATATGATCTGATTTTCATGCAAAAGATTGCTAGAGATAAGCAAACTAGATCATGGTAAATAATGAAAGCTCCCTCACCCAAAAAGCCATCTGGTCACAACAAGCCTTTTTGTACAGTGATGTCTGACATTGACTTTTCTCTTAATTTTTCCATGCTTCACCAACTCCTGGTTTAGGCTGTAAAAAAGCCATAATTAATATTTCTGTGATTGCTACTTATGATGTTGCTGACTCAGTGGGAATTTGGAAGTACCAAAAAAGCAATTTAACAGACCTTCATTTGATCTCTGCCCCAATTCTCCTCTCAAAGATATTTGAATTTATACAAAATCCCACCTGTCTTAGTCATCCAAGCAAGTATATTTTAAAGCCAAGGAGACAGAACCACAGATCAAATACTCCATCCAACTCAACTTCAGAAACCATCCGGAGATGTTCACACAGCCAAAGCCTCACTGAATTGGCTGGCATTCAGGTTCTCAATATTTGATTCCAACAAAATTAAGAATTCCTCAACTGATTTCAAGCAAACCTTTCACACTACTCAAATCAGCAAGATCTGGTTCATATTTAGGATGAGGCACAGTTAAAATAATTCCATCCCCAAACAGTATGAATCAAAATGGCAGCAGGACTTTTTACTTAAAGGAACACTGAACCAAAGGAAGGCACTGGTTGTACATTTTTTATGTGGCCCAAAGAGTCAATTAATTTTGCCTGATTTCATAACACAAATGTCACTGCTTTTCCATCCTTAATTGAACACATTTTCTGTCAGCTAAAATACTTCATATTTCCAGGAAGGCTGACTTGCTGTAGGCAACACGCAAAGAACAAAGGAAGCCACAGTGTCACCATGCTGAAAACCTGGGTGCTGACAAAGGACTGAGTGATGCACAGCCAGGCAATGTGCATGTACCTGCATGGAGCAGCAAATGAATGATGCTATTTCTCTGAATACGAAAGTGATCAGCTCCAGGGCTTGAAGGTAACAGCACCTGAGGAGAGGTGAGAGAATAACACCATCGATGGAAAATCCTTACACAGCCTGCAAAACTGATACCTATATGCCACCAGGTTTTGTTACACCAAAGTAGTAAGAAAAATTAAAAGCATTAAGCCAATTTCTCATGAGTATTTCTTTCTGAATGCAAAACCCAAAGCCCTGAAGCAGAAGCGCTGACTCAGAGTCCAGAACAAGATTTCTGGAAGTTGTCATTAAGGCCCCTGAGTTCAAAATACAAACAAGAAGTTTCAGAAAATCGCTGATTTCAGAGCTGGGCCTAAGTCTGACACTGAACAAATGCAGAAAATTCCAAATTCCTAAAATACCAAAGCGTCTTCGTTTTCAGCACCTGCTCTGAGCAAATGATCCCTTTTTGAAGTCACACTCACGGAGATGGATGATGAGCATTCACATTTCTGATATTAATTCAAAAAACACACCCAAACAACGTGAGGACTGCTTTACTTGAATCTACCCGCAATGGAGCATTGCAACACACAAGTGGCATTGCCCTGAACCCTACTCAGGCAACCAAACACAACAGATGACCCACTAGCTCTTGTCCAACACTGACTTGATCCTCAGAAAACAGAGCTGCTTCAGCTGGAAACAGAGAATGACATTTCTTCAGCCTAAAGAGAAATGCTATTACTGAAGTAGAACAAAGCTGAAACTCAACCTGAGTTTGCTCTGCACAAACCTGCCCCTCTTGCAGCAAGCTGCCAGTATTCTAAAGAAGCAGTGGCCACGTGTCCAATCTGAAGAAAATATTTATGTGACACCTTTCCTCTCATTGACAACAATGCAGGCCAACTGTATTCACAAATTCACAGCATTAAAAGGTCGGCATGGACCAGAAAACCTCATATATTTTCAACTTCTATAGTCTATGTGGTATTAAGAACATTGTTGAATAACTGTAATCTCTGTCTTAGTTAACTCCATGAAACAGCTCTTTTCCAGAAAGCGCAACCTTGTTGTCATCATTAGGCAATTTCAATAATGTTGTCAAATAATTTTGACAAATGTGAATGTTTCAATAATGATGTCAAAGGGAGGAAACTTTGTTACATAATTGCTCAAAGTTTTGCAGAAAAGAGGGCTGTTGCAACTGGAATTTAAATATTTGCTACAGGAACAGAAAAAAAGAAAAGGAGGGGGACTCATAAGTCTTGATGTATGTCTTACTTAAGACCTATGCCAGAGTAAATCTAATGAATGCACTGTATGTAAAGACATTGATCTTCAGGTACTTAATGCTCAAATCACGTCGGAATGCAACAACACACAGCCACCATCTGGTAGAGATGGCATCTAATATTTTTAAACTCAAATGTATCCAAATCTATGGGACATTTTCTTATTGCGAAGTCAGGAGAAACAATTTATCAGTAAGATTGCAGCTAACAATAATTTCATTATTTTTAGTTCCCAGGCAATGGTGATATGACAAACAAAGTAACAGACTGATTTTTACAGTTCATTTACAACCTCCCAGAGGAATCAAAAGCAGTTTTAGATAAAGCTGAACTCCTAGCTATATTTGTATTATTCCTCATCTTCCTGTTCAATCGCAAATAAGATATGAAATGTGTCAAATATTTCTGGCAAAATATTTGGACACTTCAATGCCCCTATCGCAGTAAAGGCTTTGCCTCCATCAGCAGCACCTATAGAAATTTATAGCAGCAATTTGTGCCCTTAAGTAGCTTGACTGGATATGATCTCTGAATCCTCTGAGATAACATGGCTTTTTTTTTTTTTTTTTTTTTTTTTTTTCTATCCATTAGAATACTTTAGAAATACTGCCACTGAAATAAGCAAATCAAGAAGAAAAACATGATGGCCAGCAACAGAATTGACCAGGAGTCAGAAAACAATATTTTCTCACATAGCAAACAGCTCCTCTGTGCTATCTCAGATTTAGCAACAGTTGCCTAATTATTTACTGCCACAGCCATGGTCAGCAGGCAGTCTGGAGCAACAAAGTCATTGACTTTGCACAGCCTTCCAGCCCGGTGGCCTATTCTGACCAGTGAAAAAGACGAGGAGCAAAATCTGAATTTTCTACCTTGAAACAGGGGAGTGATTTTTTTCCCCAAACCCAAAGGCCCGGATGTCTTAATGGTGTGGCATCACATGACCCCCGGCCTTCCAAGGCAGGCGGTGAATCCTGTACAGCTGACTCTGCTAGTTACAGCACTCAACAGCTGGGGCACACATAGTTTGGCACCCTGATAACGCCCGAAATGAACACAAGAGCATTCTGCTCTTGTGAAGAGGAAATAAACTCCTAAAAAAAAAGAAACGTTAGCATTAACACTGCTGATTGAAGCTCACCTTAAAACCATGAAGGCAACATGTTTTGCATTTGGTTCAGAAAAACAATAAAGGCAGTGTTTACAGAACTGAGAAATTTGGAGAAATGGCACTCCCTCTTCAAAGCATATATTGTAGCAATTCTTTTCTGATTAGATCAGCTCCCATAGCAAGTCATCAGCACAACAATCACTGCAGTGAAGTCATACCACTGGGACTCCGATGGGAAATCACGAGCTGCTTGGAAACACATTTTGAAAAATAATGCTTTCTCCAGGTTTCCAATATATCATAATTAAAACAAGTCCGAATCTTCACCTTTGCTCCCAATGGCTGAATAAAACACACCTCAAACAGCAAAGCACGGCATGCCGGTACGCTCAATGTGACACTAAACATTAAGGCAGCAGAAATCGGATCCTTCTGAGCAATTTCAGGATTCAGCTATCACTGTGAGCAGCACGTCAGTGGGCACCATGCAGCCCCCACAATGCCATCAGCTCTAACACTTCCAGAGTTTATTTTTTATTAAAAATGTGAATTAGTTTTAGGAGTTTATTTTAATGAAAATCCACTTGCCCACCAACACTGAAAAACCAAATATCTCAGCCCTCGTGCAGTTAAGCTCTCTGGAATAAGGGAAATTAGGCCTGCAGTCCCTTCCAGACCTGTAAGCAAGCAGACCTGAGCTGAACTGCAAATATAGGGTAACGTGAAGCAGAATAGAAGCGTTTTAAATTAGAACCAGGACAGGAAAATAGGTTCCCTCAGTGTAATTTCATTTGTGTTCGGTTTTTTGTTTGTTCGTTTCTTTGTTTACAGAGTGAACAGTCCACCCACTTATAATTTTTGCAAAAATTAATTTAGCTGCATACAAAGTAATTGGATGACATAAAAAGAAACTGAGCATAGAGTAAAGGCATCCTTTTGAAGATGATCTATTCCAAGCCATAATTGTTGCTCATCTAAAATGCACTAAAGCATTTCAGTATCAAAGTGGTGCACATGCTCCATAGCTGCATTGACACAATGGGCAACAGACACAAAGGAGTCATTAGCCAGTGCTGTTAATGACACATGAAATGCAAGTGGCACAGGTACCAAGTATGCTCAGGCTAGCAGGTTCCCATTTCACAGCAGCCATCCAGACCGTTTCTTATTTTTCAAGACTTTGCCACAACCAACCAGGATTAAAGAAATTCTGCTATCAGCATCATCAAATCAAGCTGTCTTACATCATGCCACTCCCTTTCCCATCAGTGGGAACCATTTAACCAAAACCTTTACAACTGAATGCAGGCATAGGGCTGAAAAGACACAACCTGTCACAATAAGTACTTGAGATATAAAATGGAACCAATCTTTTTCCCAAATATCACTGAAGGACTCAGCACAGCAAATGCCAGCGTGTGATGCGACACCATAACAACTATTTCTGGGACAAGCATCTGATCCGAGCTGTTTGCTCCAAGCGCTTTCACTTAAATTAAAATCAGATCTGTAACACTTTCAAGAAACATTTTCACATTTTGTAGTGGCCAATGCTCTGAATAGCACTCTCGAATCACATCTCCCAAACGATCTCTTCTATCCCACTTAGTTTCAAAAAGCCATGTAATTTACATGCCTAATAAGCTAAATTTAGTTGCATACATCTTTGTCGTGCTAAGTGCCTCTTTTCCCCTGTATTTTCCCTGCTTTCAATGACAAAACTCAGGTGCTACGTGCGCTAAGATCCTCCTTTGCCTGGCTACAAAAACAAGATTAAAAAACGGTGGAAAAATCAGCACAAGCTTTCAGGGCAGCTAAACGGACACTGAGACGCTGCCCGCATTTCATAGGGGAAAGTGGAGAACGGCGAATAAAAAAGAAAACCCATCAGCACCAGTCATCATCGCCTTTCTCCCCACAGCAGCAGAGCTCGGTGCGGGCGCCCCGCGGCCCCTCCGCCCGCTCCCTCCCTCCCGGGGGAGCAGCCCGCACCGCCGCCCTGCACCTGCCGGCCGCCCTACCTTTGTATCTCTCCAACACATCCTCGTAGGCTTGCAGGTACTCCTGCTCCTCGGCATAGAAGTACGCGCCAGGAGAGAGGTAGCCAGCCATGGCCGGGGGCCGCTAGCGCTGCCCACCGCCCCGCTCGTCTCCCGAAGGCAAGCAGCCTTGGGAACGGCCAAGAAGCGAAAAAAAAATAAAATTAAAGGGGCGAAAAAAAAAAAAGACTGCCTGCTGGAGGAGGGTGGGTGGAGGCGGCAGAGGAGGACGCTGCCGGCCTGGCCGAGGAAACGCCCATGCTCGGGTTTCAGCAGCCGCCCCTCGCAGCACGCAGGGGGCGGCCCCAGCCCGGCCACCTCCCGCCCGGCTCCGGCCCTCCGCTTCGGGGCGCGCCGCGAGCGCCGCCGCCGGCGCTTCTCAGTCCTCCCCCACCTTCCTCTGCCGCCGGCGAAGATCCGGCCCGCGGGGGGGCCCCGTAAGCAGGGAAAGAAGGAAGCGCCGGCGTCCCCCGGGAGCGCCGAGCCCCGCCGCATCCTCCCGACGCCCGTTCACGTACACGCTGCTCCCGAACCCCCGCCCGCCTTCTCACTGCCCGGGGGCTGTGGCCGCCCCGTCCACCGGGAGCCGCGATAACACCGCGACCCTCCCACGGCCCCTGCGGCTTCGCATCAAAGTTAAACGCGCGCACCTGCCCGCAGCCCGGCCCTCCCGCCCAGCCCGGCCGCAGCGCTTAGTCACCGCGCTCGGGAGGGCATCGCGCGTTGGCCCCATCCGCCCCTTACCGGCGATGCGCAGCACGGCCCGCTCGGCCGGGTCCAGCACGGAGCCACCGTGGATCTTCCTCTTGGAGCGTTCGTGCTTGGGCAGGTTCCAGGGCAGCGTGTCCCCCGGTGCCGGCGACCCCGTGCCCGACTTCTGGCTGAGGTCTTCCTCCTCGGAGAGATCGGCGGAGGACGACATGGAGCAGCGGTAGGACGCGGTGCCGGAGCTCTGCACGGGGAGACACAGACACACGGGGCCGTGGGTGCGCGGGAGGACGCGCGGGGGTCCCCGAGCCGGACGCGTGGCGTGGGAAAGCGTCCCTGAGGCGTGGGGTGGGGGGACGCAAAAACCGGGGCCGGGGAAGAGGAACGCCGCTCACCATCGCCGCGAAGGCACCGTCGGGCGATCCTCCGAACCCGGAGGCGGCCTTATGGGGTCTTGCTCGGAGGGATGGATGCCCGCGGCTCCGAGCCCTCCGCCCGCTGCTCCCACAATGAAGCCGGCGGTGACAACAAACCCTCCCGCTGCCAACCGCCGGCGTTTGGCTCCCCCGCCCGGGCGAGGGGCAGAGCTGCCGGCGCCGGTCCGAGAACGCGGCAGGAAAACGCCCGCCCGCCCCCGCAGGGCCGCCCGCACCGCACGGCCCCGACCCCGGCCGGGGGGTCCTTCGGGTCGGCCACGATGAGCACCGCCCGCACCGCGCTGAAGGCGGCAATTTTCCCCGGGAGTACTTTTGGAGATGTAAATAAGCGCGGTTGCAGTGCGGGGAGATGTTGCTGCCGTCCTCGCTGTCCTTTCCGAAGGGTGTGGAAGGAAGCGGAGATATCGGAATGATGAGGTTTGCACGGCAGAGCTGAGGATGAGGATGCAGCGCACCCTCACAGGTCACCAGGGCAGGAGGGAGGGCTGCTGGGGCCTCTCCTCTGTGCCTTCTCTCTGCCGAGATGTGATGCCTGCAGGGGATAGGCGACAGCGACACCTTCGATTTGGGATTAGAGATGGGCACTACCATGTTCTCCTTTTGAAAACGCAGCCAGATGTGGGCCTGGGTTCTGTATCTGGTTTTTAGGGCTATGCCAACCTCACCTGAGAGAGGCACACACTTTTGGGCACTTGGCAGCCCTCATCCAGGCCATGCAGGCTTCAGGCTGTTGGATAACAGAAGTGCCTATGTTTTAGGCCTGCTCAGGAGCGCTCTTATCTAGGATGTGCCTTGAAATCCATATGGCTCTGCTTACAGAAGAAATTTATGCTGTGAATGAGTTCTGATAAAATTCCTTGCTGTTGTCTGAACAGTTCTCTTATCGGCACTCATGGGATGGGCAAATGAGCCACTATTATTACATCAGGGGTATTTACCCTTTAAAAAACACATAGTTCAGAGAAACAGTGTGATGCACAATGTGCTACTCACAGAACTGCCAATAATATAAACGATCTGCTTAGCTCCCTTATTTAAAGAAGGAATCCCCCATGTAAATAAGGCCATCTCTTATTCCTGGACACTTTGCTGACCTTGTTCACTGCACTGCCAAGCCTCTTTTCTCCCTCCAGCACTGGATAGCCAAGTCCAGAGGGCAGGGAAGAAAGAAATGGATGCTTACAAGTAACTGACTGAATTCTTGATCGCTATATAGCAAAGAATAAACAGCATGAGGCAGCACGGGAGAATAGGGTTCCTGTGGCCTGTCCACAGCTCCACATTGTGCAACAACAGTGTTCTCTGCAATCCCAGCATCCTGCTTTGGACCTGTGCCTTCCATTGGTGCTCAGTGCTCCATGAGGACACGAATTTTGCCTTTCAGCATCTTCACCTTCTTCCTTCCTAGTTTGTAACAGGAAGACTGGAAGCAATACTTTGTTGATATTTATATAGCAACGGGAATATACAAAGTAGAATGGCAGTTGTTACTGAAGCTTTGACGAAAGAGATCTGAACCCTACGTTTACCTCTCAAAGTGCAATATAATTTTTATCCAGAAAGTTTCCCATTCCTCAAAGGAGCCCTTGGTAGCCTTTCTCACTGATTAAATAACTCGTTTCATAGCTGCTCTTACACTTAGAAACCAAAAGCATTGTCTGGTGATGATTCCCTGCACAACACTGAACAGGCCATGCGCTCTGTAGAGAGATCCATTCTAAGAACAAGGATGCCGTCCCTCTGACCACAGCACTGGGAGGTGAGTTCTGTGATGAGGTCCAGCTCCCACACTTTTGAGAAATTACATGGAACGGGCAGAAGTAGAACAGCCTTTGGCATCTGTGCATATTCCCATTAGCCATGCTCTTTTAAGTTGTCTTCCTTCATGCACGCACTAACAAAGCTCGTGATCTAGACCTACTTTGGTTTAAAATAAAAAATATGGAAAGCACCTCTATTGTTACACTGCTGTAAGCAAGTGGAAATTATACATACTGTACATAGTCCACTCAAACCTGGATCAGGCCCCTCCTTCCCTGCCTGCCCTGAGACACAGCGAGGGTCAGGGCTGATCCTCAGAGCAGGAAGATCCCAGCCCTGATGCTGCCGCTTACTCCGTGCCTCACTCCCATCGTGCATTCCTCCTGCTCCCTAGGCTGAGGACTCATCCATCGCCTCTGTGGTCGGACACAGCCGGGGAGAGCTGCTGGATTTGCATAGTATGTATGCCTAGAGCAGCTCGTGCACCGAAGCCTATTGGTGGCACATAAGCAAACCTGGGTTCAGTTCTGCCTGCATTAAAGCGTTAGTGCTGACGCACGGCTTCCCCGGCAGCGCCGCAGGGGGGTGCAAAGCGCCCGCAGCCAGCATCGCTCCCGGCGGCTGCGGCGGCCCAGAGAGCAGCGCGCATTGCTGTCGGTACCGCGCCGAGCCCTGCCGTCAGTGACACAGCAGTTGTCTGAGTCAGGCTCGCTGCTGCGCTGTAACTGCTAGCTAGTTTCCAGTAAGGAGGGGTGGGATTTCAAAGAAGCAACAGCACGCTTCTTGTAAGCGGGGTTTGGCGAAGGACCAAGTCATGATTCTCTCTCGAGGGGAGAAAAGAGGACTGTTTGTGGTAAGGAGGGCCCTACAGATGATAGGTGGAAAAAAGCGTAAGCTGACACGCAGCACCACACCTCCATCACATCAGGCACACCCAAACAGGATCTGATCCCGCCTGAACACTGCCGGGTTTTGCACTGTCATTCCTCAAGGGGAAAGATAAGCAGAGATTCACTTTGAACGTCATGGAATCATAGAACTGCTCAGGTTGGAAATACCTTAAAGATCATTGAGTCCAACCACAACCTTACCATACCACCCTAACAACTCTCCGCTAAATCATGTCCCTGAGCACCACATCCAAATGGTTTTTAAACACATCCAGGAATGGTGACTTAACCACCTCCTTAGGGAGCCTATTCCAGTGCTTAAAAACCCTTTCTGTAAAGAAGTTTTTCCTGATATCCAGCCTAAACTTACCCTGGCACAACTTGAGGCCATTTCCCCTCATCCTGTCACCTGTCACCAGGAAGAGATCAGCCCTGCTCTCGCTATAAAGCACCTTTCAGGTGTTAGAAGAAAGCAATAAGGTCTCCCCTCAGCCTCCTTTTTCCCAGACCAAACAGCCCCAGTTCCTTCAGTCTCTCCTCATAGGGCATATTCTCCAAGCCCTTCACAAGCCTTGTTGCCCTTCTTTGTCCCTGCTCCAGCACCTCCATGTGCCTTCTGTGCCCATGTGCCCAAAACCAAACACAGTACTTGAGGTGAGGCCTCACCAGTGCCAAGTACAGGGCCAGGATGACTTCCCTAGTGCTGCTCACCACACCATTCCTGATACAAGCCAGAATGCCATTGGCCTTCTTGGCCACCTGGGCACACTGCTGGCTCATATTCAGCCAAACATCAGCAGGCTCTGAACTGCCTGCCATGCAATCCAGGCAGCAGGAACAGCTGGGAGACTGAGACCAAATGATCATCACCTTGTAAAGTTCCCCATCTTGATGGCACTGGGGTTTGTGCTGTGCTACTGAATCATAATACAGAAGAATCTTCTCTTTGAGAAGAAATTCCATTGCAGTGGGTCCCTTAACTTTGCTTTTTGGAAGCTTTTGGGAAAGCTTCCCAAAAGCCTCGTTGCCTCATACTTCTAACTGAGATTAAACCATCAGTTTAGACACAAGTTCTTCATGTTTCATTCATACCGAAGTATTCCAGAGCTTATGGAATACATTTTCTTTTCTTTTGTGGTGTTCGTTGTGGATAATGAATAAACATGAGCAGATATAAAACACTGAATCGTGGTTTACTGAATGTGTTTCAACAAAATCCCTTATAATTTAGAATAATGTAGAGTATCATTTAGAGTACCAGTTGAATGTAACATGCTGTTTTCATCCCAGATTGAATGATATCAAAGTAGATAAAATTTTATAGTAAAACTACTTAATACATTTAAGACAAAATCTAGGGGCAATTGAATGTTCCCATTAGTAAATCTTTACCCCTTTAACCTGATTAGATGATAATGCAATGCAGAGTACAAAACACCCAATGTATGTAACCAGGCTGTGCAAGTCCCTGGGTCTGCGTGTTGTCAGAAAGCATCGAAATTCAAAACACACAGAAATAAAAGTGCAAATAAGGGCAATGCAAAAGCAACTCTGCTAAGCTGGGGGGGAGGGGGAAAGAAAAAAAAAAAAAAGAGTAAAAGAAAGGAAGAAAGAAGGAGGAAGAAGGAAGGAAGGAAGGAAAGAAAATCCACCAATGGAGACTCAGCTCTATTAAATGAGTATTTCTTCCTCTGGTTCTGTGCCAGTCATTTAAGAGCACATTCATACTTGAAAGTGCCTTCATTAACAGGATGTGTAAATGTAAGAGTAGAGTTTCTGGCTTTTTGTATAATGTTACAGAGCAGAAAGCCAGCAGGTAAATACTCTAAGTATGAAGCTCCTAAGCATCAAGAGTCTGTTTCTACATTAAACACCTTAGTGAACAGTTCTCATGAAGACTGTTTATTACTTTGTAAGGACAGTTTACATTGTCCATCTGTCTTTTTAATGGCAAGAGAGAAATAAGCATTCATTGTTTATTCCTGGGTGAGACATGAAACTACGCAGCATGTGTACCACTTCTCATGTCAGGCACCTACTGGTCTGACATGATCCCATCTTCTGTAACTTAAAAGAAAATAAATTAGTGAATATTACACCACAGAAAGCTTTTGTTTCATTTACTTCGGCTGCTGGTGATCTCTTTCAGGAGCAACAAGTTGAGAGATGGTCCACATTTATAATTCCCTGTTAACTGTCCGATGACAGTTTTCACAGGTCTCAGCCATTTTTTACCAATGGCAATGGGATAAGAGAAAAACAAGGCAGAAAACTTCCCTGCAGTTTAGAGTATATTGGTGTGTGAGGAACACCTGCTTGTAGGTTTTATTTTTCTTTCTTTTTCAAAGGAATAGGTTGGAAAGCAAGGCGTGCTTCATTTTGTGTAAGACCTGGACATAAGCAGGGCCAAATATATTCAGGCTAAAGTAGCCACATTGTGCCAAAGCTACCAGTTCTCCCAATGCACTGCTTAGTAAAACTGTACTAATTGTGATTCTCTCTGAACGTAACTTGCAAATGAATAAAATTAGATCAGCATGACAGCCCTGATATGTTCCATATTTAATCCATTCCTCTATTTCTCATCCATTTCTCTTTTCAGTTTTCCAATATGAATTGCAAGACTTAACCCTGAAGGAATGTACCTACATTTGTGGAAGCAAACAAAGTTACTGAAGATTTCTTAGAAGCGAAAATAAGAATTTCAGCTCTGAGCATCTGGGAAACTACAGTATGCAGAGTAAGTATTTTAGTTTAGCTCTATACTAAACCAATCAACAAGTGTTATTTCCATGATTTTTAAAAATTGGTGTTTCATAGATACTTATATGAGAAGTACCTAAAATGTCACAATTTCATAGCCTCAAAATTCCCAGTCTCATATGAATTATTTTTTGTAGAAGAAATGCATGTACCTCAGATGACTGCTTTATACAGCTGTTGCAAAAACCCTCTATTAACTAAAAATTAATTAATAAAAAATATTTTAGTTACAGTTATCTTGCATTTATTTAGATCCCCCTCATGTGCCAGACACAAAAGAGAATAATGCAACAGGTAGATTTAAGGTTTGAGGAGGGCACAGATGGTTTTATCTCCTTATTGAGAGCAGAAGGCAATCATGCAGCAGAGGAAGAATGTGGAATCAGAAATCATCTAGCTTCAAACACTTTTTACTGCCTTCTAAACTTCTCATTGTAGTTTTTATATATGTTTTAATAAAAAACAAATTTCTCAACCAGAAATTCTATATCAGAGTGTAAAAGAAAAGCAAGCTGAAGTATAAAATGGCTTTAGAATCTCTGATAAGCACAGATTACTTTCCAGAAAAAAAAAAAAAAAAAAAATTAAAACAAGGATTTAGAAGAAATTTAGAAGAAATGAAAATCTTAAATTGTGGTATTGATATCATAGTGTTAGTAACAAGTGTTAGCATTTTTGGCTGATACTTTACCCTCCTTTCACAATTAAACATTCATTTACTCTTTTCCAGCTGTTTCAATCCAGTGTTTTAAAACAAAGTTTCATAGCTTGACCAATTGACATTTAACCATTTAAAAAATGTAAGTTCTTACAATTACATAACACTAGTAATACTAGTGTTAGTTAGATAGTAATTAAGTTACCAAATTGTTTTCAGTTATAAAATCCATTTTTGGTTCCCTTATGTTTGGTTGAAAGTATTACCTGCACAAGCTTGAGTTTTCCTGAAAATGTTGAGACAAAGGCTGACTCAGAAGCCTGAGAGCAAAATGGATGACAATATCCAGTAGCTCTCTGTCAACACTAAGAATTAAAAAAATAAAATTGAGAGGATTCTAGGCTTTGAAACAGCTATTTTAAATCTGTAGCTGTATACAGGGCTTTTGTCATCTTTGTTAAAAGTTTGTCAACATTTGCCAGTGATAAGTCTTTGAGATATAAATATCATGTGCTATCCCTGGCACCGCAGAGTATAAAGTAGATCTCTTGAAAGCGTGGTTTTGATCTCACTGCTCTGACTACAGAGCTGCTGCAGAACCTACTGTTCTCTTGATTAGAAGTAATTTTCCTCTACTGGCACCTGAAATTTACACTTGGTCTTTAGTTTTTGAGATAACAGAATTCATTTGCTTAAATACTCCTTTTGCTTCCCTGATGCAAAGCCTGCATCATATTTCCTCTCAGCACTTTTTGGTTTTGCTGATCTGGTCAACTTCTCTTAATCTCTTATCTGCTCATCCCTGTCATCTAGTAGCCTTTCTCTGCAAAGTTAAATAGTTTAATTTATTCCTAGGCCTTAGGTGTTTACCAGTGTGATTTCACTGGATTTTTTTTCCAACAAGGCCACATTTGAACTTATAGCTAAAACCTTTGTAGGTTGGCACACACAAACCAAAGACTGTCAGAACTACAGCTGCCAGGCCACTGCTCCACCACCACAGACTGACCACGCAAACCCCATCCTCACAGCTCTTACCTCCCATCTGAGGACACCTATCATCCTCGCTGAGAAGCTGAACAGGATACTTCCAGCATGGAGATATGTAGAAAAGCTGATCTCTCTGCCTAGTAGTCACTTGCCACAGTTGCAGACTGATTGCAATGTGGGCAGGAAGCATGGAAAGCAAGGGCAGGCAGGCAGCAGACCTGATGGGCAGGAGAGAACTGTTTTTTTACATGCTCCTGGTGATTTGCTCGGCCGTGCTTAGCTAGGAAGAGGAAAAAGCCATATGATCTGAATGCAGAGAGGACAAACACCGGAACCAGGATGCTGAAGGAAAGGGCAGGAGAAATACAGCTGGACTGACAGCCTGAGGGACAAACACAGAGACTGGCTGAGCCCGGAAATACAATCTAGGGGCTGGAGCTGAAGAGAAAAAGCGTTTAAGGGCTCAACAGCCTGCATAAAGACTAGAGGATAAACAGAGCCACAGGACAACAGCTGGGACAAGTGACTGTGCTGGAAAGAGTGGACCAGGGGAGAATCAAGGATCTGATGAGCTGTTGTGAAACTGGTAGTGCCTCAGCAAAAGGCTCTGAATGGGGTTACGTGATGAACAAGGCAGACAGGAACTGAGGAGACAGTCTCCAAGAAGAGAGACAAACAGGAGCCAAGGAAGGTAAAAAGGGGGCCTCAGGGAGACACAGAAATTGAAGAGCTGGTTAGACAAGTACCTCTGAGCACCAATGTAACTGAGCCTGGGGCTGGATTCACAGGGATTGAGACACAGGAATGACACAAGGACTAACAGAGCAAGAGCAGGAGGGCTGGGGTCAGCAGAGGAGCAAGTGGTGGGAAGCATGGCTGAGCAGGCAGGAGAAAGGAGCCAGCAGCAGGATGGAGGAAGGCCAGGAGCAGGCTGGAAGGAATGGGCCAAAAGTAGTAAAGCTTAGGGAGAATGTGCACAAAAAAGCACATTCCCCTGGAGAGCCTGTAGGAAACTGCAGGGAACTCCACCAACAGCAAATATCTGAAAGTTCCTCTAGAAAATTAACTCTTCCCCTGTATTGTTGATTCTCATGGAGGAATACAAATACTGTCAGTCTCCGAGTTTCAATAGCAGAAATTTCTCTGGCATAGTTCAAGTGACAAAACCTGCTCGTGAGCCACACAACAGGGCTTTCTTTTTAAGTAAATTATTTTCAACAGTAAAATCTTTTAACACCAGGTTCCTGCTAAAGTACTGTTCTTAAGGTTGCAAAATCAAGCAGTCAGATGCTACTAAATCACTCAATCCCCTTAATTCAGCCTTTTTATTTCCACATCATGATGCAGTCATAACAATCTGGCCATACGCTATTGCGTCCACAATCTCTAGACCGTTTAGTGCAAGTGATGGGTGATATTCTCTCCATGAATAGCTGCTCAGTATTTAGTTTTGTCATATGCTTTTCAGTGGGCAGCCCCAGAACTTTTCTTTATGCTGCTGAAATAATGATGTGAAGAAAAAATTATTTTGCAGACTGTTTTGTGGCGCTCTTCACTACAGTGAATCTAACTGCGTGGTATCTGACTGCTTCACAATTAATGATGATCTTTTGAATTATACAGGGGACAAACTGAAACCAATAGATCAATTTTGGTACCTGAGGTCAAGCTAGGGACAGGGATCTCATTTTTAAGAGTTACTAGAATCATGCATTAGTAATACTCAGAGCATGGACACGTGGAGTTCCATGCTAAGTGGCAGTTTGAGAACTTTAATAAACTTAACTACATGCTGTAAGTCAGGCAACTGGAAAATGGAGGATAAAGTGTTTTAAGCCAGTTGATCGGCAAGTTCACAGTGACCTTGTGCCCATCATTCTTCAAGGCAGCACTCACTGCTTTTTATAGAAATAAAAGATCCTTTCTTCTCTTGCAATCTCCTGTTTTATTCATTTACACACTCTACAACTTCTGCAGTAAGACTCCCACACATAAGAGTCATCTCAAGAGCACTTCCATCCTACAATGGATGTACAGAGTACATCCTGAAATAAAGAGTGTGCCAGCATACATTTACAGTCTATATGGCAATGTAGATGCATAGTCAACTGAAGTAAAGCTGCACATGTAACATTAATTCCAGCATTTCCTAACATTTGAATACCTGCCTTTGTCAGCCTGTTCTTTTAAAGTAATACCCAGGTGCAATGCTCTATATAAATACTAATGGATAATGGAGTCCCTTGCTATATAAAGATGTACTGTTTATGTGCTACAGTAGGATGTTATACAATACAACTCTGAAGACTGACTCCTGAGGAAGAGGAAACATCTGCATTTAGAATATAATTACTAGGCATCTGAGAGACAATTAGTGGTCATTTTAAGCTGTGCAAACAACACCACTGCAACAGAATCATAGCTGATTAATGATGTTTTAACCTGCCTTCTGCTACTGTACAGAAAATCACTAGAAAAACAATAATCATTTTAAATCTCAAATCAAGTTCTTAGCACTTTATTGTTGTATTTTAATAAAAAAATATTTTTAAATTTGTAAAGACATCACCTCTATGACCTACAAGTAAGAAACCCTCAAGAAATCTCTTCAAAGTCCTAAACTACCTAGGAGCTGGGCAACAGGAACAGAAGAAATGGGCAACTTCTAGCACGCAACAGATGAGCTGCAGGGTGAAGCTAAAAGGAAGTCAGGAGCAAGCAACAAGGGAGGAGGTCACAGAAACTAACAGAAAAGTGGGAAAGAGTCTTTGTGCAAAACTGCTTTAAAAGGGTTTATGAGGGGATTTATCTGCTTTAAGAAAAACAGTGAAACATAGAAGTCCAAGAAACAGGTGCAAACAGTCCCTTGGTAGGCATGTGTGTGTCTGGAAAGGGAGAGAGACCTTTAAAGTCAACCTAATGTCCACTGAAGGCTCTCATTTATTTTGAAGGCAACAAATGCAACTTACACACTTACAACAGGCACCTAGAGATATTTTTCAAGATGCTAAGATGCTTCAAACTTGTTAAAATTTTTATAAGTTAATCACTTAATAAACCCTCTCCAGTTCTTCTTAAAATCAATATCAATATTCTTTAGATACTGAAGCAAAAACTGTACACACAGTTTCCCTTTTTTTATGTTCATTCACATGTTCTTTGCATTCATGCGTTCCCTGCATTTCTTCACTGTGGCTGTATTCATCCTGAGAGTGAATGTGTGCTTCATGTGCTCAAAGATTTGTCACACGTTCTGAGAGCATTAATAGAATGTTAAAAAAATGCTGAAGACGAAAGAAGAGTTGGTTGTGCTTTGCCATATCTGCTTCTAAATGTGATTCGCAAGAGACGCAACCCAACCCATGGAGATGTCTCCAAAAGAAAGCTATGAATGTAACCTGTAGATTAAATAGCTAATAGTTGGAATTAACCAGATCTTGTGCAATGTGATGAGTAATTTTTGTATGTCATCTCAATGGGGTCACTCAAAATATCAAGTAAAGTACATCTTGATATTGGAAAAACAGTAAATAGCATCAGATTAAGAAAAAAAATGGAAATTATGTAATGAGACTTTAAAAAAAAACACTTAAAAAGGCCTTCAAAATAATTTTTTCACAGGAAATACTTCATGTGAAGTAACACAAGTGTCAACTAATACCTAGACCTCTGTTACTGATCTGGTATCAAACATTTTTAAAATAATATATTTTTCTTCTGGAATTGTAATAGTTTCTTTTTTTTCCCCCCTCATAAATAAAGGTTTAAATACATAAAAGCAAAAACCAGGATAGCTGAATAATACTGGATGGTGTGGCTCATGGTCTTAAATGCATTATAAACTGATTAACTTTGCTTTCCAGTCTGCGTCATCGGACTCTTTACAGTGTAAGCTTCACCTCAGTCTCGGGAGTCTCAGTGGAGCCAAATGAGGCTGCTTACATCAGTAGACTTTTAACACATGCACCTGAAAGTGAAGGAACAGGGCTTACTTACAGCCTCTGTAGTCTCACCTGCCACTTGAAGAGATGCTGCCACGACAAATGCAAGTGTAAATTTTGATAGGCATCATCTTAAATAACCTGGGTGCTCGAATGAGTCAGGTGATTCAGAAGCACTTCAAATGGTTTAACAATGAAGATATCAAAAGGTGCTGCTTTGAGAGCATCTCCTTTCAGCTATGCATTTAAACGCACAGGATAGAACTGTCAGAATTGTATGCCTAACTGAGTCCACAGCACAGAAGCTAGGCACATCTACACTAACTCAAGGTTATCACCTGGTTCCAGGCCATCACAGACAAACAAACTTAATAATTTACAGAGTGGTATATAATCTTGCTTTAGATTAGACCACAATGAAAAACACAGATAATATTTGCAAAACACTTGCAATAAAAGTCTTCCATTTGCACAGTTTAAAACTCGCCCTGGAGAAATCTCTCTTGACAGCAGCAAACTCATAAAAGGCTCCTTTTTGCAAAAAATTCCCTTTTGCAGAAAATTGAACTACTATTCAGAATGAGCCATCTGATTCTTGAAAGGAGATACATAGGGCTCCTTTGACTTGTGTGAAGTCATGCTAATTTAAAGAACACAGTCCTGCTTCTCAGAGGTTCTCCATTGTGTTCAAAAATTCAAAGCACACTTTGGTAATAGGTATCCATGCTCTTGGTGTGAAGAGGGCCTTGAACTGTGACTGTACAGAACAGCTCAAATAACACAACTACCAATGAGAAGACCTACAGGGCACAATATTGAACATTGTCATAAAAGAGGTAAACTGCACAATATTATGCTGATGTTTCACTGCAAGAGGATGAATAAAATCAAGTGTTAAAGGATATTAACTATTTCTTGTAAAGATCAGCATTAAGACGAAGTGTACGAAAGTATTAAAATCAGAAGAAACTGATGTTCTATTTCTGCAAACATCTGCTCATGGAGATTTTCAAAGAGAAAACTATTCAGGAATGTTATTCCCAAACATACACCTAATTTAGTTTTGACATGATACTCGAAAGATCTCAGTTTACTATGAAGTGAGTGAGAAATAAGCCAAGCAAATGGAGATAATTTTGGGTATGTCCAGGAAAATGAAAAAAACATATTTACATGCAATAATGTCAACTAAATACAAGATGAGCCAAAGCAGCAGGAAGCTTAGCATTTAAAATTCAAATAAAAATTTTAAAGAAATACGTGAAAAGTGTTTATTATGTTATTATAAGTGTTATTGTATCTTAATTGAGTGGCAACACAGGCTAACATACGTTAGGGCTGGTTAAACAAAAATTTTCTGGAGCAAGGAAGTTTTCCACAAGGCTGTTTCATAATTGCTTTGGAAATACCTCTTATCAGAATACAGGAACAACAACAAAACACAGAATTAATCAAAAAGCAATGAAAATAATCATATAGAGAAATCTTTTATGAGCAGAAATTATATCTTCTAGTTAGCAGACATCATTTTTTCAAGCAATGACTAAGCAGGATATGGCCAGAACTGCCTATGAATACTTCCACGGTGAAAACATCAAGGCAATAGATGATTTATTTTTAGTGCCTCAAGTGAGCAGAACTAAGAATAACAGGAAAAAATAATGAAAAATGATGGAGAATTATGCAGACTAACAAGCATTTCTGGCACTAAGTCATGTAAAACTGTATGAAGCCAAGGGCCAAAAGTATCATATTTGAGATGTCAAGACTGAGCAGAGCAAAGCTGCACCAAAGTGAAGGATGGATGACTTTGTGGTTCTGAGGAACTTTGCAACACTGCAATGATTTGTCATGGCATGAACCTTACGCATGCTGTCACCATGACATCAATAATACATTGAGAATAACTTAGAATGTCCATAAGGAATGAAATTGGTGACTCATGTTTTCTGGATTGTAGTGTAATAACAATAATGATACTTTTTTTTTAATAATGTGAGTTCATCAAGGCTTTAGAACAAAAGACTATCAAAAGAACTATACAAAATTGCATAGGAGATACACAGCAAAAGTAATTTCAAGATACCGACACAATGGTGACAGCTTTGAGAGAAGTTCACACTAAGCCTAGGATTTATTACTGTTTCAATGGTAAGACTTGTCAAACACGAGCAGATCTGTGAAATGCAGTGAAACTGAAGTTGCACAGTAACTGTGCCGGTTTCTTGTTCTTGCATTATTTATTTTCGCTGATCCTAAAGTCTCTGACATGCTCCTAACTTAAGGGAAAAATAGAACTCTATTAGCTTCACTAAAGCATTCTTCAAAGCCTATTTTGTTGCTCACAGAATTTCCACAGTTTTAGTTCTTTAATTCAGTACCACCTTTCTTAATCTCCATGATGATAACAGTTGGTAATATCCTCAGCAACTACAGATGAACCTACTTTCATCATAGGTCTACCAGAGAAGAAAATGAGACTACATATTGAGTAATGTGTTTGGTTTTGGACCCCTTACTACAAGGAAGATATTAAGGCCCTGCCAAAGAAGGGCAATGAAGCTGTGAAGGATATGGAGTACAAGTCTTACGGGGAACAGCTAAGGGAACTGAGGCTTAGTCTGGGGAAGAGGAGGCTGAGGGGAAACTATCATGCTCTATTTTTGCTTGAATTGGAGGCTATGGAAAGATAGGGGGTCGGCCTTCTTTCCTAGGTGAGTAGCAATAGGACTAGAGATAATAGCCTCAAATTGCACCAGGGGAGGTTCAGGTTGGACATTAGGAAAAACGTTCTTGGAAAGAGTAGTGAAATACTGGAACATTCTGCCCAAAGAGGTGGTAGAGTCACCATCTGTAACAGCAGCAGTACCAGCACAATGAGAAAGTGTTAACAAGAAAAGGAGGATGCTCACCCATCTCCAAAGATCTAGGCTCATAAAAAGACTCCACAAAAGAGAGATCACCAGGAAGAGTAGCGACCTCAGTGGTATTCAGCCCTTAAATGGGGTCTGAGCCTGGCTCCACCCCTTCGATTGCACAGGTGAATTACCTTCACCTGCCCTTCCAGGGCTGTGGGGTCTTTTCCCCAGGTGCTCAATCAGTGGTTCAGGCTGTGACTGAACCATACTCCATCCCTGAAGGTGTTCAAGGAAAGTGTAGATGTAGCACTGAGGGATGTGGTTTAGTGGGCATAGTGATAGGTTGATGGGCAGACAAGATGATCTTAGTGGTTTTTTCCAACCTTTATGATTCTGTGAATATTAAGAACAAACAAATAAGAAAGGGAATTAAAAAAAAATAGATTCTGGAATGGAAAATAATACAGGAGGTCAAAGAGGAGAAAGAGGGAGAATAAAGTGGGCAAAGGATAAGAAGCAAGTAAAAAACAGACAAGACCAGGTTTAAAGATAGCGACCTTACAAGAATAATGGAGTCAGATGAAGTAGCCTGAAGAGCAAGGTAAGATGGGAGCGAAAGGAACAGGGTAGGGAGGAAAAAGTTTTAAAAAGATAAGATACATCAATCAGATCAAACTAAGCAATAGGAACAGCAGCAGAGTAAAACAACAGAGAAGTAGAAACAGGAGAGAACAGAGGAAACTGGGAAGCAGTGAACTGAAAGCAGAGAAACTAAGTATGCTGGGTAATAGGTAAAACTTGTGGCTGGTGCTGGCAAATTCGGCCTTCCTTTCTGTGCAGAAGTTTCTTGCTCTCAGGCTGTACACTTCCACCAAAGAATGCTCTTTTTCAAATTAACTACAGAGCTTCCTGGTAATTCTTGGTAATGCATTAACAGGAATCCTAGAATGTTCAGTTTGGATGGAGGAACCTTGAGACAATCTTTAATTGGGTATGCTGAATGGTTACCTTTTTAATAATGCTGTCTTACTGGAAGTAGTTCAAGCCTCTTAACACAGGTGCAGATAGGTTAGTCAACAAACGCATCAAAAAGGTGAATTCTTATTAAAAAGAGAAATGCATGATGTCTGCAGGACATATAATTATTTTTACACACATTCACATTTGGAATTGTCATATTTCCTCCCTAAAAGTAGGATATCAAAGTTAAAAGAACTACGTATAGATCAAGCTGAAGAGCAAAGAGCAATAAGATTCTATGCAAAATTGAGCAGAAGTATTATAAATACTGTATAAAGCAGAAGAGACCTCAAAAATTGTATGCAGTAATGAGGTTTAATATAAATTTGGTTCAGTACATAGATTCTCTGATAAATTTAGTGAGGAATTTCAATAATATCTGATCTCAGTTTCAATTATATGCTATAAAAATCTGTTAAATAATATCAGTATAAAACTATCAAATAAAATATGTGATGATTAACTATTTGCTGAATATTAAATCAAAATTCAAAAAAACCCTCTTCAGAATTGTATTTTTTGAAATTATGAATCAGCATTAGGTGAACTCTTACACTGTTGCATGTGGAGTCACTGAATGTGAGAACTGAAAAGATCTTTAAAATTGAGGGACAGAATACAGGTGGCCCAAAATTCAGAATCATATTACATGCCCCTTAGTGTACTTTCAGTGCCACTTATCTCTATGGGTAGAACACTTACTGGTTTTCGAGTTGGTGTAACTTGAACAGAATGATAAAATTCTGGTTGCACTCGGCTGCTTTTCTTGATTTTCCTTCTTCTTACAGAGGTTTCCTGCTCGCTTAGATGGTGAGCTTCTACTAAAGGCTGTGTTTCCTCAAGGCGAGGTGCTACACGTCTTCTGGCATGACGAGGACTTGATCTAAAGCCCTGCCACAGAAAAAACAACCATCGTGTTTAACATCTCCTACAGTAGAGCCACATAACAACAGAGAAATCACACGAGATCTTAACAAGGACAACACTGAGGTACAAGCATGCTCATTTTAAATTAATATAACATCCATATACACTGCATATAACAATAAAAGGATGTTGCCATGTGCTGTGAATGTCACATTTGTTTCATATATTTCATATTACGTATGTTATTGATTCAGCTAGCAGTGATAACTCCTGTTGCTTTTCTTTATGAGCCCACATTAATTCTAAGTAAATAACTATAATTTAAAATTTATAATTAAATGTTCCAAGTTTTCTCATGGCCTTGTGAGAAATTGCTTTAGGGAGTGTGAGCAGAAAATACACTTTTTTTTTTTTCCTGAATGGAAGTGAAGAAAAAATTGGTAGCTAGCAACACAATGACCTTGTGTAACTGTTCTTGTTAAGAGTTCTGATGCTGCTAGATCTAGGACCTTACCATTTGGAACAGAAGAGTTATGAAAGATAGCTGTCTTTTGCTTATTATCTGGGAAATACATGCATATTTGGCCAAAATAGTAAGTTTAGGAAAAGATTCACAAATGCTTCACAGAGGTTTGCTGTGAAAATTTCTGAACATCAATCAGACTGTCTTACAGCCTTACAACAATTTCATTTATTTGATGGTAACAGATATAATACTAGCCCTATATTGCTACTCACAGAAGTTTATACAGAGCACTCTAATATTTTCCTGGGTTCCCTCAACACCAATCATCATGAATGTGCAGGAGCCTGCCACCTGACCAGGCAGAAAATCAGTTTCATTTCCTTGGTCCCACCAAGGGACCAAGAACAAATGGGCCAGATCTATGTCCTTAGTGACAGTCTGGAGTTTATGGACTTCATTCCCTTTCAAAACAAGGAATAGATACAACAAATTTCTGATTTTCTACCTTATTTTTCCTTTCAGTGAAATGTTTCTATCAATGCCCTTATTCAACAAATCCAGCACTCAGAAATAACCTGTTCGTATAGAGAGTAGAGCTTCTACAAATTAGGATTTTAGTTAAAACTGCAGCAATCCATGCTGTGAGCCTCAGTGTCCTGAGCTCCTGTCAGTTGAAAACTAGTGGGAACAATAAATCTCCTTACAAACTTGCTGTTCTTTCTTGCCCTCTACTTTTTGCTTTTAAATTACAAATCCAGTACAGAAAAGTTATGCTAAAATGTTATGTTTGTGGACAGAGGTAATCAAAAGTCAACTGGGTGGCTTTTTGTGCAAATTGGATTGATTCCTCTAATGTGCATGCCACTGCAAGGGAAGAGACCTGCAGTCTATTCTGGGCACTATGCATGGACAGTTATTTTAGCTCTTTAAGGAAATGCTCCTGATGCCAAAACACACAAACATAACACACAAAATATTTACATACACATGCTGGTAATTACAACAGACATATCTTGCGTGCAACATGATGTGAAAAGGCTGAATTGCCAAAATCAGCACTTGGGTAAACCTAACTTCTTGTAGCAACCTTCAATTGCTGGACAGGAATGGACCCCAGCCCTACTTAGACCATGGAGGAGGTTGAGTTTGTACATGTGCTGCATCAGGACTGTGAAGTATATATGACAAAGATGCAGCCCAAATTTCCTGAATCCTTATTTATGATCTGTCCTACACTACTGAAGCAAAAGAGTTGTTCAGGCTACATGCAGGAGCTGACTTTGATTCCCTGTATCTTTAATATACAAGCGTATTTCTGCACATCAACCAAGACACGCAGCAGGGAAGCTACTGCAGCCAATAGACCTACATCGATTTAGGAAGGCCTCTAAACATTCCAATACATAAATCTATGAGACGTTCCATCATGCTATTGCAATGGGAGAAGCTTTTGCCCCATTTTCTCTGCACACTGCAGTTAACATATTTGCAGTGTATCATCCATCATGATACTAAGGCCAGTCAGGATAACAGGACAAAAATACAACACAAGGAGCCCACCATCACAGAGCTTACTTGTACAGTTTATTTATTTATTTATTTATTTATTTATTTATTTGCAAAAAATAGTAGTGTGCACTGGGGATTATTCCACAATAAAAAAAAATACTCTTTAAGAGACCAAAATACTCTGCAAAACTGTTTTGATTTTCTAAATGTAAAACAGATTATGATTCATTCACAGATAATGGCCACTGGGGCTGTGTCAGGGGAGGGTCAGGCTATATACACCACACTTGAGTTGCTCCCTTACCACACTCCCATCCTGCTAGCAAGATAAAACTCTTTGGGAAAGTATGTTTATGTAACAGAAGATTTTGGTAGAAGCTAAGCAGCTCTAAAAGTGCTTACAGATGCATGCCAAATACGGTTTTAAGTATGTGGGTCTCCCACTGAATGACTTCCCCTCAAAATACTTCAAGATACACTAATTGAGTATTATGCTTCAATACTAAAAAGTCACTCGTGATTTCCAGAAAGGTCTGTTTATGCACAGCACATCTCCTTTGTATTTGGCATATTTTTTTTTCTCTTTTGCTAGCAAGAAAATGAAATCTTTATCTCTTTAAGAGCTCATCTGCTACTGCTGCTGAAGCTTATTCTTCACTTGAAGTCATAATCTGTCTGCATTGGCGTGAGTGGTTACTCTGGAGAGGATTATAATGCGATGAAGGCAGAGGATCATGATTTCAGGTGGAAAATTGATTCCTTACCAAAAGATAATATTACAAGTGCAGAGTCCTTAGACTAAAACCTGAAATGCTTACTCATTCCTGCAACAAGACTTTGCAGAGGTGCAAAGAAATGCAGAAAATACTTAAGAGTGATGCAGTGTATGGGAGCTGCTGTTCCTCACTCAGTGCAAAAACTAGATCTGCCAGAGATTCCTTCAACAGTGAAATTAATAGAGGCACCATGTGCCACTTGTGTTATTATTCTTCAGTTGAGCCCAAAGTTGAAAACTTGCAGTACTAACATGGCAATCAAATTTAAAAAAAAAAAAAAAAATTGAAAATGACCAAAATATTTGTTTATTTGGTAAAGAAAGCACTATTTTAGATGGCAAGCCAGAGATGGAGAGCAGACGAGTATTACAAAGTATTCATGGACACAGTACACAGTCTGAGACCAAGCCACTGAGGAAGCATTAGAGATTTTAAGATGATGCAAGGCAACATGAGGTTGCTCTAACACTGTTAAGCAATTTGTACTTTCCAGAGTCATGTGAATGCTGAGTCACTGGACAATGACAAACCTCTTCTTTGTGTTGGGAGATAGCTGTTCCTTCCTGGACCCTACTGCTTCATTCATTTTTTTATCTCCATAATAAATTATGACACAAGGCAAACCAAACAAGTAATACTTCAGATACATGTTTTTAGAAAATCTCTTTTCTTCTAGCACTATTGTACAAAGAGCACAGGTTTACATCATAAGGTATTCTTCCTTAAAGAAAAACCAGAACCAGCTTTTATGTATCATAGAGAAACTCAAGAAACAAAAAAAGACCAGAGTTTATCTTCTCTCCAAAATCATTCACGCTTGTCCTTCTAGTTAGCTCCCTAAAGGAAAGATTTCTGCCTTTGGAGGAAGGCTGGGAAGATCTAGATTTTAGCTGAGCTTTGTGAATTAATCCTTTTATGCCTTCTCTAAAGGTTGTGGGCTTTTTTTCTGGAATGAAGTGTGGTAACACTAAATAGACCTGTTGTGCCCATCATTTCATCTAAACTAATGAGGAATGATCCAAATTGGCACCGTGTGCCAGTGAGCACAGCTGAATGTTGTATAAAACAAATTCCATGGTGAGATGCTCCATTAAAAAAGAATCTTCCTCTCCAGCCAAATTTTAGGATCACACCTCTAATTCAGAGCCTGATTTGTGTGTACAGAAACACCGTGTGGGATGCCTATGACCAAAGCTCAGCAGATCTATATCTCTATAGCTACCTGAAGGGAGTCTGTAGTGAGCTGGGAGCCAGCTTCTTCTCTCATGTAACTGGTGATAGGAGTGGATGGAATGGCTTCAAGTTGTGCCAGGGGAGATTCAGGTTGGATGTTAGGAAATACTGCTTTTCTGAAAGAGGGGTCAGGTGCTGGAATGAGCTGCCCAGGGAGGTGGTGGAGTCACCAACCTGGAGGTGTTAAACAAGCGTTTAGATTTTGTGTAGAGGGACGTGGTTTAGTGAGAACTATTGGTGATAGGTGGACAGTTGGACTGAATGATCTTGTAGGTCTGTTCCAACACTGGTGATGCTGTGATTGATTCTATGATCTCCAGAGTCTCCCTTTGGAACAGGTGAAGTCAGTGGGTCAGACGAACCTGGAGTGACTGCTTCTCTCCACTGGCCATAAATGAAGCCCAGGATGACTGCTTCACTCACAGATAGCTGTGCTCCAAGTGTCCAAGATTAAACAGTATGAATCTGACCCATGATGAACATGAGGAATTTGGTCTGCCTTGGATCCTCCCATCTACGTTGTATCAACAGGCTTCCTTTTATTTTCCTCTTCCTACAAGATAACTGCAGTCTTTTTCCATCAGTTTTGTGTGAGAGTTTTACGTGTCCTTATTCATTAACATAACTCTTTCTGGATCCACATAATTTAGCACAGTGTTCTTATTAATTTCTATTACTGATATATATATAATAGTTTTGTGTAATTTTCAATTCCATTTAAATATTTCCCATCCCATCTTCTTTTTTGATCAAGTTATACATCTGATAGAGGTCATCGATGAACTGTAATTCAAAAGATCCTTTCTGGAGACCATGACCTTAAAAATTAACAAAGTCCACATATGATTTTTCTCTGTAATATGACCAGCTCTTGAATATCATTATGTATTCATTTATCCCATTTTTCAGAATTTTATGTGGTCTGGTATTTGATAACACTCTGCAGGCTTTATGTCATCGCCTATTTCCCTTCCTACTTCATTCATTAATATTAAAAACAGGATTTTGAACCTTCTTAAATAACGTCTCTAATTTTTGCTTTTAATGAGGACATTTTGGATAACATATGAAACTTTTTTTCTTTCACTTCATTTTTCTACTTTTATTTTTAATTGTTCATCTGATGTTTTAATAGAGCCATATGAACACAGCAGTGCTATCCCATGAGTGCATTATTGCTTTTGTGACACAAATCTTTGCTCCATTTTCTAGTTATGCTGTTTATTAATTCACCTGGTTCTTTTTTTTCCCTCTATTCTAACCTTTTACAATCCCTACTGCCTTCATCGTACATTGCCTACTATCATATTAATTCTTCATCTTTTCCAATATGAATTTTATGTTGCATATTTTGGGAGCTAGAATTCTAATTTTGTAGCTTAATCTTTCCAGCCAGCATGTGTTTTCAGAATCATCAGACATTACGAGATGTAACACTGCCTTATCTGATATCCAGATGCATTAACTTCAGTGGACTATGAACTGCAGCTCACTTTATCTTCTGGCAGAGCTTCAGTAAACTGCAGAAAAACTGCTAGTCAGCAGTAAGCAACATTGCAGCATACCAGCAGGAATGGCAATTGAACTCAAATATATTTGCAAATGCCTTCACATATATTTGGGCGAGTTCCTTAGCTTAAATGACAAGGCTACTCACATAGTGGACTAAGGGAAGCAAGTTGATGTAATCTTTTTGGATTTCAGCAAACCATTCAATACTGTTTCTCACAGTACCCTTTTGGACACATACAGCTAGGCAAGTGCATAGTATGATAGGTGAACAATGAGTTGAGAGTCAAGCTCAAAGGCTTACAGTAAATGGGATTACATGAGGCTGGCAGTTACTCTCTGGTGGGATTCCCCTGGGCTTCATTTTAGGTCCAGTACTCTTTTATTTTTGCCAATGACTCGGACACAGAATTTGAAGGTATACTAAGTCTGAGGACAACACTAAATTAGGAGGAGCTGTTGATTATTTCAAGGATAGAGAGAACTTCCTGAGAAACTATGACAAATTAGAAGGCAGGACAATCACCAAACTGCATGAAGTTTAACAAAAGCTAGTGCCAAATTCTGCACCTACAACAGGGAAACCTGTCTTTGCTTACAGTCTAGGGTATAAGAGACTAGAGACCCTATGGAAAGGGATCTGGGGTTCTGGTTGACAGCAAGTTGGACACGAGGCAGCATGAGCCCTAGTAGCCCAGAGGGCCAACACACCCTGCGGTGCCTCAGGCCCAGAACTGCCTCTGGGAGAGGGGAGGGGTTGTCCTGCTCTGCTCTGTGCGGCCTCACCTCCAGCACTGTGTGCAGGTTTGAGTTAGCACAGTGTAAGAAGGAATAAAACTATGTAAAGAATGTCAAGGAGGACTATAAAAATGATGAAGGGTCTGGAGGACAGACATAAGAGGAGCGCTGAGGTCCCTCGGTGTGCTCAGCCCAGAGCAAGGAGCTGAGGGGAGGCCTGATGGCGGCTGCAGCTCCTCACAGCGCAGGGCAGCGCTGAGCTCTGCTGTGTGTGACAGCGACAGGGCCTGAGGGAACGGCATGGAGCTGCGTCAGGGGAGGGCAGCTGGGGGTGAGGGACAGGGCTGCACCAGAGGTGGTGGGCATGGAATGGGCTGCACAGGGCAGTGGGAACGGCCCTGAGGTGCCAAAGTTGAAGGATCTGGATAATGCTCTCAGACATTGGGTTTGAATTTTCAGTGGTTCTGTGTGCCTGGAGCTGGACTCAGTGATCTTTGTGGGTGCGTTCCAACTCAGGATATTCCAAAGAATGCACTTTTGCAAGTACATTAATGAACATCAAAGCCAAAGGAAAGATCTCCAATCCTGTGTGCTTCCTTTTAAGGTTTTTAACAATCGTTGTGTGTGGATGAGAACTGTCATCTATTTATCCCTGTCAATTAATGACATCAAGAATGGTCTTTGAATGGTCAGTAACTGCCTGCTGAAAGCTTGGGAACTTTCATGTATATGCCACCTACAGCATCTTACAGCCTGGAGACATTAGTATGCACAGTACCAGAACCACTCTCAAGACTCTGAAGTTCTGAGCTGTTTTGCAGGCAGGCTGAACTAGAATTAACCCTCAAGCTGAAGTGCTTACTGGAACAAAAAGGGCAGGTTTAATTAAATATTAAATCCATTTATTGTATCAAATTCCCCTTCAAACTGAAAGAGAGAACTTAACGAGTATTTCTGCTGCACATATTTAAATATATATGCATGCACCTATACTGTAAGACCAGCTTTAATTTTGAAAGTGACTAAGATTGCGTTACTTCCCTTCTCTCACAGTGACTTCCATGCTAAATGTGCTTAGTGTACAAACTAACAAAGGAATAAGAAATACAATATTTATTTAACTGCCAGTCCTGTAAGTTCAACTCCAAATCCAGGATTCACATTAAGTCCTCCAAACTACTTATACAACAAAGGCTGTTTATTAAAGCTAGGTCTTAGTATTTGCTCCTTCTCGGTTCTAACAGCTTCCAAAATATACACTGTAATCTTCCCCCCCCACACACCTTTTTTTTTTTGTGGCTCTATTGATCTTTTTATTTATTTAATCTTATCTTGGGGTTACTCCTATAAAGATCTGAATCAACAGTTAAGCATCAAATGTAACATTCCATATTCAATTTTCACTCTCACTAACAAGCTTCCACTGGTGCTTCTTTGCACACATTCTATTTTCTTCTGAGATTTTATTCTTATCCTCTAAAGCCCAAAATCCAAACACTGCAGGAATTATTTCTTAGATATTGAAGACTGTGATTTGACATGTGCCAAATAATACTAATTTTTCCAAGATAAGTCCAAACTTTCAAGACAATCACAAGCAATTGTCTTTTATATAACCTGAGATTATTTTTCCAACTCAGTTCATGAAATACAGTATCAGCAACCTGCCTTCCAGCTTCTAAATGAGCACAAAAGTACAAAAAATGAGCAACAAATAGAAGCCCTCATTTTAGATTTTAGATGGATGAATGAATTTGAAGTATAACTTTTAATAATCCATGCTGTATTACACTGCTGATTTACATGTGCTTGGTTGTTATGCTTTTTTCTTTTTTTATCTCAAAGACAGAATTCCTAACAAAGCAAGTAAGATTTGATAGGAAAAATTGATGATATGTAAGCAAATAACTGGTGCTCCCAGTTACAACTGAAGGTACCTTTTAAGTACTCTTTCCTGTCCAAATTTATAAACCACAGAAGCTAGTCTGTTCTGTGATTCTCTAACAAAAGTTTGCAGTTATCCACTGCTATTTTGCCTTTCTTAGCCCTTGCAATAGCTTGTCTCGGTTCCTTCACTATTACTCAGGGCACTACAATTCTATAGGAGGAATAGAAGTTATTTAAGAACAAAAATAAATTGGAGTACTGATTGATCTGCAAAGTACAATCACATTTAGAACACACTAGGTCGTTCCCAAGCATTTCTCCTCAGCACAATCAGTATATGGTGTATAACCTTAGTCTGCCACAAGGAGATAACTACCAAAACAGCCTTTTAAATATTAAAAATACAGCAGGAAAGAAAATAAGATACACACACTGCTAAACCACACAACTGCTGCCCAACTGATGCCCAAGAAATTCTCATCTGTCCAGTGCATTTGTTTGAAGTGCAAAGTGGAAAGAGAATTTATGCCACCTCAATGTAAAGACGTCCTCTTAACCAAAGTAGATACATAAAAGAGATTTACAGGCATATATATACATACATATATATGCAAGATACCTGGGGTGGAATTCAGATATCTATTAAGATATCTGGATTCATATACTGAGATTTACATATCTGAATGAGTATCTCTGTCTGGAGCTAGTCTAAAACTCCTTTTATAGTCAATGAAAATTGCAGTCAGTGCAGTCAGTGAGGCTTGAAGAGCTCAGCTCATCCTAAAGGAGACAACTATTCTAGGTCAGCTGAACAGTTCTATGGACTATAAAACTGTAAATGCTTATGAGGAGCTTATCTTGCTGTATACAAGGATGCTGTTTTTGCAAAGTCACTTTCCAACTCTGCCTACACTTTACACACACGAAGGTGGCAGCAACAGATCAGAGAGGAATGATGTCTTGACCTAGTTGTATCATTTTACTCTCTAGAACAAAAGAGAAGAATAAATGTAATACCTCAGTCTAACATGATTGCGCGTTTCAGTGTAGTCTAGATATTCATAAATAAAGTTTTGTAAGAACTGTGTTCCAATTCAAGTTTGCTCTGTTTACCTTGACACCCTGAAGCTGAGAGCTGTTGTTCTAACAGCTGAGTGGACAGCAGTGATAAGGACATTGGCACAAGCTGTGAGAAACATGTCTGCCCAAGTGTCAAATGTAGCTAGCTGCCACAGCTGATGTCGTACTTTTGCACTTCAGCCATAACTCATGTTTCATTGCTGCTGATGAGTCAGGAAGAACCAACCACTAAGTCTCCTTGAGGCAAGGCTACAGGGCACAAGGAACACAGCTGGGGCTCAAACGCTTTGGATAGAAGAAGCACCCAGATAACAAGTACCCAAGAACACAGCTCACAGGTGAACTAGATGCACAAGGAATCAGATCAAATATAACCTGTCATGGTAGCGCTAGGTCAAGATCAGTCATATCAGCAGTGAGCGTAAACACCTAATCAAGCATCTCTGCAACACAGTGCTAAGTCCTTGTCTAGGAGATGTGGAAGAGCCAAGCATTCTGTTGCCAAGTCCGAGGCCTGGTATGCCCTCTAGACTACAGATTATGGAGGCAGGTTGAGAAGCCATGGATCTGTTCACTTTTGATGTGGCTGAGCCAAACAAGCCAAGGCCAAATGAACCTACTTCTGTACAGCAACAGTGAGGTGACCTTACCCTGTGCTCAGCATGGTTCTTCCACAGCATACCAAAGGAGCCACTCTTCAAAAAGCCTGAGAGTTGCATTTCCATGCCCTAGGAAAACATGTACGATAGCCCAGGAGCCAAAAGAGCTCTGAGAGAAGTACTACCATGCTCATGCACAGCTTTCTTTCATTAAATAGCGTTTTGTACTGAGTTATTTCTGAAAGTGGATAGCTTGATCTCTCATTTTTGTAATCTAACCACAGTAACTGAGAAATCAGTGTAGCTGGTTAAGCTTTTCTGAGCTGTACATGGTCTGTGGACCCCTGCACAATTCTTTCCATGTGTGTAAGAGTCACTTCTGCAGCTGATGTGGTAACACATGTGATTACCACAGGTATGACCTCAGCTATTTTAATTCACAGTTTAAATCTGAGGTTAATTTCAGCCAGTAAAAGACAGCTAGATGCTCTCATTCAGTGCATGGGTACAGACACACACAGACAAGCTGTGCTCTCTCTATATCCCCTTGAAATCACCACGGCTTCATTGTTTGCTTGCAAGCAGCAGCTCATATGCACCAGGATTGTAAACTGTAAACTGGCATGCAACATGGCTGAAGCTGCAATCACAACTAAGATATGCATTTCCAGATATAAAAAGAAACACTGAGAATTTGTACTGTAAGTATATGAATACTTTCACGACAGCTAAAGGCTGTTGGCATGATTGTAATAATGAGAAATTAAAAAATAAGAATTGTTATTGTGTGCCAGATCATTATGCAGTGATTATCCCTAACCTGTCAGAGAGCTGTGAGGATGTGTTCATTTATAATGCAGGTCCCAAAACGCAGTGTATTGAGAGCATGTCTTACCTATTGATATGGACTGTGACACAATGTCAGCACTTTATCAAATGATTGATAGAGCTGAGAAGGAATCCCCTCAGCATTTCAATGCTCTGCCTTCTGTCAGAAGCCAGAATAGAGCTGCAGGAAACCAGACAGCTATAGAAATATATAGGGCATTTCTACACTGCACTGTAGCACAAAGCAAAGGCACCTAGGTTACCTCATCTGGAGTTAGCTCAGGAACCCAAGTGATCTTGCTGCAGCAGCTGGGGAATTGCCATCTATTTTGTGATACGACTGCCAAGCAGGCTGTTTCTCAGCATAGGCTGATGCCTGCTGGGCTAAGTACAGTGCTGCAGGGAATGAAGCTAACAGTCATGGACAGACAAAGTATTATATGCAGAATCTCAGTAGTACCTCAACTGCAACCTACTGTAGAACTTGCTTTAGCAGGGGGGTTGAACTAGATGATCCACAGAGGTCCCTTCCAACTCCTGCAATTCTGTGATTTTGTACTGTGTTACGGCACAGTGTGACATATTCTGTTTGGGCCATGTCACTAGACATTATGAGAAATGGATAGAAGCACTTGTCTTTATACAGTATAACCTATATTTACAGATTTCTACTCATGCCTACACATAAGGGCTTTCATACATCTAAGAAAACTATTTTTGCTTTTGTCTATGATTTATTTTCCCTTGAACCTGTTCCTTAACTCTTACAACCACTAATGGAAAAACAGCTTAGATATCCTGGGGGAAAAACATGTCAAACACCAAGGTAAAACATTTCCAGGCTGATGAAGCTCTGTAAAGATGAAGAGACAGCCTATGAATAGGTGCATGAATGTATTTTTCTGGCTAGTCCTGTACATTTCTGTTGCTCCTTGAATGCACTTCCTCCAATCAAATGGAAGAGTAAATTCAGCTCGGAGGGTCTGCTGATTTCTCTTTTCATTGGAGCAATGTATATCTAGAGCAGTTTATAAATAACTCCACAACACTTGGGATGAGTTATAGTGCCAGTCTTCAAAGACTATTCATTACTGCTTTATAAGATATCAAGAATTGTATTTTTAGGCAATTGTGTCACAATTAGCCTCGGAAGGGAGACGGTTACGACTAAGCTATGCTGACAAATAAATTCATGACAACTTCTTCTGGGCATTCATTACTGGCAATGTCAACACATGCATTTACTGCAGATTTTTCTACTGTAGTGTATCTGTTGTATGATAATGGAGGATTTAGGAAATTCATTTGTTCTTAAAAATTGCCACTAGATTTGGCTGACCTGTATGTATATAGTCTATTCTACAAACAAAATGAGAATTCTGCAGAACTCAAAAGACAAAATGTTATTTGTCATTTGCTACAGCTATGGTCTATATACACTGCTATGCCTCCACAGAGTCTTTCCACGCAGGGTCAATTCCTGTTTGCCTTCCTCATGCCATCAATCCCAGCAGCATGCACCTGCTTTAAGAGAAGTCAGAATTTATAGTGGACTGTAAAACTTTGATGGATTTGCTTCCTAGCAGGATTATGCCTGCAGGTCACAGTGGAACCATTCACATAAAGCTTGCCTAAAATATATGAGTCAAAATAAAATAAATGCAAAAAGATACAATATTGCTCCTGACTACCCACAGACAATGAGACCTTCCAATCCTGAGATAATTGTATTTCTAATTTAAAAGATGAGATAAGGGAAAACTGTAAAGCTGAGAGAGAATTTTAGGCAAAAGATTTATAAATCCAACAGATTTTTTTTTTCCCAATAAGAACCATCATATTAGCAATTAGTGCAAGTATCCCTTTCCAATCTCATGAAAAAAACAATACTACTTAAAAATTCAGCATGAGAACCTGCCTACTCATGAACTCCTGCCTTCATATCACGAGATTTTAAGAATTGTATCACTTGGATTCATTCTATAAGCAAGTCATTTGCAGCAGGCCGGTCCTCCAAAGCTTGTGAGAAGACTCCAGCCTGCATACATTCAAGATTGCTCTGCAAGAAAAAGAGCTAGTAGCTTCTCCTTTAATTGAAAGGTAAAAATCTCATGTAATCCTGTGATTCCAGAAGCTTAGACAACATGGAGAAATAATTAGGGAAGAAACTGAAATCACAAGTGGCAACACAAACATGTTAAAGAGTGTTCTCAAATTGTGAAGTATGGAAAACATTCAAACCTCTTTGTAAAGTGAATGCTGATGAACACTTGAACCTGTCAAGCCCTCAAGTACTCAGAGAAAATTAATATACTCGATGAGAAAACAAATTCCTACAGAGAGCGAAGGAAGCGTGAAGTAACGGAATTACTGGTATGATGTAAATCTTTCAATATACAATGAATAAGTAAAAAAAAAACAAAACCAAAACATCAAAATACTGGATCACAATCCCTATTTTGGCAGCACTATCACTGAGTTACACTGTTATTTTGATGTAGTTTTTGGGGCAGCACAAACATGCAATGCTACAACTGATTCTCAAAGAGGGGAGGGAACAGTTAAAATAGCTCCTCATCAAAGTCTGATTTGTCACGTAGGCAATGAATATTTCTGCTGGAAATTCACTTGTTTTCTCTTTTACAGCCATGGCATATCTAGGTCTACCTCAGATTAGAAACATTAACTATTCTGGGTGCGATTCCTTTGTTAGTTCAGGGAATATCTCTAATGCCTGTGTAATCGAGGGCATCCTGAGAGTAGTTGCAATGAACTTAAAGTGTAACAACAAATATATCAAAAACAGGTCTGACAACTTAAGATAATAGAAAATGAATGTTAGTGGGACACCACTGTGCTATCTTGTAAACTCTCTCATCTTCTTGCTGGTTAATTTTTCTGCCATGAAGCACGTCTAACAAAGGCAGGCTTTAACCTACTTTATATTCATAACGATTCATGCAAATTTACCTCTTTTTGAGGCAGGGGGTCAAGTGTTTCAAGTTCATTCTGCAGTAAGGAATATCTGCATAGACTTTTGCAGTATAATAATGAGAGGTTTTGCAGAGACATTGAAAATCAAGACCCACAAAAATAGACAAAGCATTTGTGGATGAAACCCTCCACTAGCATATCAAACTCATAACAAGGTATCTGATAAGGATGATCAGTATATTTTCAAATTTAATATTTACCCTCCCATTGTGCGTCTTTTTTATTTTTAATGCGGGGTTCAGCACTGAAGTGATACAACAGCTTGTGCTGGGGACAAAGACAGTGCAGGCACCACAAGAGCTACGGCTCTGGCAAGGAACTTCTATATAAATTTGCTACACATCTATTTTTTCCAAATATAAGGCTTTGCTGGCTGGCAGCCAATCATGCAGGAATTGCCAACCGCTCTGTGTAGATCGAGCAATTATAATTCTCTGTGCAGTGCCACTAGACCACCTGCACATTCATGTGGGATGCGAGTCATATCGAACCCAGCTCTCAGGAGATGAATGCTATTTGGTATCAAACTCTTCTTCGTTATCTTTTATCATCAGTAAGGAACAGCATTTATAATGTGCCTAACAGACAGCTCAGCATAGAGAAAGCCAGCAGCTGGATCTAGTGATGTGAAATGCAGAGTTGATGCTATGTTCATTTTTGGAGGAGAATAAAACACAACTATACAAAGCTTCCATTTCCATGCATCATGCTTTTGTCAGTACCCTGTTGGAGCTAGAAGTGCATAATGCTTTGTGTTGATATAGATATTGAAAACATCAAATTCTGTTTCAAATAATGTTGCCAACATTTCCATGGGAGCATATTCGTAATTTATTACTAATCAATTAAATCAGATTCATTAATAGAAGGTTTTACTTAAACTAAAAAACAAAAATGTAATGATGTCACATGAGTCATCGTTTTCTCTTAAGAATCAAAAGTCCATGACCAGAAATGAGGGGAAAAACAGCTCCACCATTGCTAAGATGGGTGGCTAGGACCATTAGCAGGTGCCTTACTGTGTCAAAATGTAATATAGAAAACTATGAAAGAATCTAATAGTCCTTTATGCTTTATCATAGTGTGGTTCCATAAGTGGAAACTTCTATGAAATGTGCCTGCTTTTAACCAGGTAATATACAAATAATTGCATGGTGGTTTACTGAAAATGAATGAGTCACTTTGTAAACTTCCCTTCTAAGAGTCAACACTCAGAACCACAGGTACTTCAACACAGAGTAGCACAACCTCAATTTCTGTCTGGGCTTAATGGCAAAGTAACATTGCATAGCAACCAACTGTTTCCTGTTGGAGGAACGAAGCCTTGACAAATGCCCTGGCTCCTGGAGATGGACCTCTGTCAGCTTGCTTAGTGCAGTACTCAGCATCCAGTCACAAGAACAAAACAGACTTCTCAGGGTTAAAGAGAGGAGGTCTCTCTGCTAACTATACTCCATGTGTCATCTCTTTGCAATAATGTGAAATACCATTTTTGACATAGGAGTTCAAAACTAATTTCCATCAGAAAGCACATTGCAACAACCGTATCACATGTACACTTTTAAAATACTGGTCATAATCTGGTCATTTTCTTAGTCATAACCAGCTACACATAACGTAAATAATTTGAAGCAAAAGATCATTTTAGTGCAAAACTCTCTAACGGTTTCTGCAATAGCGGGCAATGGCATGGCTTAAATGAGCAGCAGGGAACCAGGCAGGAGAAACACCAGAGCAGCGCAGAGACCAAGTGATGCCTGGATGAGCATCATTCCCCATATTCTCCCAGCAGATCCGCTCCAGCTTCTGGAGCGCTGGGGAAGCGCTGGCGTTGGCATTTCCCGTCTGCCCGAGTCCTGGCACCGTTCAGCAGCGCTGGGGCTAGGCAGCACTTCCCTGCCCGCAGCAGGTGAGCGAGGGCAGGCGGCAGCACAGGAGCTCTGCACCGCAGCCGTAGCGGTGCGGGTAGGGCCGGGCTGGGGCCGCCCGCGGACGGAGCAGCTCTGGGCGTACAGAGCGCGGCTCCTCTGGAAAGGGAAAGCGCTAGCAGCGAACAGAGGGTGCAGAGCTCCTGCTTTGCGAGGAACGTGTCGTTTTAAGCACACACACACAAGAAGGAAATAAAATACAAAAACAGGACGGCGTGGCTCTCGTGCAAAATGAAAAGCTTGCTATGCGATTTCATTACAGAAAAAGGACAACAATAAGGACAAGTACTCAGGTAAAGAGAACAACTTCTGACCTTGAAATTGCGTGCTAAATAAATTACCTCAGAGCGAAAGTGGTGCGTTCTCATGACAGCATCTGTAAGGAAGCAGAGGTCAGGGCTGCGCTCGGGCCGCCGCTCCCCGCCCTCCCCACCGCCCGCCCTCCGGCATTTATCTTTAATGCACCCCGAGAAGTTAGGCGCGAAGTTGCGCGGCGCCCCGGGGGCCGCCGGCCCCTCACCCCCTCCCGCCCTTCCGCCGCGTTACACGGGGATGGGCGGCGACGCGGCTGCCGCAGTCCCGGGCCCTCCGCGCTGCGCCGCCGGGCCGCTGCCCGCCTCCTCACCTCGGCTCCGCGAGCGGCCCGAGAAGACGGATTTGATGGGGTGCCTGCCCTTCTGCAGCCTGCGGTGCCAGCAGCAGAAGAATAGAATGGTGGCGATGGTGCCCAGCAGCAGCAGGAGCAAGAAGAGGGCGCACTGGATGCTGTAGGGTCTCAGCAGGACCAGGAACGCCGCCGCGATCATGGCTCAGCTGTGCGGCTGCCGCCGTGCGAGCGCAACGGTGAGGGGAGCCGGGCAGCCTCTCCCCCCGGCAGCGGGGCGGGCATCGCTGCCGGCCCTGCGCTGCTGGAGCCGGCGGGAGGCGGGGGTGGAGGAGGGAGGAGGAGGAGGAGGAGGAGGAGCAGGCGGCTCGGGGATGTGACTCAGCAGCGGCAGCGGTTGCGGTGGGGTTTCCCTCCGCGCGGCTCTGAGGAGCGGGCGCGGCGCGCTGGGCGCCCGCGGGCACCGGCGGGTGGGGCGTGCCCCGCATGGCAGCCGGGGGAGGAGGAGGGGAAGAGGAGGAGGAGGAAGAGCCCCGCGGGGGGTGCGCGGCCGCCGGTGACATCACGCGCGGAGCCGCTGCAGAAGGAGGCGGAAAATGGCTGCTGCCAGGTACCCCTGGGCGGGAGCGGGAGGGAACGGGCCAGGTGCCGGCGGGTGCGGGAGGCGAAACGGCGAGAAGGGCGGGAGGGGAGGTGAGCGCCTGGTTCCGAGCCGCGGTTTGTGCCGCAGCACTCTACGCCCAGGGCGAGCGGGACCGACCGGGCGGCTGTGTGCGCCTTCGCGGGGCGCTGAGGGAACGCCGTTTTATACCGCGTTGCTGCACTCAAAGACGATTCCCGTGCTGAACGTGTATCCGTCGTGGGTGTAAGCACCAGAGAAAGGATTCTTGCCCAGAGAGGTTGTGGAGTCTCCTTCTCTGGAGATGTTCAAGACCCGTCTGGACACCTACCTGCGCGACCTGGTGTAGGGAACCTGCTTTGGCAGGGTGTTGGACTGGATGATCTCTGGAGGTCCCTTCCAACCCCTACGATTCTGTGATTCTGTGATTTTGGAACTTTATAGGATAAAGGAATGGATCTCCGTGTGGGTGTCGGAGTGATGCTGAGGTGTCACCGTGAAAGCGTGCAGCCACATCCAGCCTGCAGAAGGTAGAGCAGGAAGGAGAGGCAAGAGGGAAGCAGGCTGTGGTGGCTGAAATCAGAAGGGAAAATGTGATCGTTATTGTGCAAAATGCCCTTTATCGCTGAGCAAAAGGCGTTGTTACTCCTTAATGTCAGGGAAAACCGCTTTCAGTGGGAAATTCTTGACGCCTGCTGTGGCAGCCGGTAGAAGTAATATCTTGACCGTTAGGTCTACGCTATTTTTCCTCAGGAATTTTACATCGTTTCATAGCATACAGCAGTTTCTCTCCACAAAACACACTCTGCCGCCTGGCTTCTTAACGCTGGCGGTTGCAATCCGGCAGCCTTTGATGTAAAGCTTCCCTTCACTCGCTTGGAGCTGACAAACGGCGCGGGGCTGTGTTGTGTCACGTGACGGCACGCCGAAATCCCCCAGTACCGCAGTACGCTGCAGCACGGCTTTAATGCGGATTACCTGGAGATGGCCGTACCGCCCCGTGTCACCCGGCTGCAGCGCGAGGTGAAGCGCTGTGACGTCCCCAGCCTTGCTGCAGTACCTTGCAGGAACTTCTCAGCACCTGATTTATATTGTTTTATGATGCGATATTCTGGGAAGCACAGCACAGAGGTGACTGCCCAGTAAGTTGCAGAGAACTCACGCTTGACCACTGACAAATCTGTAATGCTAGGCTGCTGCTTAAAGTTTGCAGCTTTTCCTGTCTAAGCCCTAGAGCACATTCATGTCCTGAAGATAACATTTTGCCGAGAAGCTATGATAAATTACATGGCAGCAGCTTAATTTTTTTCACATTCAGGATAGAATTCTGACTGGTACAAGAAATGCTGATGCATGGTTTGTTCAAAGAGCCACTGCTCCAGGCTTTGGAGCTTACATTCTCATGCACGCCACACTGCTGCTATGGCTTTCTTTATGCTTATTACTAATGTCACTGTGTTAAATACTGTGGGATTGCAGTGCATGGTTAAAATGTTGTTTTCCTAGTGAAGTTTGATGTAGTAGCGAATGAAGTTTGAAGTTTGGGTTTTGGTATTAAAAATAAGCAAGCAATAAGTGGCTAGATTATTCCAAATAGTAATTAAGACAAATTGTAGTAATTCTTTGAGATATAGTGTTTTTTAATATGAACTTCTTTTCAGAATGTTTTTCAGGGAATATTTCATAAATCTTAAGAATGACAAGCAGAGAAGAGAAAAGGAATGAGGAGAGAAGGTTAAAGGAAGCCGTTGGCTCCCACCTGAGATTTGACCTCAGAAGGAGAATCCTGGAGGTGAACAGGAGGTGACTCAGACAAGAAGTGAAAGAAGGTAACCAATTTTTAAGGCTGACTGTGGAAAGAGCAGATCAGAACAGAGATCTGAGTTGTTGAGAGGCTGAGGCAAATCTGATGAGGTCTTACAAATCTGGAACATAGACCCTGCAGTAAGTACAGGGTTCTGCTATTTCAAGATATGCACGATTCGGCTGTACTTTCGCAGTGATATGAGGTGGTGGGAGGCAGCATCCTGTGATGCTTGTTTCAATAGGACCCACAGAGCAACCGAGCAGCCGCAAAGTCACAGCCATAGCTGAAGTTTGCAGAAGGAGGCTTGGAAGCAACCTTTTGCTTCAGCAATGCTGAGGGAGGAAGCAGTGAGATGTGCGTGGGCAAGAGGGAGGGGAGGGGAAGGGAAGGTTCTGCTTCACAGGCTCCACTGAAAAGAAGTGACTTGCAATTATTTGCAGTGAAAAGGGACAGCATAGTACAGGATAATGTTTCTTAGGTTGCAGTCATTCGAGGCAGCTGCTTACCTATTTTTAAAAGCTGTGGGAAGCACGAGAGCAGCAAGCTGTACATTCGAGTTCTCCAGTTTAATGGAAGAATTGAGCAGGGAATGTGATGCAACAACAGCCCTCTTCCTGTCGGGAAACAAGTCAGTGTTGACCTAAAATATTTTTCCACTCTGTATCTCACAGAATCCTGTTCTGACTTAGCAGTCTTGCCTAGCAGGGCTGAAGACAGGGATCCTTTCTTCCCTCCTATATGCCCGCATATCCTATATGCAGAATTGCAACGCAGTCTGCTGAGTAGAGCATAGGTTCAGCAGCTCTTAAAAAGAAACTAAGAATCATACCTGAGTACAAGGGGTTAGACTATAAGGAGAAAACAAATTGGGAAAAAAAAAAACCAGTTGAAAATATCATAGCATTTCAGGTGGGGAAACCACATGAACAAAGATCTGCTGACCTCCTGCAGTGTGAGTTGTGGCATTCAAGGGGACTCAGCAGTCTGAGAAGGCATCACTGCTCCTACTGCTTCGGGCCTTGTGGATTTCATTTGGCAATTGCAAGGCTCTCTGTATCAACAAGCTGAAAGAAGAAAGTCACATGGTAGATCTGGTGATGCAGACATAAGAATAGGAGATGACATATGATAATATTTCAGAAGAGTAAATTTTTAGCTGAGAAAATAAGTGAAAGCATAAGATCATTTCCTTTTTCTCTTCTGTCCTCTTCAAGAACTGTGTTTCTACTAATTAATTATAATTAAGTGAAGTATTCTGCTTAAATAACAACTGGTTAGAAGGATTCTCTAATCATGTAATACTTCCTAACAAAATATGTAGTAATTTTCTAATCAAGTAGGAACCCAGAAGCAACATAAGTAAATATGGAAAATATCATACTGTGTGTATTAACAACTTCATTCAAATGCATAATTGACCTTTTCCCCTCAGAATTGTTCCTCAGGGGTCACACACTGACTTCAGTTTGCTCTCTAGCAATTTAAGTATGATGTATGAGTGTATGTTGCGAGGATTTCTGGTAGAGGATTAAACCTTCTAAAATACATTCTTCAGCTGAAAGAATATCAATCTTTATCTTGATAAAAGCATCAGGTTTCAACAATTTGTTATGTGAAATGATGTGTTCTAAATTCAGCAAAGCTATTGGAAGTCTTCATTCTGCTGAACTGATTAAATTTTTTGCTCCATACAGGGCTTTGTATGTTCGGTCAGCATATTACTGCTATTTAATTCTAGCACTATCCTTGAAATTGAAGCACATATTATTATTTCGAATCATTTGAAAAGAGAAGCTGAAGTGTAAAGGTTACACGATCCACTCAGGACAAAGTGGTTTAATTTAAGTGCTGCAGAATAGTCCCCGGACATGACTGGGAAATTTTGCAGTCAGGTGATGGTGGAAAACCAAGTTCCTGCCTCCTTAATATATGCAGAGGTAATTGTCCTCGTTGTGTGAGCTGATGAACCTTCAGAACTTGCTGTTTTATCTTTCTGTTTATTGGACTGGATGTAATCACATGGCATAGGAGCCATGCAGCTGTCGACTCGCAGCATAGAGCATTGCTGGGAAAATGCTGGCAGGAATTCTGTGGGCAAAGATGGACTTTGCCGATAGATGGCTGATTTTGAGCCTAGATAGAAATGTCTGTAAAGCTCCTACAGCTTTTTTTTTTTTTTTTTCCTATTAAAGCACTGGTATGCCCTTATGTCCTTGGTTAAAATTTGTTCCCTGTTCATTTTTGGCAGTGTCTAATGTAGCAGTTGTCAATTTGAATATGGTATTGCATCCCAGAGGGAATTGCTCTGTATTAGTATTATGTTGCTTAAGGATTGCTTCAGACCAGTACTGGTCTGTCAGCTATTCTATTAATTTATAAAAGTAAGTTGAACTGTGAATGCATTTAATTTTACAGGAGAAGAAAAAATGGGTATAATAAGGTTTAAGCTTTTTTTGTTCTCTCAGGGGAATACCTTTCTGTAAATTCTCCTAAGTGCATACAGAACTTCTCTTGGTTGCATTAATATTCCCTGAAGTAATTGGACAACATATATGTCTCCTGTTCTAGCTCATGACCTTTAATAGCAGTAAGGATTTGTTTAATTTTTCTTTTTCACTGGATAGCATCGAGTTCATTCCTCCCCAATGATCCACAGTGAAACCAGAGCAATGGAGAAAGATCTTTGGAGTAAAAGAGTGTCATCTAGGCATGACTTCTAGTCTATTATCACTCTCCTATGGCAGCCAATGAAGACATATGAGTAGAGATAGTTAAAATGCCACTGGATTAGTACATGCTGACCAGAGATCAAGTATGGAATTTCTAGCCGCTGTTTCACTTCTACGCTCTTGTAGTTGAATAGATAGTGTTTCTCTTAGTAATGCTTTGGGGCAGCACAGTTTATCAGAATATATGATAGATTATGCTACCAAAAAGACTAAGATGCCTCCTCTTACAAACTCTCACACCAGTTTGCTAGTGAGTTTGAACACTGCATTAGTTGCATATGGAAAGTACTTCTGATACTTTTTCAGCCTTTTATTTCAGCCTTTCTTTCTCCAGAGTGTGTTAAGGAAATAGTGTATGGCTGTTACACACAGCGAGTGCCCAGATTTTGCACCTCAGCACGGATTTGCATCTGATCAAACTTTCCCTGACTGAATAACTTCAGTAACTGAAGCTTAGAGAGTAATTCTCTGATTTTTTACATTTAGTGCCACTTGAGATGCCTGGAATTAGCAACCATCCTTACGCGCATGGTAGAGGGGCTTGGCCTTATGTACAGTGCTTCTAAGAAAGGGTAGTTGGAAGCTGGCATAACAATGTTGGAACCTAAGATAGCTCCATGCATTTATTTTTAGGCAACTTTATTGGGCTTTTGAGCATTTGAAATAAGCTGAATTTCTCTCCCCTTGGCTTTGGTTAATTCAGTAGGGGCTTGGCTCTTTTGAGTGATGGAGGTGCTCCAGGCTGAGGCATTGCACAGGTAGTTGTGATTAGAGACCCATGGAAGACCTGCACTTCTGAAGTAGTAGCTGAAGACCAAGCACACCACCACAGAGCGCTGGCACTGGTCACCTACATTTGGGCAGCCAAACTGATCCCTAGTTCTCCCTTCAGTGATTACAATGATAACTTAGATGCTTAGTACACCAGTGACACCTCAATCATAATCTAGAACTAAATCTCATCCTTAAAGCCTAAAAATAATGCCAAATTGCTATCTTTAAATCTACTTAAGTGAACACTATTTTTCACTATTAGCTGAGTAAGTTATTAGAACAAAAGTTAGGTACTCCAAGAGGTATTAAATATATCTGCTTGATGAATTCATTATTCTTTCTTTAACTGTCACTCAGTATTGCACAACAGAGGTATGCAATTTGATGCAGAAATTAGACCATCTCCAATAACTTTCTTCAAACTTGTAATTTAAGCCGCAGTCCTGCAAAGGTCTTTGCCATATTTGTGTATTGATGTTATTTTATAGAACTTCCATAAAATAGGTTTTAGGTTGCTAAAACTGTCAGCACGAAGGATGCTGCACACAGTAACTGTGTGGATTCCAAATGCTATGGTGACTTTGAAGTCAGTGAGACGCTCTGTGTAAATAAGGCTAGGTGATGTTGCTTAACTATGAATAGCATCGCTTCTTGGAAAGTATCTGTGATCACAGATTATTGTAAGGCTAGTTGTGCCAGGGTAATAATCTACAGCCAGGAGGTGAGCTGCTATAGTAAGAACCACATTGTTTTATCTCTCCTGTCAGTGGAAGACAAATGTATGGTATAGAACAAGACTCTACTATATATCTGTACTTTTAAGTCATGCTTTCCCATAAAATGACTAAGATATTACACAGAAAATATTTAGAACAATAACAATGCTTCAGTATTCTAACACTGTCTAATTCCATTGAAATCATAAGTCAATCTTCCTTTGGTTTTAGGGTAGTAAGATTAGAAGCTGCAGAAGGTCATATAATGTATTTAAATAGGGTTATATTTTCCATCATAAATTTGTTACAGAGAACCAGGAATTCTGCTACTTTAGTGCAGGCCAGAAGTTTCATGTCAACAGTGTGCTTAATGTCCTGACAATTTCAGTGTAAAATGCTTTCATCAAAATAACTCCGACCAAGTCTGATGCTGCTGTTTGTCATGCTGAAGTGATCTAAATAGTGAGATAAGTGAATTGCTAGTCCAGTAAATGTTTGGGAGTTTGTTTGTTTGTTTTCATGGTTGGGTGGTTTTGAATTTTGGAGATTTTGTTGTTATTGTTTTGGGGTTTTTTTGTTCCTCTTTTTTCTCCTCCCCCTGAAAAACTGGGATTAACAATGGCTGAATGTAGAGGGTAAACCATATAAAATGCTAGCACTTTATTAGGAGACTGTGCTTACACAATTGCAGTACAGTTTCTTGTTTTGCTGAAATTGGTGGCAAAGCTCTATTTTAAGCCACAGTAGAATCAGACCCATCGAGTAGGCCTACAATCTCATGTTGTAAATGTGTCATACTTTACACTGCGTTACTGAAAGGAAAGAGAAATAATGATCTCAGCATGCCATCTGCCAACTCAATCTGAATGGAACAGAGTATGTCAGTCAAAGGGTGAGATATGTCTTTAAATGACTTCTGTGGGGATTTTTGTTGTTGTTCTGTCTTTTGGGGTTGCTTAGTAACAGTATTCTGTGTGCAAATTTGTAGCATCTGTGCAGAATGCAAGATGTTAACACGTTTGTTAAAATTAAGTCCAGTTAACATTTCCTCTGCAGAGCTTTACAATTAAATGGCTTCTTCTGTAATTTTTTTCCCTCTACAAATCACTTTATTTTAGAAAAAGATGTGTCTTTGGACAGCGTCACATCCTAAGTTAACATTTCAGTACTTCTCAAATAAGTAGCCAGTGTTTTCAAATGGGGAAGACAGCAGAATTAAGCAACTTGAACACAAGCGGCTTTGAGAAGCTGTGTAATTCTGTCCCTGTGGTCAGGAGCTGCACTCTGGGAAATGTCTGTGAACAGTTACATGTCTTCCAATCAAACCACTGAATAAAGCACTTACAGTCCAAAATCGTACTCAATGACTTGCAGAACTGTGTAGGAAAGATTTAAAACAGAGAACCAATCAGATGCACTTTAGCAGACTTCATCCTTTTAGCTTCATATAGCATGAGGTCAACTGGAATCTATCCCTCAGCTTCAAATTAATATAGAGTGGGTTGGAGCATGCCAACTTCTATAAAGACACAGCTTAGCCCCATATGGTCACTGAATGATAGTCAGTGGAGAGAAACAGGCTCTCACAGACAGTAGGTCATCTGCTCTCTGAGATGCATATTTTAGGGTGAGATGAATCACCTCTCTTTCTGCAGAGGTGGGGAGAGCCAGGGTGACCAGACAACCTCTCATTTTTAAGAAAGTAAAATCAATCTTGCTCCACATTACTTTATTTCTATTTTTTGTGGTGATACAGTGTATTTCACCTTTGGTCTGTTTTGGCAAAGATAATGTTTTACAGAGAGGCATCTGCAGTCCTCAGACAAGTGAGAGGGCAGTTGAGAAAATGCTGCTGGACTTCTCTTCCAGTAAGTGAAATATTTTTCTGTTCCTTTTCTTCATTAGGGACATTTTGTTCTACCTTTCCATTCTCTTTAATCACAGGCTGGAGATGATGCCAGCAGACAGTTAGATATCCCCAGGGTCTCTGAGTTGTCGTAATAAATTCTGTGAAAATATATACTTTGATTAATGTGTACTGAGGGAGCCGAGGCCAACCTTCAATAACAGAAAAATGCTAACACTAACTATTGCACTCTGTTCCTTTTATTTGGCAATATAATAGTTCTGTCATTTTGTATGTAATGTAGGCAGCTAAGCTGATGCCTGGAGGAGCTGCAGCAAAGGAGAGGCACCTGGCCAGCCTCTGCTGTTCCCTTGAACTGCCCTCCTGCTTTAGCATCCTCAAAGCAGCAGAAGTAGCAGGACTGAGTGCAATTCTTCATAAAGCTGCCAAGGAGCTTTCTGATTCCTTGCAAGCGCTAAGGGAATGGATATGTCTCATTTCTGCTCCCATGACTCTGTGAAATCTATTCCTAATTTCTCTCTGAATCCAATGTAGCTTATATTTTAACTTGGCAGCTGTTAAGATGCGTAGTGAAATCAGTTTCTCTGTTTACTAGTACACCCTCCCACCATAGGCAAGAATCTTGACAGCTCGAAAAAGCTTTATAGATGTTTTAGACAAATTACTGAGCTCTGAGCCCTGCAATGTTCATGGTGAAAATTCTCCCTAGCTTTGACGAGCAGATTGGATTTGTCAGCACTTCCTGTTTGTCCTGCCATCTTGTCTTGGGGCTCTTTTCATGGATCCAGGTGTATGAGACCCATGCATATCTCTTTCTTCTCCTTCAACTTGGATAGGTTGTTTGGTGAGGGATTATACATGCCACATACCACAGCTGCCCCAAGCAACATCTGTGGGCTCTGAACATCCAGAAATCCACATAACAATTGATTTTACTGAGCTTCAGAACTCTGGGCAATCATCACTGATCTTTCAGGATTTGAATCACGTGTGCGTTCAGAGCTTACCTGGAACTGGCAGGTCACCCCTCACTAGCTCAGACCACAAACATCAGAAAGTATTTGTCTCAGTGCAAAGTAAGGGACATGGCACAGCTACATTCTGCTAGAGGATGGCAGGAAAACACAAAAAAGCACAAGTTGGTTAATCAGCTGTTAGTCTTAGCACATTGACAGCTCTGACTTTGCTGCAAGTCTCTTGACATGATATGGGCTTTTAGGGGAGTAATGGAGGAACTCACAACTGCCAGAGGCCAAACAACAGAAAGGAGTAAAAGTGTTGGCTGAATCTGCCATGTGGTTCTGGAAGTTAACAGCTTCATGCTGAAGATGAAAAAATATTGATGTTGCATGTATGGTTTGTTTTAAATCTAATACACTGTTTGAACCAACGTCCCATTTATTTTTGAATCTTACCTATTGAAGTCAGTGCTGAAACTTTTCTTCCTTTGGCTTCTTCCTTGTCTGGGTGTTTATTCATTTGAATGATTCCTTTCTGTGTGGTGAGGATCCACCCAGTGTGGATATGTGACAGAATTGGGCCTCTGGTGATTTATGCTGGGCATAGGCTGTCTCCTCTCCAGAATTTACATGGGATAGATTTTTCTTTATACAAAATTAATGTGAGTTCTTGCAAACACAGTCTCCTTTCTTTAGCAGTTCAGTAGTTAACAATCCTTCTGCTGTCACCCTAAACACATTCTGCAGAAAAGCGTGTTTTAATATTCTTTTTAATGACAATTTCTTATGCAGTTTACCTCTTTTTATCAGTTAACATGCTGACAAGTGCACAGTTGTCTTACACAAATTAACAAGTTCACTCTGCATGAAAAGCCAGCTCTTTGCAGGCACAGCACAGACATCGTGAATAGGGGTGAGCTGGGCTTCTGCAGATAAATGGACGTTGCTTTTTCCAGCACTGCAGACAGATTTTCTCACTTTGACATAACAGCCCCACTTAATTCTCTCCTAGCTCTGAGTTCCCTTTTTGACAGCATCTGTGTGAGGCACTGTATTTTCTTCTGACTGATCGAGGCCAAATAAATCACAAATCCCACTGTCACTTCTGGGAATTCTTGAGTTTGCAGCTCTATGAACTGACAGGCCAAATCATATGTTTGTTGGAAAGAAGGCCAAGGTTTGACAAAATCAGTTTATCTGTTTCAAGAGTTTTAAAATGGAAGATATCTTCTCTGAGTATAGTATGAGCTGTTTACATTTTCAATAGAACTTAACAACTCTTTGAAAGGAGCAGGACAAGGGGAAATGGTTTTGAGTTGAAGGAGGGGGGATTTAGGTTGGATGTCAGGGGAAAGCTCTTTACTATGAGAGTGGTGAGGTGCTGGAACAGGCTGCCCAGAGAGGTTGTGGATGCCCCGTCCCTGGAGGTGTTCAAGGCCAGATTGGATGGGGCCCTGGGCAGCCTGGTCCAGTATTGAATGGGGAGGTTGGTGGCCCTGCATGTGGCAGGGGGTTGGAGATTCATGATGCTTGAGTTCCCTTCCAACCCAGCCCATTCTGTGTTTCTGTGATTCTGTAATAATGTATATATTACATTATTCACTTTTATGTGAGGTGTATCAACTTAATTAGAAAACCAGAACACCAAGTATTACTTATTTCCTTCTCCTAGTCTAGAGCATTAGTGCTTTAAAAAGTGTTAAAATTAGCCCTTAGCTTTAACAGTATTGTTTTACATAGGCAGAGGGTTTATCTGTGAATTTGGGTCTGCGTTCCCATTGTTGCTGTTACACTTCAGTCAGCAGAGCTGACTTCCAGCCCTCAGCTTATAGTTTCTTCATTACATGAAGTTTTCCACTGTCAGAATGTGTCATACTTCGTCCAGTCAGTTGTCTTGAGTTGTTCTGGGCTATTTCTTATAGGATTGCAATTGTCAATGGTAGTGCTACAAGATGACTAATACTGTCCTGCAAGTCACGCATCCCTTTTACAGCACATGGAACCAGTGCTTTCCTTCATTCTAGAGAAGGTTTGGTCATAGCTGTATCTTTTGGTCTGAGGAGCCTGGATGGTCACTGACACTGAAAACTTTTATTAAGGTAAATGTGGTAATAGACGTGGTGAGGAGGAGATCAGTTAGGTATGATGGCAACGTGAAAGCAGTGGTTCTATAAGTAAAAGCTGTTTACTGCAAATATTTTTTGAGATAATTTTCTTTCTGATTTTGATGTAATGAGCAGACCATCTCCATCTTTCAGGGAAGATAAAACATGCTGCTTGGCTAGTTTTCACTTCTTTATCCAAAATATTTTCATAGAACAGACTTATCACAATTCAGAAATAAGAACTTATTGAGGGGAAGGGTTTTAAAGTATTCTTGTAACATTCCTATGGCGTGATGCAATAAGTTATTTTTCCTATGACACCCTACAGGCTGTCTGTATGACAAGAAAACCATTAAAAATGAAAAAATTCACACTGTTTGATTTTATAAATGACAACTCACTGCAAATTGGAGAGACTTCCTGGATTCAGAATCTTCCCAGTGATGACAGTGAACTAGAAGGATTTCTGAAACCAAATGAACATGTGCTGGTAAACTGGCCTGTGGCAGAAAGAAAGACAGAAAAGCATCTAGTGAAAGTTGTATACATGAGTGGTGAGTGCAGATGCAGAGCATTTGTCTGATAATAGATTTTAATCTAATTGTGAAGTTTTGCTACATAACTTTCTGTGCTTTGGTCTGTTTTTCAATTTGCTTCAGATGATCCCCAAGAGCTGGTGGAAATGATGCAAAAGATACTACAGGAGGATGAAATTACGAAAATACAGGTCCTTGGAAAAGGCAAGAGGAAGAGGATAGAAATGATATTCTCAGAAAGCGAAGACAGTGATCTGGGTAAAGAACAGGTGAGTTTCTGCCTTTTATGTGCTGGAAATTGGTATGCTCATAATGTAATGAAACAGACCAAAAATATTGATTCTTCACAGCATAATACAATGAATATGGATAGTAAAGGCAATCTTCATGTGATATCCCAGCAAAATAAGCTGCTGGAGCAGTTAGGCCCAAAGATTTTTCTCTTCTACTGTTATGAGAGGGAAGTATTATTCAAGACTTCAGGGCCTACAGGAAAGCAGGGGAGGGACTTTTTACAAGGGCAGGTAATGATATGACAAGAGCTAATGGCTTTAGATTGAAAGAGGGAAGATTTAGCTACATCTATGGAAGACATTCTTTATCAGAGAGCAGTGAGGCACTGGCACAGGCTGCCCGGAGAAGCTGTGGATGTCCCACCCCTGGAGGTGTTCAAGGCTGGGTTGGATGGGGTGTGGATAACCTGGTCTAGTGGAACCTGTACCTGCCCAGGTAAGGAGTTGGAACTGGATGATCTGTAAGTTTCCTTCCAACCAAAAGCCTTCTGTGATTTTGTGATTCTGTTTACTCCAATAGGACAGAGGTCTGACTACAGCAGAAGTAGAGACTGGGTTTGCTGAGCTTTGCTTGTGCTGAAATGTGCAGTGACGTAATGTGGGGAAAATATATATTACTGACTTTTTATTAAGATTTATTTTTCATAAATACTGCTAATGTTATGTGCAGAGTGAATAAAAGTTCAAGATATGCCATGAAATTACTGTGAAAGTCTCTGTATGACTGCAAAGATGTTATTATGCTCTTGTTCATAGCAGAAGATGGTGAAGCATATAAAAAGAAAAAAAGCATTTCAGGCATCAGCTTCTGCCAGCATCCTGAGTCAACTTGAAACATCTTTAATTAACAAACAGGTAAACATCTCATTTTCAGCAATTTTAACCAAAAGCAAACTGAGATGTTTTAGTAAAGATAACAGTTCTGAAAGATACCGTCACAGAAAATTGGTGAATGGGGAACAGAGAATAATACCTAGCAGTTATGTTTTATTTTAACCTTTCATTTTGAATATTAATAGCAATGGTAATATTTATATTCTGTGAGAAGTATTATTATAATGCACCAAGACTGCTTATACATTCTGTGTATGAAGAGAATATTTTAATTTATATTTGAAATTAGGTTTAATGTTTTATGTTGTTGCTATTATGTTGTTTTATGTATGTAGATAGCACTAAGTTTTGGGGTTTTTTAAAATTTATTTATTGTTTTGTGTTTGTTTTGGTGTTTTTTTTCAGAGAGAACCATATTCAGGAAGCAACTTTCTATGCAGTGAAAGCAGCAGTGATGATGAAGAGCCTTTATTTCAATTATCCAAGGTGGAACTGTGTGCCAAAATAAAAAGTCTCAAGAGGAAGCTGACAGACACCATGAGAGAAAACTGCCGCCTGAGGCAGTCCCTGGTGATGCTTCAAGGTACAATCAGGGGAACTGTGTGATGAAAAGGGAAACCTGGAGGTCATGAAAAGCTTGATTTATAGGAGACTGTCTGAAGGGAAATTGTGGATGCTCGAGCACTTGATGTGATCAAGGTCTACTGTCAGCACCAAAGTCTTTAATACATAGGAACATTTAATTCCAGCAGCACTGGATTTGAAAAACAAAAAAAACCTGTCTTCTGTGGAGGCCATGAGATCATAATTAGAAATGGAAAAACGTAACTCCTGTTGGTTGTTTTGAAGAAATCTGTCTGTATGCCATATATAACCATCAGCTTAGCTTAAATACTCCACTGACCAATACAACATACACTGATTTTTAAGCTTTTTGAGCTTAAGAGTTTTTCTTGATCAACTGAGATTTTCTTTGTTCTGGAATGATTTAATTTCTAATTATTTTAGAAATTCCTCATTACTGAGAATCTGAACTCATTTTGGTACAAAATTTTAGTCCTTTTCCAAAATATTTTTACATCTATTTTTTTTTTAATCATGGTCATTTCTGAAGTCCCTCTTACTTCTTCTTGTCCCCTACTCTGGAGCAGCCGAAACAGGATCTGACATTTCAATACATTAGTGGAGGAATAAGGTTGAAAGACTTGCTGCTCCCCTTGTCAGCTTCCTTACAGCATCCTTAGACTGCCTAATGTTTCTTTCATACAATTTTGCAAGCACTTACCAGTTTCTTTGACCATCTAACTCTATTGCTTGTTATTCACCTTGACACGAATCATTCATCTCCACCTTTCTGAATGTTATTTTTAAACTTTTCGTTAGTCTGACAACTTTCCTTACACATTTAGGCTCGTTTCTCTTGCATCCTGTGCAATTCTATCAATCTTTTACGCTGTTTTCTAATAATTTAGTGATTTTTTTACCCCTTGCATCCTTTTTATTCTGCTGAACTGATTATTGATGACTAAATAAAACTTTGTATGTGAAAGTAAATATTGTTCAGAGAAAGAACATGCAAAATGTATCTTCTATAAACTAAAAAAAAAAAAAGAAAAGAAACAAGAAAAAAGACTATGGAGTTGTGAAACTGCTTTGAAACAAGCCAAAAAAAAAAGAAACCCAGAAAAGAAATAGCAAGGTTAGTGCCCCAATGGGCATGAACTAATGATTCTTCTCAGCGGTGCAGAGAGCTGGTCTACATGTTCCAAAAGCAGAGGCCAGATCTTCCTGGATGGGGACAGCAGAACAAATGAAAGTGTTTGAGAGAATAGAAACAGAGTGTGCTAAAGCATCATTGCTGACCACTTGGCCTCTTTTTGCAGTATGACAGGAATCTAACCACAAAAATACATATGCTTATGTAATGAGTCTGAAAGCTTTAATTATCGTTTTATCCATCACTTTTGATTTAATTTCAGTGTTGCCACAGGCAGTCACTCATTTTGAGGAACTGGTAGGGATGGCTGAAGCATTGCTCAAAGGGGGAGTGACAACGTCTACATCCAGTCTTCATTCCCATGCTGTTTGGAAAGCATCTAACAACTCTTTAGCAGATGTGTATGCAGCTATGCATAGTAACTCCAGCTCACCAATATCTTTGAATGTGGAAGATGAGGAGCAACCAACTGAAAAACAGGTAGAAGGCGATTTCAAGCATAAAAAAATGAATCTCAATACCCTACAAACTTTATTGTTGCAGTATAATGAAATTAAGCGTCAGTAAACGTCATTTTATCATCATGTTCCTTTTGTACTGCTGGTTCTTTACATGAAAAACACTGGACTTAGTTCAGCATGCTGGTACGCTCTCAAACTGATGTCAGAGGCTTTCTGTGTCTGTAACTAAGGGCAGAATGTTGATGCATGAATTAAATACTGAGATCCAGAGATAACTTCCTGCCTAAAGTTTTGGATTCCAAAGAGGAACAGAAGTGTTTCAGAGATAGTCTTAAGAACAATGCCAGCAATTTGTCAGAAGTGTTAATAAGTAAATAGAGACTTTTATGTTACTACTTTTGTTCCAGACAGTTAAGTAGAAATACAGATATATAAATATAGTTACTGGATAAGGCTGTTCATCAGTTCTCCCTGATGGTAATAAAGCATAGCTGAGAGCTCTGAGCCTCAGAGGCTGTAAAGAATAAAGACTCGAGAAAGAATAGTTAGTGGGGTACCAAAAAACAGTGAAATCTGTTAAGAATTATCAAGGTATCATGCTTCAGTTATATACTGCAAGATACAAAATCTGATCTCTGAAAAGATGTAGATTTTCTAAGCAACCTAGACTTGCCTTGATAGAAGTGATTCAAAATTGCACATTAGAGATTTCAAATATTTTCTGTACATCTGTGGTGTGCAGAAATGACTCTCAAAGCCTGGGACCAGATGTCACAGTTCTTAGGGCATGTCTACTCAGAGGCAGAAATATTAGTTGGGCATAGTGCCATGCTCCCAAAGCTGTACAGATTGCATGCCAGAACTGGATCACATCCAGGCTGCATGGAGTGCAAACAGAAGGATTTAGATATGTCTGAAAATGTCCTGTCTCCACCAGTGAGTAATAAGGGCTGCTTGATGAACTGCTTGCTATTATGTATAGGGATCTTTGGTCTGGCACATGCTTGCTTCTGAAAAAAGCATCTATACTTGTGTACAGCTCCAGACACTGAATGGTGTGCAAGTTTAAAAATCAACCTCAATCGCAGTTTGTGGAGGAATTACTTTTGAAACCGTGGTAAAAGAAAAAAAGTACACTTTCAAAAAATAAAAAAGACAATACTGTATATAATTTGAAGTGAACTGCAACAGTTATGTCAATGACCAATTTTGTTTTCCAGTTCAAGATTGAGAAGTGGCAGATTGCACTTTGTAACAAGAGCAAACCTCAAAAGTTTATAAACGACTTGATGCAAGCACTTTATACGCATGAGTACATGGCTACACACAGCCTGACAGGTGCAAAGTCATCCTCTTCAAAGGATAAAGCAGCGAAACCAGCTATGAATCAGAATGAAGTTCAGGAAATCATAGGTGATAACTTGTTAACGTTACTCAATATGGCACTGATTTGACAGAGGGCTGTCTCTGACGGAGGGGCACTAATACTAAACAGCTGTTCTACTCAGGTTATGTGTTGTTTTACATTTCCTTCTCTGTCTCCATGTTTTTGGTTTTTGTTTAGTCCATCTGTTAGGAACTCTGTCAGTGAAATGCTAAGTAGTTGTACTTCTGTTGTGTGGATTTTGTGTTGTGACTACTCAGGAACAGTGATATTATCACTTTTTAGATTTTAAATGGCTAATGTGCAATGGTTGAACTTGGACCGTGGCAATAGCAGGTAAAGAAAATGGAAGGCAAACAGAAGACACTCGGATCAAATTTAAAACAATGTCTGCTCAATTCTGAAGTTAGCGAACATTAAACATTTTGACATTTTTAAATACTGCTTGAGGCAAAATGAGATACTAAGTATGGGAGACAGGAACAGGGATCAAAGAAGCAAGCAAAGTTAGTTTTATGCTGTGATTCAAGGCAGAAAATGTTTGGTGAATAGGATAGACAACCAGTTCAGATGCAGCTAGCTGATTTAAAGAAAACAGTGTTTGGGGAGCACATGAAATTTGATTTTTACTGGATACACACCTGTAGCTTAATACTTTAACAACATAGTGCAAATTCCTGTACCAGAATCCCTCCATCATGGTAATTCCCTCAGACTATGCCAGTTCACTCAGTTCCCTTCCCAGTTTGTCTTCATTTCCTGTACCTTTGTCCAGTTTTGTTCAAGTTGGCTGGCAGTTTCAAAAGTTACCAATAGGATACTGATGATACAGTTGTGTAAGCCACTTTTCCTTGAAAATATACCCAGAAAAAGAGGCCTAAAAGTAGAACAGGGAAGTAAGGAGTGTATAAAATAGTGAAAATTTAGAGGAGGTAAGATGAGACAATTTCAGAGTGCAGCATAAGAAAAATGAGTAAGATTTACTGGGAAGATCTACTGGTAACTTTTCTAAAGGGAAAGAGCTGGGCAAAACTGAACAAGGAAGCAGGGAAGACAATCAGAACACTGAATACTGCATCCTGTACAGAATTCAGTGATGAGGGGGGCCTGAGAAGTCAAGTTTGTTAAGAGAAATGAGAACGTTCCTGAATTCAAAATTTTCAAAAGAAAAGTGTCAACATTAGGAGGAGGAGAAGAAAGAAAAGTATTTCTGGGAATTCTATGAAATGAAAGAGGAGGAAAAAAAATCAAGGGAAGTGAGGATGATGAAGGAACTTCATGAATTGCTGATGTTAAGTCCTGTTAGTGCTGCACTCAAAAAAGTTAGATGAAAAATAGAAGGGAAAATTGCGGGAAGGAGGCATTATCTGCAAATGCAAAATTAATGAACAAAACCTGTAAGATTCAAAGGAGTGAGAACTTGCATGGATAGGAATAGGTCTCTGATGAAAACAAAGCAGAGGAGAGAGAATGAGCACAATTATGCTGGAAGCTCTTGTTCCAAGCCAAGAACAAGCACAGAATTATGCAAGGCAGACAGAAAAGCAAAGTAGATGAAGTAGTGAATAAAGACAGAAAAGTAACTGCAGCTGAAGCTGAAGTACCTAGAAATTTCAAAGATGCAATAAGTGCATTTTAGACCATGGATCTGTGGCTTCCCTGTTTTGGTGGACTCATATATGCCATCTCTTTACTTATTTTGCAGGAATTACAAAACAGTTGTTTCCAAACACAGATGATGCTTTAATTAGGCGGATGATGGGACAAAAACTGAACAATTGCACCAAGAAGCCAATTTTAAGCAAAGATCTTAACTCAGGTGCTTTTCAGAAGCATGGTTTTTGGTAAGTCTTTTATATGTACTGTAGCCTGCAATGTGGAATTCCATGTACTGCCCTGTAATAACAAAAACTAAAAGCAATCTTAAATTTGTCATGAAGATACATGTTCACATATGCATTGCCAAATAGGTTAATATTTTTATAACCTTGATCAAAGAGTACATAATTCTAAAACAGTGCAGCATGGCATTACAGCACAGAAAGGTTGTTCATTCTACATACAGCATTCTGTCTACAGGAGAAGACAGAAGTAAATGCATGGCGTTACTTTGATCAATGTTTGTTTCAGATTTACCATTACCTGCCTTTCTGTTCATTTTCTGTGGACTCTTCATAGACCAGGCAATGCCATTTTCATGACAACTGTTGTGCCTTAATTAACCTACAAGTAAAGATAGAGAAAATAGTTACCTGTTTAGCACCTGCTGATAAAATTACTGTAGGAGAGCTGAACTAACATTTTTTTACCAACAGAAAAGTTTAAATTATCAAAGTAAGAAATTATTAACATCTTTCTTACTATAGGCATATTTAACCCTGTGAACAAGACTAATTGAAAATTGCTGAATTCATCCCTATTGTCAATCAGCTATTTGTAAAGTACAGTTTCCATATGAATGAAACATATGTATCACAACAGTTGGGGTTGAGAAGGACATCTGGAGTTTGTCTGTTCAAACCCCTGCTGTTCAAAGCAGGATTACTTAGACCATATTTCTCAGAGCTGTCTTCAGCTGGGCTTTGAATATACCCAAGGACAGTGCTCCCCATCTCTCCAGGCAACCTGTGCCAGTGCTCAGTTACCCCTCACAGTGGAAAAATGTTCGTAAGTTCAAGTTGTCTATAAGCCTTTGTAACATAAACCTTATTTGGTGAGAGTGTGCAGACACATCTGAAGCCCCTGTAGAGAAAAATATCCCGTATGTATTAGATTGTATGTATACATATACTATGCATACACCATCCCCCTCCCACCCTCCAGAAGAGTATAGATAGCTCTTCTGGGAATGATGGGAGGAACAATATAAGAGATTAGAATCAGTCAGACAGGGAGAACAGACTTGTTCTTAGACTTTCCATGTAAAACATTGTTTCTTTATGATTTAGTTATAGTGTGCATGTTTCAAATACATATTTACAACTATAATTTACTATGAAACAAAACTGAAGATATTTGACTATGATACAAACACCATTGTTTGAAAAGCAGCAGTGCTTTACTATTAAAATTCCTCTCTAAACCCCCTTCTTCATGGACCACCAGATGTCTATGAATTACTCTTTGAGAAATACTCAGATAATATATATTGAAAGAATGCACGCACACACATTTCCTCATCTGGAAACAGTAAACAAATGTACCAGCCTACCTAGAATACAGTTTACAGTGTTAATGTTTTTCTCCTACCCCTCATAAAACAAAGGTCCTCTGTATTTGTAACATATAGAGTGCCTTGATTCACTGTAGTGCTCTTCCTTCTCCTTGACCCAGAAGATAAAAATGACTGTATAGAAGGACAGGTTTAGTCTAATCTGAAAAAATTAAATGCTAAATACGTTACATTTGTATTTGTACGTTGTGAGTTCTCATGTCTTCCCATGCTGCACAGGCCCAGTATTCCTGGAGTCCTGGCAGGAGGGTCCTGTGCTAGCACAGATACAGTTCTGACTTGCTTTTTAATGCTGCCTGAAGACCTTCCAACTTAAACTTGATATCTTGAAATAAAAATGTGTTTGTCTATTGTTTGTTCATGCCAGTATCCACTGACATCAAGGCAAATACTGTCTGCGTAGTCTCTCTTGAATGGATGCATTTTAGAATTTGTTTGTAATGGTTTAATTTTACACCTGTTCAGAATTTCTTCACTCTAAAGGCATTTAAATACTGTGTAACCGATCATCTCCAGGGTAATGGTGGTGTTTCATTTAACTCAGGCAGCACACATTTTTTCTGTAGGAAAATCATGAAAATTTAAGTGCTCACAGTTTCAAAGTTCCGCTTTGATTCACTTCAAGAAAAAAATCCTACTGTGCAGGGCCTTAGTCACAACTTAAAGTTAATAACAAATTGGTTATAAACTATCAAACTGGTGATACTGCAGTTATGATCTCCTCATTCCCTGTTCACCTTTCTCCAGCGTACAGTTAGGAATTTGGATTAAGGTCTGAGACAGGCTGCTGTAGTCTCACATCCATTAGGCTGAGGTGAAATAATGAAAAAGGGAATGTGTGAGTGCAGAAAACTAGTTAACTAGCTAATAAACTCTGCTGCTTGGAAACTAGGAACAGTAGTAATTGCACATGTAATGTTAACATTGCACACTCAGTTATAAACTGTCTTGACAGTGGTTCAGCAGCTGCTCCTCAGGGCATCATCCCTTTGGCTGCTCCTCCCAGCACGCAAGACCAGCAGGATGATGATACAACAGCTGCTAATGCACAAATTCAGCAGAGCCACAGCCATCTGACTCCTCCACCTTTCAGCAGCCAAGGTGAGCAGGAGCGTTTCAAACCTACTTCTGAGGTGGAGTCTCATCTCTCCAGAAGCTCACAAGCGCCCTCTGCCAACCAGGGTTGTGGACAGGATCTCAGGAATTCCGACAAGGAATAACAATGTACTTCATGCCAGCTCAAGTTCCCGTTGGAGATGAAGGAATAATATAAAATTAAAATGAAATAATATTTATTGGGCCTAGCACCATTGTACAGAGATACTGCAAGCAGAGTAGAAGCTTGGGAGCAATTCCTCAAGTGAAAATCCCTCAGCTTAGGAAAAATGAAGGCATATTAATATATTTGGCTTTAAGATATTATTAAATAAATGCATGTTATACTGTAATTCAAAGATATATAAACTTGATCCAAAGAATACAGGAACTGCTCCCCTTAGTTAGAAAAACACCACGTCATTTAAAGTAACACCAACAGAATTTGTAAGAGGATCCTTAATGCTCTTGCTTTCACCTTAACAGCTGATGGAAAATTGCTTTACTGAGCAGAAAAAGCTATTACATGTTGATACAAAAGAGATACAGAAGTATGAAAGGAAATTTATATTTGAGGATGCTGTTAACTTAGAAGGAACAAAAAATCTCAGGGCAGTGAAACTATACTTCCTGAGATGTCTGCAAGAAAGAAACAGCTCATTTTTAACCTACAGAAGTTGGAAAGGCAATGAAAGAAACCTCATTCTTTCTTAGCTCAGGAAAGAATGCCCTAGGATAGCTTGGCTGGGTTGTGGAGGCCATGGCTTCCCTCATAGGCTTTTTGATGCTGATGCTTTGGTTTGGCAGCTCTCATTCTCTCTTCCCTGGCCTCTGGGTCCAGAAGATAAAGGTAACAGTTACCCCAGAAAATGGAAGTTTCCCAGCCAGAAAATCAAAGATAATCTCTGGAAAGCAGCTAGTAAAGGACAGAGCTGCCAGCTCTTCCTCTGTATGTCTAGATTTTTGGTACGCTGCTGTTCAATTAAAGAGTAGGTGGAGAGGTAGAGCTTGTTCCTCACGGGGTTGGCACCAGAAGTCCTCCATCAGCTGGGTAGTTCCTCTTGAGCTCTGACATCATTGTCCCAGGGGCAAAACTAGCAGTCATGCACCCTGTAATTGCCTGAGAAGGATGAGGAATGGTACTTTTTTTTTTCCTCTGTGGACTGATTCCAGTTCTGTAGTGTGGGAAAGAGAGAACACTTGGATTATAACTTTCACACTTGAGGGTATTTCTTTCAGAACAGAGAGTACTAACAGTTAAATCTATTTCATACTTGGCAAACATGCAATTAATGAATCAAGATGGAAAAAAAAAACAAAAACAAAACAAAAATAACATGACTAACTTCATCTGAGGACTTCTAGAACTAGAAACAGTAGAAGGGTGAATGCAAGGAAAAAATCAGAAGGTAAGGTTAGCAACTGAATACCTCTGAAGAGAAGTGCTGCAAACCTTCCTTTATCAGAACAATGCACTAATAAAATACACTGTAGAGAAGACTTCTGGATGGGATGGGGGATAACTAAAGTGATCTACTAGCCTCATTCAGCTCTCATGTCTACCAATTCCTTGTAAATAGGATTAAGATGAAAGCAAATAGGACAATGTGATGTAAATTCCACCTCACTGCCATGCATCAAATGTAACTGGAGGATGTTTGCTATTATATATATTTTGTATATGTATCTGTATATACAGCATACAAGAATGTATATAATTAATCATATTTTTGAAGCAGATTTCTATCAAATAAAATGAAACATTACTACATCTTAGTTCTTTTTTTAAAACCAAAGGTAAATAGGGAGGATGATGTGAAGAGTCCCTTCCTCTCTCTTCCCTGAAGTATATGACTGACGTTATCCTATGGCATAAAACAAGATAAACAGCTTCTACCCAAGTAACAGAAAAGCTGCACTTGGTACAAGATGATTGCAAAGGAAGAAAGTATGACTGGTCTTCCAAAATAGCATGGACAAACTCAGAAGACACAAAATTGAAGACTAAATAATTACAGCTTAGAAACTATAGAAGTAACAGGAGAGGAGAAAGCAGAATACTTGAAAGTTGAATACTGCTCCCAAATTTTGCAGTAAAATCAAAACTAATTGGCAGTGTGTGTATGTGTCATGTCACACAGTGTAAAATTCTGATATGCAGAGAGAGGACACATTATCTTCATTACTCAGCACCAGAGAAGGCTGACAGCCACTGCAGGAAAGCATAAAGCAATACGACTGCATAGCATTTAGAGAGACGACTGGAGATTCGGTACTGAAAATAAGCAACGCTAAGAACAGTCACTTGAACTATTTGCTTTTATTACTGCGTTTGAGATTGAATTTGAAGATTACAATAGAAAAGTGGACCACTGTAGGTTACAAATTGCTTATTAAGAGCACCTACCTCTTCTCTAAAGAGGGAAGATGCTACAATATGCAAAGAATTGAGTAAAAACCTCACTTTAAAAATACAGTAGAGAATAAGCAGTGTTCTCAGTGGTTTTCATACATGTCAAGTTCATATCCTCTCCTACTATGGTATATAGGTAGGATTCAGAAAAAATACGTCAATATTTTACAGATGAAGAGTAAATGGCACTATGCAGTGTTAATGCTGGAGGGAAATCAGTGATTAAAAAGACAGTGTTCCATTTTAAGGACCAAGGAAAGAAACATAGAAATTCAAATGTTTAAATGCTATGAAAGAAAGCGATGATTTTCAAAGCATATAATAAGTATGTGGTTGCCAGAGAATATTACTGAATCTCTGAGAAGGTCTGCTCAGGAACAGCTTCCACATCCTCTGTAATCCCAACTTTGTTTGGAGGTTTGGATGTGGGGATTTTAGCTCAGCAGCAGCAGACCAGGAGTAGCTGCACTTTCCTAGGTTTGTCTCATGCCACCTTGGGTAATCTACTAAAACCACCCAAACCACCCAAAAAAATCACCCAAACCAGGAAGCCTGTGCTTTCCCAATAATTACCTCAAATACTGAAGGTTTTGAATCAAAGTTTTGTTGGCATGCTGTAAAAGCTGACATTATTGCATGTATCAGTTCTAATACTATTCCTTTTTTCCTTAGTTCTTTGCATACCTAGAGGATGTTTGGATGGTCTGCAAAAGCAAGTACACTTCATTCACATGAGCTATTGCTGAAAAGTTCATATTCAAATGAGAGTCATTGTCATAGCGTATCAGTTTGAAAAAATTCTGCCACCTTGTTCTTCTAGTAACTCACTATTACTGCACTTTGCAATATCTATATCATAAATAAAAAGTAATTAAGTGCAAATGCAAGCTACAATTAAAGTGGCTGCTACCAACTACCTATTAGCACACTGAAGTTAGAAATGCAATACATGAAAGTCAGGGCATCAACAAGACTTTAATGTTCGAAGTAGCAGTCGTTTTTCTGTTACTTTAATAATGAAATAAAACTCACCAAATCAGTGTTTATATAGCCCTACAACAGTTATTAAGTTGTTAAATTCCTTAACTAGTATGTTATAATCAGCAGTCAAACAGGAAAAAACACATGGATCATTTCTTATAGGGACGGATAATTTTGAGTTCACAGAACAGCAAATCCAGAAATAGACAGAAAAAAAATAAGTCATTAATAATAGCCATTGTGTGAATTTAGAAATACAGATTCATAGAATCTTTTGAATTGAAAGCGACCTTTAAAGGTCATCTAGTCAAACTCCCATGCAGTGAACAGGGACACCTACAGCTAGATCAGGTTGCTCGGAGCCTTGTCCAGCCTGACCTTGAATGTCTTCAGGAATGGGGCATTTCTGGGCAACCTGTTTCAGTCCCTCACCACCCTTGATCATAAATACTTCTTCCTTAATCCAATCTAAATCTCCCTTTTTTTAGTTTGAAAACATTTCCCCTTGTCCTATCACAACATACTCTGCTAAAGAGTCTGTTGCCTTCCCTCTTAAAGGCCACCTTTAGATACTGAAGGGTTGCTATCAGATCTCCCTGGAGCCTTCTCCAGGCTGAACAGCCCCCACTCCATCAGCCTGTACTCACAGGAGAGCTGTTCCATCCCTTGGATCATTTTTGTGGCCCTCCTCTGGATACGCTCCAACAGGCCCATGTTTCTCCTGTGCTGAGGACTCCACATCTGGATGCAGCACTCCAGGTGAGTCCTCACCAGTGCAGAGTAGAAGGGCAGGATCACTTCCCACATCCTGCTGGCCACACTTCTTTTGATGCAGCCCAGGATACAATTGGCTTTCTGGGCTACAAGAGCACATTGCTGGCTCATTTCCAGCTTCACATCCACCAGTATCCCCAGGTCCTTTTCAGCAGAGCACTGCACCATCCTTACATCCCCCAGCTTGTACTGATAGCTACAACCCAGTTGCAGGATCCTGCACTTAGATTTATTGAACCTCAGGAGGTTCTCCTGGGCTCACTGCTTTGAGCCTGTCTACGTCTCTATGAGTGGCATCCCAACCCTCGGATGTGTCAACCACACCACACACGCTGATGTCATTTGCAAACTTGCTGAGGGTGCACTCAATCCCACTGTTGTCATTTGTGAAGACATGAAAGAGCACTGGTCCCAGTGCTGACCCCTGAAGGACACCACTCGTCACCAGTGTCCATCGAGACATTGAGACACTGACCACCACTCTCTGGGTATGCTCTTACAACCAGTTCCTCATCCATTATGCAGTCCACCCATCAAATCCATATCTTTCCAACTTGAAGAGAAGGATATTATGAGTTACTGAACCCAAGGCCACTTGAGTTCAAAGGCCACAATGAGTCACTGAACCCAGTGAGGTTCGGATAGATTACATCAGCATCTCTTCCCTTGTCCACTGGCAGAGTCACACCATCATAAAAAGCAACAAGTTTGGTCAGATAGGACCTGCTGTTGGTGAAGCCATGCTGGTTACCCCGTATCACCTCACTTTCTTCCATGTTCATTAGCATAGCTTCCAGGAGGATCTGCTCCATGATCTTCCCCAGCACCAACGTGAGGATAATAGATCGGTAGTTCCCTGAGTCATCCTTTCTATCCTTCTTAAAAATGGGCGAGATTTTGCCTTTCTTCCAGTCCTCATGACTTCACCTGACCACCATGACTTTTCAAATATCATCGAGAGTGGCTTGGCAACAACATCAGCCAATTCCCTCAGGTCTTTGGGATACATCTCATTGGGACCCATAGATTTATGGATGTTCAGGTTCCTCAGGCAGTTGTGAACCCGATATTCGCTTACAGCAGGACACTGCTCCCCCAGTTCCTACCTTCTGAACCACTTATTCAAGGGTAAAGCAGTTGCTTGTGTGTAGAGCAGATGCTACTGAAAACTGAGGCAAAAAAAGGTGATGAAAACCTCAGCCTTCTCTTTGTTTGTTATTACTAGTCTGTGTTGCTCACTAGGGAGAGTATGCCCTCACAGACTTCTCTTTTCATTGTGTCCATCTCCTGTCATAAAGCTGTGCTTCCAATGATACATGAAATGAAGCTTCAATGTTGTAGTAACTTTTTAAAAGTGCACTACATTAATGCTGACATTAAGTACCATGTGATGTATTATTTCTTCACAAAGCTCCCAGAACACCAAGCATTAATATACTACCCTGAATTCTTTCCCTCCTCTGTATACAGAATTTAACAAGTACTGGCAGAGTTTCTGTGTGCAGCGAGTTCTGTAGACACACAAGGTGATATTGCTCACGTCAGTTTACTCCAAGGCAGTGCATTGAACAAAGGTCATTCATACCAATTTTTACTCTGGGTAGCTCAAAGTAACCATAGAGTGAAGGAGGAAAGGAAGAGCAGATACAGTTGCACACCTAAAAGGCAGAAAGCAAGTTGGAAAGAACACAAACAAGTTTTAGCTGCATTTATTTGGGGATATCATTGTCAAATTACAGGTGTTCAAAAACCAGCATTTAATTCATTAATGCTCACAAGGGCATTTCTGGTCATTTTTCAGCAGCAGAGCCTACCACAGACATCCCAAAAGCCTACAGGCTGCTCCCACCCCAGCTGCTGCAGCGCATCCTGACAAACCCAGCCAAGGCGCTCAGATTTTAAAGGAAAGGTTACAGAGCACCAGAGCGACATACTTCATTTGTGAGCCTTTCTGCGTGCCCCAGAAGGTCTAGTTTTTAGGCTTTCACCAGGTATGCCTTCTGGACAAGCGCACGGAGCTCCAAGCACACCAACACTTCAGGAAGCTCCCAGAGGTGCAGTGTGCAGATTAACACCGCTTCCACCACTTACCATGACTGGACTGACATATGGCATCTCCAGGACTGGAGGAGGGAGCCCCAGAGCCCCGCCATGCCAGCGCTTCATCCTCTCAGAGTCACAAAATCACAGAATCACAGAATGGACAGAGTTGGAAGGGACCTCAAGGATCATGAAACTCCAACCCCCCTGCCACATGCAGGGCCACCAACCTCTCCATTTAACACTGGACCAGGCTGCCCAGGGCCCCATCCAAGCTGGCCTTGAACACCTCCAGGGATGGGCATCCACAACCTCTCTGGGCAGCCTGTTCCAGCACCTCACCACTCTCATAGTAAAGAGCTTTCCCCTGACATCCAACCTCAATCTTCCCTCCCTCAATTTCAAACCATTTCCCCTTGTCCTGTTTTTATCTACCCTTTCAAAGAGTTGATTCCCCTCCTGTCTGTAGGCTCCCTTTAAGTACTGAAAGGCTGCAATGAGGTCACCCCGCAGCCTTCTTTTCTCCAGGCTGAACAAGCCCAGCTCCCTCAGCCTGTCTTCATAGGGGAGGTGCTCCAGTCCCCTGATCATCTTCGTGGCTCTCCTCTGGACCCTCTCCAACAGCTCCCTGTCTTTCTTGTACTGGGGGCTCCAGGACTGGACACAGTACTCCAGATGGGGCCTCACAAGAGCAGAGTAGAGGGGGACAATCACCTCCCTGGCCCTGCTGGCCACCCCTCTTCTGATGGAGCCCAAGATACCATTTGCTTTCCGAGCTGCAGAGAACCGTTCCTAACGGGGGCAGCGGTGGTGCCTGCCAGCACAACGACGCGCCGCGAGCCTCCCGGCGGAGCGCGGGCCGATAGGAACAGCCAAGCCGGCCCAACGGCGGGCCGAGCCGCCTCACCCGGGCCGGCAGCGGCCTCGCAGCCACCACAACGCGGCGCTCATGGCCCCGCCGCGCCGCCGCCCCCGCCCGCCCGAGCGGCCCTTCGTCGTGCTCGGCCCCCTCCGGAAGCGTCGTGCGCGTTTCGCCGCTCCGCACAGGAACTGCGCTCAGGCGAGCTGAGGGAGGAGCGCGCGGGATATGGAGCTTGTGCAGGGAAGGGTGCCGGGAAGGGAGGAGCCGTGGCGGTAGCACCTGCCGTGGGGAGGGGGAGCGGGGCGAAGCGGGCGGCAACTACAAGTCCCGGCAAGCCGCTCCCGTCGCAGCCGCCCCGAGGGGAAGAGGAAGCGGCGGGAAGGGGCGGTGGGTGGCCGCGGGGCAGCGCGCAGTGGCGCTGTGCGGAGCGGAGCGTGCCGCTGGGCGGGGGGGAGCGTGGCTGCGGCGGGAAGGCGGGCGGTGCGGCCTGCTGGGTTAGGCCGCGGTTTGCGTGCTGCTCTGGGGGCGGGGGGAGGCGGTGCGGGTCAGAATTGAGATCTTGCTGGTAATGCTGGAGATGGACGCTGAGTGGTACGGAGAGGCCTGTTGGGTGGAAGCGGGCTGCGAGCCCGAAGTAGACAGGGAGCTGAAAAAGTGAAATTAAAGCAAACCTCATAAAATGATGAGGCGCGTTTTGGTTTGTTTCTTTAGGTAATGGAGTCTTGCAGCTCTACCAGCATTTCTGAGAGCAAATCGACGACTTCTGAAAGTGAAGATGAGATAGAGTTTGTTGGAGTAAGTACATCTGGAACGTGGAAATGTGCTGCCTGCTGTACTGTGTTCTCAGCAGCGTGACCAAATGGGAGCAGGTCTCTGAATACTGTGTTCGTGGCCTTGATTTTATCTCAAAAGAACACTTCAGTTTTCAGATTTAAAGATTATTTCATTTGGAAATCCTTGGGGCTTTGGTGTTGGCTTTAAAGATGGTTTTGTTTGGAAATGTTTGTGGCAGGTAACAAATTTGTCGTGGAGTCATAGAATGGTCTGGGTTGAAAAGGACCACAATGATCATCTAGTTTCAACCCCCCTGCTACGTGCAGGGTTGCTAACCACCAGACCAGGCTGCCCAGAGCTATATGCAACCTGGCCTTAAATGCTGCTAGGGATGGGGCAAACAGCCTCTTTGGGCAACCTGTTTCAGTGTATCATCACCCTCTGCGTGAAAAACTTCCTCTTAATATCTAACCTAAACCTCCCCTGTCTCAGTTTCAGACCATTCCCCCTTGTCCTGTCACTGTCCACGTTTATTTTAAAGGGGCTTTTGGCCATTGCATTGTGAAAACAACAGGTGATGTCACTTGGTTCCATGAAGCAGCAAGTGGAGATGCAGAGTGATCAATGGGATGTATGAGGTCATCCATTTGTCGTCATCATAGATGACTTTTTCAGCAATCACACAATGTTTTGTTGAATGTTCAGTGAGTAGTCTCACTGAAGTTAATAAAATGAAGCTGCTGCAAACTCTGCAAAATGAGATCCAAGTCACTTTAGAGACATACAATCGTGGAGCGGTTTGGGTTGGAAGGGACCTTTAAGATCACCTAGTTCCAATCCCTTGCTGTAGGCAGTCACACTTCCCTCTTTCCCTCTAGACCAGGTTGCTTGCAGTCCCATCCAGCCCAGCCTTAAATGCTTCCGAGGAGGGGGTATCCACAACCTCTCTGGGCAGCCTCTTCCAGTGTCTCACCACCCTAACAGTAAAGAATTTCTTCCTAATATCTAGTTGTAATCTACCTAGATAAAACCATTTCCTCTTGTCCTGTCGCTACCTGCCCTTATAAAAAGCCCCTCCCCAGCTTTTCTGTAGGCCCCTTTCCATTACTGGAAGGCTGCTATAAGGTCTCCTTGGAGCCTTCCCCAGGTTGAAGAGTACCAGCTCCCTCACCCTTTCCTTGTAGGAGAGGTGCTCCAGCCTCTGGTCATCTTTGTGGCCTCCTTCTGGACCTGCTCCAACAGCTCCATGTCGTTCTTGTGCTGGGGATGCAGTACTTCATGTGGGGTTTTACAAAAGCAGAACTGCAGGAAGAGACAGGAAGTAATGGGTTAGAGGCCTTAGCAGTCTTCTCAAATTGTGAAGTACTGTGTAGCTACAATACAGCACCTGGTTTGCATCAGTATAACCTTAAGATACTTGCAGCTATTAAATATCCAACGAAAATATATATTTTTCATGCTGCCAGTGTTCTGACCTCCATCCACTGTCAGTGAGATGGTGCTGGCTGACAGGCATATATGGAAGAACAGAATATTGGTTTCCCCAGAATGGTAGTCATGCCAATAGAAAAGCAATTGTTATTTGCTGCCAAGATCGATAATCCTGTGGGATTGTCTTCCTGTGGGTTTGGCCTTAATAATTCAAAGAACTGGCAATAGATTTTTTACCTGTGTTACACGGTGTTAGTTAAAGTCTAAATCAGTGTACAGACTTCCTTTCTGCATGGGTTTTAAGGTGCTCAAGCATGAAGGACACTTGTATTTTTCCTGAAACTTTAAGTGATTGTGATTCTCTTTGAGTCATTTGTATCTCTTGTCTTTTTTGGATGAAAATTGATCAATGAGCTGAAAGTCCTTTTTATAACCAGTCAAGTGTGGGTGGGTGTGTGGGAGGGCTGGTGGAGAACCAAGAGCACCAACTGAAAGCAAGACTAACAAAAATCGACAGGTTTTTTTTGTTTTTGTTGTTGTTGTTTCCTCTTGTTTTTGCATGTGGATGGCTTGTACCCTTTGTGCTGACTTATTCGAGAGAGGCTGACCTTATGGCAAGAAGACTGCTTAGCCTTATTTGTACAGGGCTGGCATCTTGGGACAAGTAGGCTGCTGTTGTCATTGATGAATACAGATTGTGAAAGACCTGTTTTTTAAGATATGAAGACTGGGTGCCAAGCATGGATGGCTGTCTTGGTGACAAATAGCTGGAAATAGCCAGTATGGTCAGCTAGAGGTGCTGCAATTTCTAGCTCTTGAGTGCTTGTCCACATTTTTTCTACTATAATCTCAGGCTCTTGCTTGCCAGAAAATCTCATGGGAAGGTAAAAAGGAATTGGATGGAGTTAGCTGAATCTCAGCTTCTTAACTCTCCTTTAGAGTCCTCAGGTTGGCACTGTCTTTGCACTGCCTTACTGCTTAAAGCAGTTGGAAAAAATATGAAGTAATTCTCTTAACTTTCTCTTTGGAGATTGCCATTTGCTGGGGTGAGCCAACAGAGCAAGAGCAAAATTCCTGCAGTTCAGACCTTTCCCTTCACATGATACCAGAGTTTAAATTGGGAATGTTTTCTAGTAGTAAATGCTCTGTGTCTGTAAAAAAAATTATTTCACCTGGCACTATTCCCCAAACAAGCTAAAAAATGTACAAAGTCCACCTGAAGCTACTGCTTGCATAAAGTTCTCAGGAGGGCTGAACATTTGAGGGAAGAAGAGTTGATAGACTTGATTTCCCTCCTTGAAAATAGTTTCAGTTCTGGGCCACTGAAGTGAGAGGTTTTGACCTCTGGTTTTCCTTCTGGTATTGACAGCTTCTTGGCAGCGGTAGGGATCAGCTTATGCTGAAGCCAGTGGCTCTGTAGAGGAACAGAGTTCTTCTGCATCATGGCGCTCAACTAGGATGGATCTACCAAGTGCTGTGACTTGTAGCAATGGCATTTTGTCCAGGGTTCTGGTGTGTTGACTTCAGCAGTTGCCAGCTTGGGACTTGGGATACAATAATTACTGTTTTCCCTGATTGTTTCTCAAAATATCTGCTGTGGCCCAGATGAGTTGTTGATCTGACCCAAGATTGTAGCTTCTTTTGCCCTTGAGTGTTTGTTCTCCATCTTAATGCAGAAGCTAAGCGACCAACCATTAAAACACAAATGAGCCTAATTGCTGCATTTGACACTTGCATTGTTATTCGAGCGTGCATATGGGCAGGTGGTTTTCCCCTCTTTTGTTGGAAAATGAGGATGTATATCTTTGAGAAGTCATGTTAATAATTTGCCATATTGCATTTGTGTTCAAATTGGAATGCAAACCACTAGCTCGTAAATGTTTAGTAGAAGGTAGAAAATATAGCAGCAAAAAAGGATGTTTCACGTATGAAAACAACACTAAACAAGTAAATTCTACTTACAGTTAAAGGAATTTACTTTTCTGTTCACAAGCCTTGAATGCAGGCATAATAAGTAGAGTAAGAATTCTGCTTTCCAGTTGTCAGTTTCATAACTCTTTGATTAGCCTGTTGCTGAACTGAACCAAGGGAATCGAGTACACAGAAATGAGGAAAACCTTTGCACTTGAAGAAGCTACAGCTGTTGGATGTTTCGAAATATTCATGTCTGATTCTTACTGATCAGGTGGTCAATGTGGTCTGAGTGTGTCTCTGGACTGTCACATGCTAGCGCCTGTTGTTTCTTACAAGGATTCAGCTTATAGAGGCTCTCAATTTCTCCCATAGCAAAACTATCATGGATTTTTTGGATTTGGGAGATCAGATTCTCTTTTTTTCAATTGTAGAAAGTTAAGCACTCTTTTGAAGTAACGTAGCTTAATTCATACAAATTTTGTCATCTGTTCAAGGTTTCATCCCTCATTATTCCTAGTGATAGAGTGAAGACTGTTTATGCTGGCAAGCTGAACAGCTTTATGGCCTTGAAAGGTGGAAGAATGGAAAGAATGAAGTGCAGTAAACGCTGCAGAGAGAATTGCATGCTTCTGCAGTTCTTTCTGCTACTTCTCACGAGGCAGTAAATCTTCATAGCCTGCCCTACTTGGTCCGTTTTTAAGATGTTCAGGATACTGCCAAATATATGACAGAGGTGGTGGATACAGTGCTGCACCTCTTCAAGAAGTTAGTAAGTTGCTGGCTGTCTCAAGTCCTTCTTCTGCCTGGAAAACTTAAATAAGGAATAGCTCTGGAGTGTATAACAGTTCTGTGGCACCTGCCGGCAGTGTTCCCAGACAAATGATAGCACTGCAGTTCAGACACACACTGTCACATGACATAGATGATGTTGCACGTGCAGGCTTAAAAGCACAGCTGCACAACAAAAGCTTAGACTTGTTTGGTTTTGTTTATTGACTGTGAGGTTAGATATTATCTTTGAGAATCTAGAAGACTGTTGTCAAATTTGGATGGGAAGCTTTTTGCAGTGCATGGAGATTTTTACTCAACTTTGCTTCCCTTTGTGTGTATTTGTCACACAAACAAGGCCAACATAGTTACCAGGGAGGATGAATATGTTCCCAGGCAGTGAGCATGGATGCAAGAGTAACTAGGAGTATTTCCATCTGCTGTATGTCAGCTTACTTACTGATTGCATATTTGTTACATTGATTGTTTAGTTGACACATGATAATGCTGTAGCCTGGTACAGTTTACTGTGTGACATCAGACTCTGGACATAGTGCTTTTTTTCCTTCTTCTTTTGCCTTTAAGAGTTGAAAGCTTGTCACAATGGATGCACGTGGAACCCTAGACATTATCTTCTGTCTTCTTTTTAAAACTTACTTATTTGTTTCATTTTATTTTTTCTGACCTCAGAATATCATTTAGTTTAAGCATGGAAGTATGATTTCTTCATTTTTCACACAGGTGCCAACATTCTGCTATCTATCCTGTAGTTGCTAGTAGAAATGTTAAAATTGATCTGAATAGAGAGTGATTGGGAGTATGGACACATGGAAGCACCAGGCAATGTAAAAATGAAGGGATTTGAAGGCTTGTAAATCATCAGGCATTGATATTGTCTGGACTAGCAGGTCATTGAGGTTACAGGCAACCTGTGTGAAGTTTCTCAAGATGCTCATCTGGACAATATTCACACAGATTAAACCTCTTATGAAGTGATAGCAGAAGACTAAGAACGGGCTTTAGAACATTCTAAGGCAAACCCTATAGATTTTAGTGACTTACAGAGAAGCAGCATGGAGGGATGGAAGAACCAAGATGTGCAAGAGAATAGGACTGCCTAGCTGGGAGGAATGGAGGTGGCATGATAGGCACTGGATAGCCAGGGCCTTTTGCCCCGTGTCGCTGCTTGGGATCCCAACCAGCCTGCCTGGCTGCGTGCCTTTGTAAATGAATGCTAGGCAAATGATTTGAACACATCTTGGTGCTTTTGAGTACGTGGTGTTAGTTTGGCTGAGTGAAATCTGTTTTCTTTTAAAATGAAGTTACTTCCCCCTGCTATACATGGAACAAATAACATGTTTGTGGAATATCTGTGTAGAAAGGAGTAGACTTCAGGGTGTAAGTATGTATGAAACTATCTCCCACTTTCATGTCTGAAATTCCTGAGGAATTTCCTTTGGAGTTAAAATTAAAATTGTCTTTGTGAGACAAACACAACTACAAACAATCTACCATTTGGCTGTACTTAGTAAAATCTGACTCTTCATTTCTTGGTAATGATCTGATATCCTGTTACAGTTGGAAATAATGGCACAAGTTGAGCATTTCTGACTAGAAATGTATATTTTAAATTGTTCGGGAAGAGTATAATGTTATTAAAGAAAGTTAAGGTTGTTTATTGTACTTTTCATCGTTGATATCGTTACTCGTTAGTATATAAGTTGATGTTTGTTTGTACAAATGATACATGCATGTTTTACCAATTCCCTGTAGAAGTCTGTTAAGGTTCCCTTCAGGAATTGTGCTAATATATCCTCTGGAAACCTTGTTGGTAGAATTCCCCTTATGATATTGTTAATGCTAACAACATGCTGTAATGTGTGCAATACTCCTCCTGCAAGGAGTGCAATTTAATATTTTTGTGTGTGTGTGTTTTTAACACTTTCAGGAAGAACCCTTAAGACCTGTACTTGAATGCATTGATCTTGTCAGTAGCGATGATGAAGAACCTAACAGCAGTTCTTATGCTCATGTGAGTATGTTGTGATTTATCTCAGGACTTTGCAGTAGGGGAAAAAATAATAATAATTACAGTCTCATATTTCATTTCCCACCAGCTGCCTACATGGAAAAGTTCTTAGAGGCATTTTTTGACAAGAGATGAGAAATAGAAGACTTCTTAATACTAGCTTGCTTATTAACCTAATATTAAGTGTAGGGCAGATATGCTGATGCTTCATTTTTTTCTAGAGACAATTCTTGCCTTCTTGAGGTGAACTTAGAGCGTTTATTTGTATTTCAGTGCTTTTAAGAAGTGTCACAAAGAAAAGGAGAGGAAAATACCACTTCTGCAGCGACCTCACAAGTTACATAAAGTCAAATGCCAGTCTCTAGCCTGTAGATGTATGTGACTGCTCTGAGACCTTTTCCTTCTTGAAGGTCTTTTTTAGGAGCAGTGTATAGGCCATGAGATCTTGCTCTGATGTCACCCTGCTTTTAACTTAGTTTTGTTCTTCATAAACTCTCCTAAGAATTTTAGTCTGAAGCAGGCTTGTCAGCTCATTTGCTCAGGGATACGATTTAGCAGAGGGCTGTTAGAGTTAGGGTACTTTGGTCAGGTTGTGGTTGGACTTGATGATCTTTAAGGTCTTTTCCAACCTGAGCAAATGTATGATTCTGTGTGTCCCCCAGCTGCACTGTGCTCACTCTGTGGGACCTTGAGAGGGACAGTGCCTGAAAGTGAACTGCTGGAGTTGGTTTTGGCAGCAGCAGCCATTTCTTGGCCTCTGATACACAGTGTTGCAGTAGATTTGCTCAGTTAATCTGGGTCTTAAGACAGGTCTTCTGTATGTGTACAGGCCCACTCCCTTCTGAAACCTTGTGGAACCTAAGGTTAAAGTTTCTGTACTGAATTATGTCCTGATGAACGTAATAGGCATTGCTTTGTACTGTACTGATGCCTCTTACTAGCTTAACAGTTACCAAACACAATTTTTAACTTTACAATTGTAGAGAAATACTAAGCGTAAGGATTACATTGACTATCAGAAAGAAAGAGTTGCATCAACCCTGGATCGCCTGGCACGCCATGTTGAAGTGGAGAAACAGCAAAAGGAAGAGAAAAACAAAGCCTTCAAGGTACTGTATGTATTTTGTTTCAGTAGAAGTGTGTAATACGGGCCTCCTAGTCATGTGAGTGTTTGTATTCACTACAAAGTAAGTAAAAACGTTGGTAAGCCAGACCTGAAACTGGCTATTAGAGTTCTTTGCTTATGGGGTATTGTATGAAATACAATATGGACTTCTCTTCTGTGGCCTTTAACTGATGTCGTTGCTGGTCTCACTGTGATTTCTATGGGAAAAAGATAGTAACTTCATGCAGATTGCAAAAATTAGTTTATTTGTTTGTGTTCTTAGCAGAGGGACCTTAGCATCAGTTATTCTGGTTAGATAACGAAAGACTACCAATGGTCACAAAACACTGTGCAGCAAATCCAGTGAAGTATCTGCTCTTGTTTGAGATTTTTAGAATGCTATTTGCCCCGTTTAATGTCTGTATCAGGTATGATGTTGTAATGGGATAATACTTTGCACGTTAAAGGCATAACTGCAGAGCCACATTCTGTTAATTGTGCAGTGCAGTCATTTGAAAGAAATGGATTGTTTTGTTTGCATTACCAATGAGCTTAAGAGCGGGGCTGCTCTCTGACTGCTGGAAGGAATGGACTGACAAGAACCTTGTGAAATTCCACAGGGAATAGTGCTGATGTCCTGCACTTGGGGCAGACTAGCACTCCTGTTCATACAGGCTGGGGACTGAGTGCCTTGGGGAGCAGCTTGCTGAGAAATACCTAAGGTGTCTTTGGGGACTGGAGGCTCAAAGTCAACTGGCAATATGCTTTGGTAGCAAAGAGTTAAGGCAATTATAGGCAGTGCTATCAGAAGCACAGCTTGTAAATAGAGGAAAAGGATTTATATCCCCTTTTGCACTTGTTTTGCCAACACAAAAGCGTTGGTTTCTACTGCCATACCACCAACATCAGCCTCTGACATCATGGGCTAACATCATAAAATAGGGGGCATTACTTTTGGAGCAACCCCCATAAAATATATAACGTAGTTAATGTATATCTATACATTCCGCTGATGTATTTATGTTGACTGAAAATGGAGTCACAAATATACAAAAAAAATTGATGATTTTTGTGGCAGTCTTGAAACCTGTTCTCAAATTCCTTAATCAAACCAGAGAGCACTGCGTATTTTTTTCTGTTCATAGGACGTAGTGTTCAGCCAGTGCCTCAAAATCCATAAACTTAGTTGCCATAACTTGAGTTAGCACTGCACTGCACTGCACCATCCCATGGTTTCAGCCCAGCTAGGGTTAATAGCGCACCGGTGTTTGGTTGTTGCTGAGTGATGGGTACTGGAGGGGCAGAGCTGCTGCTGGGATGGCACTGGATGGGGCCGAGCTGCATTTTGAGCCGTACCAGGCAGCATGCAGCCTGGCTGCAGGTTGTATGTGCCTGGGTTATAAGGAGATGAAGGATCCTTTCTGATGTTCCCAGCTGACTGAAACCACGCATGGTATTCAAGCAGTCTGCAAATTCTTGCATGGTGCAGAGTAAAGAAGGGAGTCGCTTTGGATTTCTGCGGCTGTGTAACGAGTTCATCCCTCCAATATTCCAGAATGTAATTAAAAGGTCTCCATGCAAGCTTGGTAGCTATGCTTTCTGTCCATACCAGGGGTATTCTGTGCTTTCCACAGAAGAACCCCTGTCCAAATGAGAAATAACAAAAGCCGTCTCTTGAGGTAGGTTGCCTGTAATGAGCAGGGTGGGTTTTTATTTCTTTGTTTATTGGATTGTTTTGAAATAAATTGGAGGCATTACTTTCAGAGCAACCTACATACTTAACTTGGGTGTTTTTTCTTGCAAAAGATTCAAAACTGGTCTGATGTCAGAGGAGGCCTCTTTTTAAAATATGTGTGAGGAGACCAAACTGTCTACTCTATCATTTGAATGTTGCCTAAAATGGGTGAGGGGGCAAGGAAGTTTCGCTCTTTATTGCTAAGAGATAGTAGGGTTTATCTCTTGTTTTTCAGAATGCAATACGTAGGACACATAACACCCCCATTTTTCATTACTTGGGGCATTTAGTTCTTGGATTTAAAAACAGAATCTTTTCATGGTTTACTGCAAAAGTTATCCATCATAAAAATACCTTGCAGAGGAGTGTGGAGTAATCCTTATCCTGCTTTGCTCTCCAACATCTTCATCCTTCTCTCCTTTTCTGAATGACCATGTTCTCTATGAGAATTTCTCTTGATTTGTTTTTACTTCTAGAGCAGTCAGGTGTTCAGCACCTTACCTGGAGCCAGCAAATGAAGCTCTTATGATATAGAAGCTGATATGTTTGTGTTGTAAGCATATAGCAGAGGTGTCGTCTCAAGTTTCAGCATATAAAAAAATCATAGAATCACAAGATTGGAAAGGACCTACAATATCATCTAGTCCAACCATCCTCCCATCACCACTGCTACCACAAGCACTAAACCATATCTCACAGCCCCTCATCCAGACACCTCTTGAACACTGCCAGGGACAGCGACTCCACCACCTCCCTGGGCAGCCATTCCAGCACCTGGCCACTCTCTGAGAGAAAAAGTTCTTCCTTATGTCCAACCTAAACCTGCTCTGGTACAACTTGTGGCCATTTTCTCAGGTCCTGTTTGTTGCCTGGCAGAAGGGGCCAAACCCCTCCTCATCACAGCCTCCCTTCAGGAAGCTGTAGAATGCAATAAGGTCTCCTCCAGACTAAACAATCCCAGCACCCACAACTGCTCCTCATAAGACTTGTGCTCCAGACCCCTCACCAGTTTCATTGCCCTTCTCTGGACACGTTCCAGGGCCTAAAAGCTCTCTCTTCTTACGTTTTACTATGTGTTTCTGATTCTGTAATCTGATAAGTAGAGTTGTTGGGTTTTTTGTTTTTGCATATTTTTTTCAGTAAAATGCTGTACTGTGAGGTAATACTTCATAGTGAGGTCTTCATTCATAGTGATGTTGAAAAGGTTTGAAGATGAGACTTTGAGATGTAGCACCAACTTTGCAAAGGAGCTGGTGATTACTCTTTGATTACTGGTAACAGTGACCAGACTCTGGAAGGTATCCTAATAGAATTGTCCAAAAAGCAGAAGATACTCTCCTCAGTCATATGATTTGCACGACTGTTATTCTGTATGGTACCACCTAGGAGATTGCTAGCATGGAGAGTGAATGTATTTATGCACTGCTCTGGGAAGAGACAGTCCTCTCCCACCCATGTGCCCCACTGAACACTGGAAGCTGCTTTTGCAAAATATGCCATGAGTTTTCATCTCATGTAGAGGAAGCTGCTAGCAGTGGCTCTCTGTGCAACATGCAAATATTTGTGACTGCAGTGCTTGAAATTTTTAGGGGCTTACAGATGTTGCTGTTGTATGCTTCCAGGTGTTCTCCCTAATCTGATGTCTTCTTAAGGGCCACATTTATAATAAGCCCTATAATTCTGTGCTTGTTCAGGCAGTGACTGGACTGTAGTTTAATGGCCCTGGCCACTAACAGATAGCATACTGTGTTTTTCTTAGCAGCATTAAGTATATATATATTTTTTTTCAGTGAGACACATTTTTTTTTCCTTCCATTTTCACACTTTGACTCTTTGACATGTGATATTTCACACAGAGTAAGAAGCTTAATGGGTGCAGAGCCCAGAGATTATAGAATCTGTGTGTGTGTGTGTGTGTGTGTGTGTGTGTGTACATGTATAGCATGACTGAAAAGGAACAGGAAGGTGCTGAAGAGAGATACCTCTCTTATGAACAGAGAGCACAGTTACCAAGCTCGGCATGGAGACGTTTTAACAGAATACAATCTGGGATACTGGAGGGAAGAACCTGCTGTGCAGCTATGAAGAGCCACATGTAAATTTTGAAAGTTTTACTTGATTTACTTAACTGAAATCTTGGACTTAAAAATAAATAAATAAGTACAGTTGATCACCACCTTGCCTTATGTCTTCCCTGTCAGGAGAAAGTTGACTCGCAGTATGCTCACGGGTTGCAGGAACTAGAATTTATTCGGGAACACAGTGACACAGAAGCTGCAAGATTATGTGTGGACCAGTGGTTAAAAATGCCAGGTAAGAATGGGAGAGGTGAGATTTTGAATATGTAATAAGGAATCAAAGGCTAATGGTAAATGCATGGCAGGAGAAATAAACAGTTATTGGGTTATGTTGAAAAGAGCTATCAGTGAAAATCATTTCGAAGACACTGCTAATTCACTTAATATTATTTTTAAAATTTCACTTAAGATCATTTCTAAGTGCTGCGTTGCAGAATAGAACATCTGATAACTGCATTAAGCAGTGCTTAACCTGACAGCAGCATTAACATGAGGTTGCAGGTGCCTTGGACATACAACCAAATCTTAGAATATGAAGTTTGCCAGAGTGTGGTGTTTGAAAGTTCTTCTCCAATAGCTTCCTCAAAAACTAAAGTAGTGTTTTGTCGCTTAGGAAATTAAATATATGAAATGCAAAAGGTATTAAGGTATTATTAACATTAAAAGGTATTAATGTTAGCTGTTTTGACTGGCAAAGTTGTCAGAAAAATGTTACTATTGTACTGTTGCTCAGAAGAATATGGCTACGTAAGTATAACTTCTGTTAAAAATATTTTTTTTAGATTTAGATATTTTTTTTTTTTAATGCATAAAAGCAATATAAGTTATTTCCTGTAAGACCTCGAGGAAATACATCAGTGTTAGAAATCTCAGGTATTGAAGAGGCAGATTCTTTAACTGGAAGAAGAGACTTCTTGTAGAATTGCATTACAATCACTGCCAGCGTGCTTTTAGGAATCAACTTAAAATGTTTTCTTAATGCTGTAGGGTTTGTGTTTTCTGTATGTTTTTAAGCCTCTATAATTGAGACCATGGTCAAATGTTTTGTTTCATAATGCAGGTCTGAAACCAGGCACTGTTAACAGTGGAAGAAGGGGTGTTTGTCAGAGAGCAGGTCAGATGCAAGTCAACAGAAGTCCTATTTCTTGTCCTGTGATGCATTGCAACAGAAAGTTTGATAATGGACATCTGCTCCTAGGTCACTTGAAAAGGTGAGGATGTATTATGAGAAATAATAGTGAAAGAGTATATGTGAACATAAAACACCTGCATTGAATCTACTTTAAACTGCCTATAGTGACAAAATTCCATTTGGAGAGCAGAGTAATGTGTTGCAGATTTTGTACAGGTGATGTAATTTACTGATTTGAGGTTCTTTTGTTGTTGGCTGTTTTTCTGTTCTTGTTTTTTTTTCCTTCAGTCAGAATTGTTCTCTCCCACTTGTTAAGCATTTTCAATATGTGGTTTTCTGAGAAATAGGATTTAAGTGCACAGTTTCTGTTCCTTCTTTATCCAAACTTGAAAAAGGGATGGCAGACTAAGTACATACAAGCTGTATAAAACCTGATAGTAGGATTAAAAAGATGCTCCAAATGAAAGGAACCTTATGAGGTTCCTCAAGAGCAAGTGCAGAGTTCTACACCTGGGGAGGAGTAACCACATGCCTCAGTACAGGTTGGGACTGATCTGGAAAGGAGCTACGCAGAGAAGGTCCCAGATATCCTGGTGGACAACAGGTTGACCATGAGCCAGCAGCGTGCCCTTGTGGGCAAGGAAACCTATGGTATCCTGTGATGTGTTAAGAAGTGTGGCTAGCAAGTTGAGGGAGGTGGTCCTTCCCCTCTGTTCTGTCCTGGTGAGGTCATACCTGGAGTATTGTGTCCAGTTCTGGGCTCCTCAGTTAAGAAAGACAGAGAACTTTTAGAGAGGAATCCATAAAGCCCCAAAGATGATTAGGGTCCTGGAATATCTCCGTTATGAGGAAAGGCTGAGAGACCTGGGACTGCTCAGCTTGACAGAGCGTCTTCATCAATGTTTATGAGTGTCTAATGTGCAGGAGTCAAGAGGATGAGGCCAGGCTCTTTTCTGTGGTGCCCGGTGACAGGACAAGGGGCAATGGTCACAAACGGGAACGTAGGAGGTTCCATGTATACATGAGAAAGAACTTTACTGTGAGGGTTACAGAGCTCTGGAACAAGCTTCCAAGAGAGGCTGTGGAGTCTTCTCTGGAGATACTCCAAAACCAGCCTGGTTGCTTTCCTCTGTGAGGTACTCTAGGGAACTAGTTTAACAGGGATTTGGATGAGATGATCTCCAGAAGGCCCTTCCAACCCTCGTTTTGTGAGAGAAAACTCAGGTTTCAACGAATTCAGCTTACTAGGTAAAGCAAAAGCTGCGCTTGCGAGCAAGACAGAACACGGAATTCATTCACTACTCCCATCAGCAGAAAAAAGTTCAGCCGTTTCCAGGAAAGCGGTGCTCCATCACAGCTAGTGTCATTTGGGAAGATAAGTGCTGTAACTCTGAATGTCTTCCCCGTCTTCCTTTTCCCCAGCTTTTATTCTGAAGTATGCCACGTGGAACAGGCGTGCTGTTGGCCAGTTGAAGTTAGCTGTCCTGGTTCTGTTCCTTCCTTTATGCAGCTCCTTGCTGGCAGGGCAGCATGAGAAACTGAAAAGACCTTGATTCTGTGGAAGTACTTCTTAGCAACTAAAACATCGCTGTGTTATCAGCATAGCTTTGTTCATGGATCCAAAACATAGCTGCAGTACAGGAAATAAACTCTCTCCCAGCCAAAACCAATACAGGAAGTGTTAAAAAACAAACAAAAAATATCAACCAAACAAACAAAATAAACAAATACAGATTTGTAGGAAATGGAGACTTTATTAGTTCTCTTACTCTTAAAAACAGTGTGATTCCTCTACCAATAGGTCACTATAACTGGTTAGCTGCAGAGAGAAAATCGCTTTCATGTGGGATATTTCAACTGATAAAGCTAACAATAGGCAAATAGAGGAATTTTGCACTTCAGGTTGATTTTGGCAGGTTTTTGTCCAATAATTTCAAAAGACCTAATTTTTCCTATAAGAACATGTATACATATTTTTTAAACTGTCGTGAGGATACTAGTTTGTTAATTATTTCTTCCTCTCTAGGTTTGATCATTCTCCTTGTGACCCAACAGTCACATTACTTGGACCCCCAAATAATGCTGTTGCCTGTGTGATATGCTGCCAAATATTTTCAAGCTTTCAGCAGTACAGTGATCATCTTTTATCTAAGGCAAGACCATAAGGATAAGTAACTCATCTGCCTGAATGTAATAGAGGGTTATCAAGACAAGTAATTATGTGCATTTTCCTTTTTAACCCTCTTCCTTACACTCTCTTACACTGTGATTATTCTCCAAATAGTTTTTTCTTATTCTGCAGCGTTTCAAACGCTTGGTGTATCTGACAGTGCTCCCATTAAATCTGACATTATATTGTACTCTCTGCTGTACATCAAAGACAATTGAAGTTTTGGCTTGATTGTTTTATCCTTGGTGCTGTCAATAGATATTTCCCTATATTTATGTCTCCGAAACTAAGAAAGATGAAGACAAGAAATTGAAGTGAAATAAGAAGAAGTATAAAGAGGCAAAAGAGGGTATTAAAAAAAAAAAAAGAAGGCAACAGAGTTAGAGAAGAAACCTGAGTGACTCATGCAATTGATTCTTTGCTGTCTACAGTGTCTCCATTGAAACATGTCTGACGTGCATGCTAGTTAACTTGCAGAAGGGAACAGAATAATCTAGCACTTGAGTTTTGATTAGAATATAAGCTAATATAATTGGGGTTTGTTTTTGTTGTTCCCTACCTCCATTCTTTTCCTTTCTTTCTTTTACAATGTCATCTGTCTTTCCCTCCAGCTTAATGACAGATGCTCAGATGCTAAGTTCAGAGTGCATGGTTTTATCTAAGCAATCTATTGCTAAGTTGTGTGATGGATAACAGTTTCAAAATTCAGTGTTTGAATAACAAATATTGTTGTTTACCCACCTAGCCCATTAAATTCAAGGGAAATATTAAATATTGTGAAAATCAGACTAACTTAAAGCAGTAGCAGAAACTCTTGATATGTGATCATATTTGACAAGTTTGCATCATGGTTTGTCCCTGCTCTTTTTCCTTTTATTCCAAGTTGTGTGCCTGTGGTATGTCTGTGGGCATTAGCAGGATTTAAAGGCAAGTTTGGTCTAAGGCACTGCCTCTTGCGGCAGGCGTAAGGATGGAATTATTTTGGTGTGGAAGGAAGGGAGAATAATTCTGAAGGAAGCAAAAAGCTGTCATGAAGATTCTCCAGGGAGACAGAAGAAGGGAAGAATAAGCAAAAAAAAAAAAAAAAGTAGAATTAAAGGATTGTGTCCCTGGAAGCAGAGATTGAAGTCGATGTAGAAGTTTGGCTGTTCTTCTTGTGACTCACAAGCTGAAGTGCATAGCTTGGAAATAAACATACATGTGGTAGCTGAGAATCTAAAAGTGACAGTATTGCTACAGAGGTGGAAAGGAATGGAAAGACATGAAAAGAAATGGGATTCCTTTGTTAATTCTGTGTTTCTTCTCATCAGCTCCTTTTATTTTCCAGCTAAATCAAGATGACGGACATGAAAAAGATCTCCCTCCACAACACATTCAGTGTTTTGCATGCCCATGCTGCTTCCTCCTCTTCACCAAAAGAGATGAATGCTTGAAGCATATGTCAGGAAAGAACCACTTTCTCCAGCTTTCTAAACTGAATGGTGCGTTGCTACTAAATGTACTTAGCAGGCTTCTCATTCTTGCTGATAATTCATACATTGTGTGATATGACTTATATTTTTCTGCTATGTAAAAAGCTTAAGGCTTTTAAGTTTGCTTAATAAATTCTTGTTTCTCTTCTAAGGCCTTGCATATTCTGTAAGATCTTAATTATTGAATGTGTGTCTTAAACTTAAAAGCATCCCCTCTTACGGAACATTTAATCTTGAGTAAGTGGCTGAGACAGATTAGAAGTAGGTGGAGCTGCCATGTTTTAGATAGTTTAGCTTTCAGTATAAGCCTTACGTGGTCAAAGGATCTGTATATTTTCTCATACTGTATATGTCACTTCTGCCCTCCCCTGGAGTGGCTGCAGAAGTACACAGTAAGGATGGGCTTTGAGGATCCTCCTGAAGGCTCAGACAGTACTGTCATCTTTGTAGAAACATCCATCTGCTTTGTTGTTTGGAGTTCTCTTATATATTGCCCATCTAATGTAGTTTTATTCTCAATTAGAATGTTAATTATGAATTTGCTGACTTGGAGATGTATTGAAATTGGGTTGTAGGTTTAAAAAATACATGTATGGGTGACCTGTTGCTTTGAAAAGATGAGTAACACAAAATAGAGAGATGGATAGCACTTAGTGTTCCCTTTCTTTTTTTTTCTTTTTGTTTGCAAGGGTTGGTCTTCAGGATTAATGTCAACATGGGATGTGCTTGAATGACTTAAGTCATTTCCTACTGATCATTAAATCTTACTAAGCAGAAAATTAAAGTAGCATTTGTAAGTAATGCTGTGGATGGGAAAGAGAGATGGTCCAAGTATGTGAGAACTTACTAAAGGAGTAGCATATCTTCTCTTTTCTTAAACACACTGTGGCTTTAAGCAAAAGTGTATGTAGTAGGAGTACATAGGTAGTGACTGATGGAGAGGCAGAAAGTCAGAAAGTTAGTAAAGGGCTGCCCAGGAGAGAGATCTGACCTGAACTTGCAGAAGGAGGGAAATAATCTGTCACTGAATACGAAAACCAAGATGCTAGTACAGTCAGATATAAGATTGTTACAGAATTTTAACAAATTAATGCAATTTTGTGCAATGCTTCCATTGCAGAAATAGTGGAGCACAGCTGACACATGGTAACTTGAATTCTGGACCCCTGCCAAATCAATATAATTGTAGAAACGTCTGAAAGCTGGAATATTATGAAAATTCATAAGATGTTATTGTGCTTTCTGCCATTCTGTGTTGTAGAAATGAAGGCTGATGTTCCTCTACCTTTCCCATCCTATGCAAAGAAGCTGCTGATATCTCTCTGCAAAGAGGTTCCCTTCCAAGTGAAATGCATGTCCTGCTTACAGATATTACGCTCCCATATGGAACTAACAGCTCACTTCAGGTTTGTGTGAGGCAGCTGTCATTATAATGTGAACGTGCATAACTGATAACCAGTGTGTTTATATAAGCAACACAGATGTATTCTGTAGTGCTACTGAAATTCAGGGCACCTAGGACCGTCTAAATGTTGACTTACTGAGTAGACTATCCAAACAGAAAACTCTCTTTTTCCATGTTTCTTATTCTCTCTTGATCCATAAAATCACTGGTCAGTGTTTATATTCTTTTGTTACTTTTTGTGACAGAGAACAACAGAACTTCATTGACCTCTGTTCTGTTATTTCTAAGTTTTGAGCATTTGATTTCAAGGATGTACTGTGTGAGCAGCATAGAGCATCAATCCAAGTGCTAGTGTTGGGAATTAATACTTAATTCTCTTTAAAATGCAGACTAGCTAGGTAGTGCATGTTTTTGTTGACAAGCTAGTAAGTCAGCTAAAGTAAACTCGAGGGCACTGCTTACCCACGCTGTTGCTGTAGATAGTAGGTAAAATTTCAAAGTATGTCTGAAGGTTTAAAAATGTTTCTGATTATGATATACACCTTCATGATATATATATGTATGCGTGTATGTGTTTTTAATCCACATTAGAACACGTTGTCGTAATTCTGGCCCTATGGCAGTGTCCAAGAAGAGGATCTCCCAGGTTGCAGAGATATTCAGAACAAAAGGTCACTGTGAGAATTGTGATGAGCTTCTTGTTGATGACAATCAGATCATGCAGCATAAGCAAAGCACTAACCATAACGTTAAAGTTCTTACTACAATGGAAGAGTCCATCTTGATGTTCTGTCATATCAATGAAAAAAATAAAAATGCATCTCATGTGTGCCATACTGTGGATTGGTCACGACCATTGCTTAAGAGACATGTGAGCTCAAATGAGTCAGCCAGTGAAAGTGAATTTACTCCTTCGAAATGGAAAAGTGATTTAAAAAAAAACAACGAAGATCATGTCAGAAACCAAAGCCAAGATAGTGCTTGTAAAGTGAAAACCTGGTTTTGTGAATGCCTTCAAAAGTATCTTACAGAAGAGTCAGTAGAAAAACATATTTTGTCGGCAAATAGGATCTGTCACAAATGTGCTGTATGTGGAAAGCTTGCTGAAAACTCAAGCATCATCCGCCTGCACATGAGCCGATTTCACGGAGGGGCACACCTGACGAACTTTCTGTACTGGTGCAGGGCATGCTCTGTAGATCTCCTGAAAGAGGAGGATATTATGAGACATGTGACTGAGTTCCATGGCGGACATAGTTACTATTATGAGCAAGAAGCTCTTGAAGATGAACCTATGCCGTCAGCTTCTAACACAGCGTACATTTCCAAAGATGAAAGGAAAGACTCCATTCCTAGCTGCGTGGAAATCTCTCCTGAAAAAATTCCTCATCTGGGAAAATGGCAGTGCCAGATTTGTGAAGAGATGTTTGAATCTGAAGACAGCGTTAAGCAGCATTGTATGTCCATAGAAAGCCACGCGTTTCACAGGTACTGCTGTGGATTGTGCAAAAATCACTTTCGGAAGGTAGGGACGCTGCAGCGGCACTTCCAAGAGCATCATAATGGAGAGATAAAAATTAAATACTTCTGTGGCCTTTGTGGCGATCTCTTTTTTGACGTAGAGGAAGAATTTCTAATCCACTATAAGGAGTCTCACAGCATGGACTATGTCTTTGTGCCCGAGCAGATGGAAATATCAATAAAAAAAGAAGATGACTTCCTCCCAGAAGAAAATGGAGACTATCTAACCTGTGGTTGCCGGACAACTTACATCTCCAAAGTAAACAGGAGGAATGATTCCGTGAACTGTCAGAAAGCCATGCTGCAGGAAGGAAACTTATGGTTTCGCTGCTGCTTGTGTTCTGCAACTGCACAGAATTTTGCAGATTTGAACAGTCATCTCAACAGCCACACATCAGTGAAAAGTAAGCGAGAGATGTATGTTGTTAGATGTGCTGCATGCAACAAAAATTTTGATGATCTTCAGAGTGCACATCAGCACTATCACATGAAACACTGCTTCTTACAGAAACCTGATGTATCAAGCTTTGCATCAGAACCAGAAAATGGAGTATTCAAGTTCACGGCAAGTGGGGCTTGTGTGGAGAAAAAGCCCCATGAATTAAAATCTCATGCAAATCCATCCAAGACTCAGAGAAGATCACAGTCTCCTCCCCTGCAGGGACCAAGCCATGGGAAGAAAGGAAAAATTGAAAATTCAGCATGCTCCAAAGAGCCTGGTGAGGGTTTGTATTGGAAAAATACCACACTGTTTTAATGCAGTACAAGTATGTAATGTATCATTTGCCTGTATCTAGTCTGTAAGTCAGCTCGGAATTTATTGTCAAAGTTGCATTTTGAATACTTGAGATCTTAAGTTTATTACTATATGCCTTATGAATGAAGTTTTTAAAAAAAGAAAGCAGACAAATGTTTCAGTTCAAAGATTCTCACATGTAATTTCTCAGGTTACTTGGGAGTATAATTTCATGATTCAGGACCCCAGGCAGAGATCGAACTTCTAGAAATGTGAAAGCACAGTAAAATACACGCTCAAGGAACCTTACCTCTTTTGTACGCACAAATTGGTGAGGCTGGTGGTGCTTTCTGTACAGGCAGTCCTGTTATTACGCTGTCTTTTTACTCGTGCTTAGCTCACAAAAAAAATAATCTCAGCAGCAGCATGTATTGGAATGGCTTTGCCCAAAGTGTCCATTCTTAATTGTTTTTTTTTTAAATTCACATCACTTCCAAGAATGACATCAAAGGTGTATCTCACGTGTACAAAAACTGGGAGTGTTTTTTAATTTCTCATGGTGTCATCATACTTTTGATGAATACACAGCAAAAAGTACATTTCTAAGCATTTTATGTACTGTTATGGTTTTAAGCAATTACATGTTATAAATGTGCCAGAGCAGGAAGTGCACAGTTAAACATTAAGTATACTAATAAAGACCTCAGTGTCTCAGTAAAGTAGCTCTCTGTGCCAGCTGTCCAGTTCTACAGCATTGTGCTGCTAGATTCTAATGTCTTTTATCTAATTTATTACTAAGGGCTACTTCAGTGGATTTAAAAACAATTCTGAAACAATGCAGCCACTAAATAGGATAATGTATCTAAATTTATATATGTTTGTTGACTGGAAAGTTGAGTAAACATAAAATGTTCCTATTTATCTCATTGAAGACAGTGAACTTCCAGATCTCGACTATTTGAGTACCATGACTCACATTGTGTTGGTGGATCTGGACAACTGGGGAAGCTTATTCACACAGCTGCCAGCTAACCTGAACCAAGGAACATTCATCTGGGGCTTTCAAGGTAAAGTGGTCAAAGGAAAAAAAAAAAAAAAAAAAAGTGAGTTTACACACATTTGAGCAGAGATTCTGTGAGAGAATGAGGGGAAAAAAGCAGCCCTTGGGGCCTCTCAAATCATGACATCATAGAAATCAAGTAACAGAAATGTTCTCAAAGTTTTCTAACTCAGCCTTAAGCTCTGCTTCTCTTGTAGAATCCTTGTAGAATACTGTTCCAAAGGTGCTAAATGTGCTGAATGGTTTGGGGAGTCTTTTTGACTCCCAGCTGAACTTGCTTAGGTGATATACTAGCTTTTCATAGTCCTCAGGACATACATAATACTCAGAGGGGGGGAAAAAAAAAAAAAAAAAGAATTTCTTTCTAGCTGGTTTCTAACTCCCAAGTCCTTGTCGTATTTTTTTTTCTTTTTAGATCTAGAAGGCATGAATTTACATTGCCGTATTTCAATTTTCTTCGGTCTCTGGTCATCCTATACTAAATTTCTTGCTTTCCAAATGAGGTTCAGGCTGCCTAGTTGGGAATGTTTGCTAAAGATCTTGAACAGAAAGACCATGCTGAAGAGTTAGCTGCCATTAAAATGGGCCCAGTTTGTATTGAAGAAGATTTTGGTTGTTTATTAGTGTCACAAGGATTGTTGCAAAGCTTGGGAATACTAAGGTTCATGAGGGCCACAGCAGTAGTTCGTGGAATTATTTAATGCATGCTATTCCTGTTCATTTAGCTTGTGAAAATGCAGTGACATCCCTGTCTCATGTTTTTCTGTGCTTTCCAAACAGCATCGCTGACTGTGTTGTTTTTTAATGATACATGTTGCATTGTGTCTATTATTCTGGTTGTTATGGTCGGTTTGGTTTTTTTTTTCATACGATCTTAGCTTTTCTTTCAGTTCCCCTCATTGTATTGACCAGGTTGTATGTTGTTTCTGTTCTCAGACATTGAGTTCTCTGTCACTCATTTTGTGGTCCAGCTCCACTAGAGCTCTGTCAGGTGTTCTTGACCCCCAAATGCCAGAAATGTTGATTTCAAGTCTTTCCCAAGTGACAGTGGCCACGACTGGCATAACAGATAAGAACAACTTAGAAAGACCATTTTTCTAAAGGGCAGAACAGCCCTAAATCCTTTCTGAATAATCTGTTACTGAATCCTTGAACTTTGTGGTTGTTTCTGATGCCCTCTTATAGACATTAGGATAGAAATTAAAAAAAAAAAAAAAAAATCTGCTGGAGACTGCTTCTGCTTCTTTATCAGACTTGGGAGTACGCAGTCTTCTGTGCCCTGTTTCTGTGTTTGTTTCACATGTGTTCTCACGTGAAGTGCAGTGACTGGTTTCACTTACCATTCAAAATCCTGTCTTATGTTCAGCTGTTATATTACCTGGCACATCAAGCAAATTTTTTTTTCTCCTCATGCAGACCCATTACTTCTTAACATCTGGGAATGTCATGAGGTTCTTAATCACTTCCTTCAAATTGTCTTCCATCTGTTTTTGTGTTGTCATGGTAATCTCAAGATACTCTGATTTTTTTTTTTATTCCTTCATTAAAGATCTGCTGTTCCTTTCCTTTCCCTTCCAACCTGTTTCAACCTGTTTTCACTGTTCTCTGTTAACTATTTTCTCAGCCAGTAACTACATGTTTTAGGCTACTGTTGTTTAGAAAATTCCAGCTTTATTTTTCTTTAGTTGTTGTATCGCTTTTCTTCTCCTTGACTCCATCCAAGTTTTTATCCAGTCTCTAATATTTGTCTCCAGCTTCTACTTCAGTTCTTGGATCTTCTCTTTAAAGAGTTCTGGCATGTGACAATCAATCATAAATTCTCTTGGGAATAATCTTGGCGTTGCATTAGTAAAGGGTTCCAGAAGAGAAGCATTTCTGTTACTGTACTGGTTTCCTAGAGCTCCTTTGCACATTGACCATTAAGTGTGCTGAGGACTGGAAAAGATGTGTTGCTGTGTCTGATCGTGTGTCTAAACGTACACGATTTCTGGAAAATAATTTTTTTCAGAAATAATAGAAAAATACATAGAATATTAAATAAGAGGACTTGTGTAGGATCAGACTAGCTGCTTTTTCATTTTTGGCTTTCTAACCCAACAAGGGCTTTGAGGCTTCTGGTAATGCATTTTTTTCAGCTTTCATGTTTGTCAAAATAAATTGTCTCTAAAGTCAGTTCTATCTTTTACTTTTGCCTTGCATTGTTATTACATGATGACTTTGCTATACTTTTTTAATGCTTAGGAGGATACAGTAACTGGAAACCTCCAGTGCAGTGCAAAGTTTATAATTATCTTAACAAGATTGGATGTTTCTTCCTTCATCCACGTTGTGGTACCAGAAGAGAGGCAGCAGACTTTGCAATCTGTGTTCATGTAAGTCATGTCAGTGTGTGCTGTCTTTATTCTTGTTTTAGTATGAGAGAAGGGTGGCAGATGATGTGTGCCATTGATGTTAGATTCTCTTCACACAACTTGTGTGTCCACTAAGAAGAATTATAGAACCATTGCTGAATTGAGTGGAGACAATGTGTTGAGAATTGATGTTGAAGGAACCCCCTCACACCTTTGGGTAACCCTGAATGTCATACATTTTACTCTTGCCCTATGAATTGAATTATGGATTGCCTGAAGACCACACAACATAAATTACATTGGTAAATATATTAAATGTAGCTGTCATCATCACTCTGCCCTATGCTTTATGTTTTTTTCTTTAGGAATACAAATGTAATTCCAGGTAAGACACATAAGACATCAGTCTGTTGTGAAAACGTGGGAGCTGGATAGGAAATGAAGAATTAAAAAATAAAAAAAAAATACAACAGGTGTTACAGTTGCTGTTTCAGAATGAAGTGTAACTTTTCCCTCTTCCTTCAAGTGGCCCAAATTTAGAGCTAGATGTCCATGGATGAGTGCCAGCTTCAGAGACCCTGCTGAGCTGACAAAGAGCAGTGTCCATATTCAGTAGACCTAGAGCTTCAGGTTGGGAGATGTGTAGATGAGAAGCAGGAACATGAGGTATCATGAGGACTCCCCAGTGTAGTGTTTTCAGTTTTGTCAGGCAACTTGTTCTAGTGCCTCACCATCCTCTGAGTAAAAAATACCTTTCATGGTAGCATAAATTCCATATAATGATGAAAGTAAGTTGCTGTAGATTTTCCTACAAAGAGCTCTTAGGCAAAGCTAGCCAGAGCCTGTGAGATAAAAGTGCAGTCTTAACATCTGTCATTTTTTTCCATGCAGGCTGGTCGGCTGGATGAGCACCTGCCCAAGCAAATTCCTTTCACTGTACTTTCTGGAGACAAAAGCTTCTTGGAACTGGAAGCTCAATTTAAGATGACTCAGCGGTCAGCTCGCATTCTAAATCCCCATCACATCGAAGGAGACATGATGTGTGCCTTGCTAAACAGCATTTCAGATACCACAAAAGGTAGAAAGTCAACGTAAATGCAGTCTTTCCAGCAGCCTAGGCGTCAATAAAATAAGTGAGCTCTTGTGCTGATGAAAACAAGTTGTTGCTTGGTGCTTCTTGTATTGTATTGCAATGAAATGCAGCTCGGAAGATCAGTTTGCTTGGTACAAGTTTTGAAATCAGACTTAACTTCACATTTTTGTTCAGTCTAACAAAACCTGGAACAAGCAGTTATTTCTGTCTGAAACCTCCTTTCTGTCTGAAGAAGAGCTGTTTAGAGCACTGTGATGTGTTTACTTACTGATTTCTGCTGAAATCTGCTTTGTTCCATTTGTGCCATGAGACAGCTGTGACCTCACTTTAGTGCCATTGTTATTTCCCAAAATCTCTGCCTGTTTTAACTCTGACTGTCCTGCATCCAAGTGTTGACCTCCAGTCACTTGTTATTTGTTTTCACTGGCACGTGGCTCATGCCTCTGTTTGGAGGAAAAATACCAATGAAGGCATTTAATATTCTAATTAATGCCATGCTTAAGTGATCACACTGTTTTTATATAGAATAATCAGAGGTTTGAGCAATCTTATTTTGGTGCAAAAGATACTGAGGCTGAGATGTGTTTAAATACTTCAAATATTTTAAGACATCTTGAAATATTCACAGAAGAACTGAATTTTCCTATTTAGACATTCTTTTCATGTGCTTTACGATGTTAATGTTTATCATAATTATTATGGTTATGGGGACTGTTGAGAGGCCCCAGACTTGAACGTACTGACTGCACAGTCATTGTGTGTCTTACTAATGTTGTTTGTGTGCTTCTTTATTATCCCGATACACTTGCTTCTTTAAGTAAGAAGGTGCTGGAATCATGTGTATGTCATGTTCCTGTGCAAACCCACAGTGAACAGAATTGTCTTGAGCTGTTCTCAGGTCCCTTCTGCTGTCAGTGTCAACAAGATTTAACCCAGACAGTAAAAATTGCCTGTTTACTCCTGTTCCTGTATTAAAACAGGACAGAAAACTGTGTTTTGGTAGCAGGACTGTGTAGTCTGGGCAGTGAGTTGGTATCATGGCCAAGAGTCTGTGAAAGGCTTTGAAAAAGATGCAGCCACCTCAGAATACATGCTTTGCTGCATGGGTCAGAAGATCAGCAGGCATTTGCAAGTCTTCCTGTATGTAGCAAGACCAGTATCAGAGGGCTGAGGTGGGAAGTTGTGCCTTTGTATCGTGGGCTGGTCTAACCTGTTGTCCTGCTATAGAAATGCAGCTGAATATGAGGACATGTAAACAAGGATTGTTTGCTTTCCAGTGGTATCAAATCTATGGGCATTGTTCTGGACGGAAGAAATAGGTGAAAAACATTTACCACAGAGAGTTGCATTGAAAAATTAAAACAGCTGTTGGTATTGGATGAGCTTCAAAATGAGAAGGCAATTTACCTGAATCATCTCTGTAGAGCTATTACTAGCATGCATGCACGCGGGTGGGTTGCTTGGACGGGAGACATCTTGACTGTTGTACCTTGTGAACCATTTTGCCATTTCAGCAGAACTGCTGTGGTAACTGTACTACATGCAGGCATTTAAACAGGGGGAAAAAGCAAAGAAGTTCCTGTGTATGTTGCAGGTTATCGACTGTGTTTCCATAGGAGAATGTGAATTTCCTCTGAGGTATGAAATGTAGGCAGGATTATCTGCTTTTTGTTGATTAAAACTAACTTCATAACTTCTTAATTTTCTTCTATGCTGAAGGCACAACATGTGATGAGAGATTCATTCATGTTAATAGAGGGTTTGACTCAGACCAGTTATTCCTTTACCAACAGAGGTTTGCAGCATGCACAATCCCTTGCCTATATCTTGACACCTGGTATTTTACAATGCCAGTACTGACACAAAGTGCACTTCTAATGAATTCTGGACAGTGTTGAGGGCAAAGCTGATGGTAGGTTAGGAATCATCATGCCTGTGCTGACAGTGGTACAAGTGCCAGAAATTCTGTTGACAAAAGTGATTCTTGCATAAGTTGAGGACTTCAGCTTAGCTGTGTCTCTCAGAAACTCATGTTCAAATTATTTAATTGCTTGAGCTCCTACGTCAAGGGGCTTTCTTCTTCAAGGAGCCTGGCTGCCTCATGAGATTGTCAAAACCAGTGATGTAGTGATATATGATGCTTTCCTGAATTTTCAGTTAACACAAGTGTCAGACTGCAGATGATTAGGTTACAGCCTTCAGCCCCTGCTGTCCAAAGAGGCTTAACACAAAGGGCATGAGCATCTGTGGTGTGATGCAAAGTAGCTGCACCATGCCTACTAGAGTGACTATGGTTTTTGCACTTGCTGCTTTATTTACACAGTTATCACAGTGGCCACAACTTACAGCAGTAGGGACTGATAAGAAAATCACCCTTGAATTGTGGCTTTGTGCTTAGCTACCACAGGAAGTTGTTACTAGCTTTGGTATGTCAGTGACATCCCTTAGATGTGTATTTGAATATATAAATGTGAATATATAGATGTGTGTGTGTGTGTGTATGTATGTATGTATATATATATATATATATATATGTATATATATATATATATATATATGTATATATATATGAGCCCTATGGAGAAGAACTCCAACCAAGTGGATGGACTGGGAAGACCTCACCACCCAGACCATCCAAACAAAGCTTCAAGGTTTAATTTAACCCGATTGTGAGTTTTTAGAGAGGTGTGTAAAATGAAGATTAAATGAAAGTCTGTGTGACCACCATGATATTGGCTGCAGTTGCAAAAAAATGCAATTAAAGCAGAATTGGGGATACAGCTTTATTTATAGTCACACTGCACAGAATGAAGGTCTGCAGGGAGAGAGATGCAGAATGAAGCTTTAGTTTGCATAGAGGAAGAGATGGCCTTCTGGGTTTTTGAGCCCTCAGCAGGGAGCAGCTGCACTTGCATTTATGGATGATGTCACCTAACAAAGAAACAGAGATCAGAGTAATAGATATTGGGGAGGAGTACGTGGGGACTCAGGGATTTAGTGAAAAAGGAATAATCAAAAGGAAACCAAGGAACATTGCTGTAAAGGAAAAATTATCACAGATGTTGTACATGACTGATAGCCACATCTGTGGCTAAGTTGAGCTTGAATGAAGTAATTTTAATGATACTGTTATAAGTTAGCACTGAAACTTCACGTGTCAGATGTAAAAAGGAAAAGGGACAATAGTTGGTGAGAGAATTTTGTAATATTTATCTCACTGTGTATCGGGATAATAAATAGACTGAGAAAATAAGGCGTTACTGAAAAAACAGAGAAAGCATCATAGGAGAGGACAGGGAAGTAGGGTGCAGTTAATTCACGTGTGATTAATGTGTGAAACAGTCATGAGGTGTGTGGGTACGGTAAGGCAAGAGAGGAGGATGAAAGTCAGGGGAAATCCAGTTTTCAGCGTGGTGAGGAAACCTGATGGAAACTACTGAGGGAGTGGTAGTAGCTGGGGAGGCTGTAAGAGAAGAGTGCCGGAGGAGAGGAATTATTGTGAGGCGCGTGGGCAGCTAATCCAGATTCAGGCTGACACTTCGGTGTCAGACACAGGCTGACACTTGTGTTCTGTGGCGGTTTAACCCTCCCCTTCCAGAACAGGTTTCTGAGGCTTGGCAGGTACTGTTGTACTGTATCTCTCAAGGAATGTTACTGTGTTCACTCCCATTCTTAGGATTAATCTTCCTGATCACTGATCTCTATGCTCGTACGAGATTTGTTTTCATGACTTTTCCTTCTGTGAGGAATTTGGTAGTATATAAGAATAGAAGAGAGCAGTAGGATTTCTTTGAGAGAGTGGGTACAATTGAAGTTTCTAAGCTGTTGCTTATTTAACAAAACATACCAGAAAAGAGGTGGTATCTTAAGATGTCCTGACTGATAAATTGGGCAATTGCTTCTTCTCTGACTGCAGAGGTTCTGGGAGCTACATCGTATGCTAAGCCTTTCTTACAAGAGAAACAGGAAATGCCTGATTTCTTCAGGTTATACATTCTCATTTATTCTGTGCCTTCAAAGGTGCCAGCGAAAACAGAAGTGTATGCTGATGAAGTGTGTGCAAGCTGAGGAAGTGTGGGTGGGATGAGCAGATGGTGGGGTGGGTTGGAGACCAGCTGAGTGGCCAAATCTAGAGGGTCTGGTGGTCAGTGGTGCAGAGTCTAGCTGAAGGCTGATAACTCTCAGTGTACTCTGGGAATCAGTGCTAGATCCAGTTGTCTTTAACTTTTCCTTTAATGATTTTGATGATGAAACAGAGCGTGCCCTCAGAAAGTTGGCAGAGACACAAAACTGGGAGAAGGGGGACCTGGGCAGGCCGGAGAAGTGGGCCGACAGGAACTTTGCGATGTTTCAAAGGGAAACTGAAGTTCTGCACCTGGGGAGGATCAACCCTGCTACATGCTGAGGGCCAAACAGCTGGAAAGCAGCTCCTCAGAAAAGGACCTGGGTATCCTGGCAGATCGAAGTTGACCGTGAGCCAGAAATGGTCTCTTGAAGCAAAGAAAGCCAACAGCTTCCTGAGCCGCATTCAGAGGACTGTACCAGCAGGTTGAGGGAGGTGATGCTTCCTGTTTACTCAGCATGGTGAGGCCATCCCTGTCCGTTCCTGGGCTCCCCACTACAACATCTTCCTAGAGGTGCCCCAAAGGTGCATAGACACAGACCTGGACATCTGTGGTTCTAAATGGCTGTACTTGAGCAGAGGGGGAACGAGGTGGCCTCCAGTGGCCCCTCCCAGCATCAGCCATTCTGTAATTCTGTGATCCTTGCATGGAGCATATTGACTGAAATCCAGGATCTCCTGAAAGCAGAGTTCAGACACAGGATACAGGCATTCTACAAAAAACATTTGCGATCACTGTGATCTGTACAGTGTGGAAAGTCAGCCCAGTTTTTTCCAACTTAAAAATGAATCTGTTCAATCAGGTGATTGTTCCATCTCTTTGATTGACAACTGATGAGTTCTATACTTAGTTCTTGCTGTGTAGTTGCTAAAGCAAGCTGAATTCCTGTACCTTACACCTTATGTGTTCAAACATTTCTGCTTAGGATTTTTGCCTATAGAGAGCCTTTTTTCTGATGGTTGCAGTCTTATTCCTGATTTCAACAGGGACACAGAATCATAGAATTGCTCAGGTTGGAAAAGACCTTAAAGATCATCAAGTCCAACCACAACCTAACCAAACTACCTTAACTCCAACCACCCTCTGCTAAAATGTGTCTCTGTGCACCACATCCAAACAGTTTTTAAACACATCCAGGGTGGTGAAACATTACTGCTTTTGTGCCTGCCTCATCAGGCAACCAATGTGACACCTTTAATCTTTGCTCTGTGTAGATTTGGGTGTGGAGGGTGGCACTGCAGGCAAACATCATGCTTTAGTTTTTGGATAGACAAAGTCAGTACAGTCTGAGACACTGACAAACTTTTGCATTAGAAAAAAATCCTAGATAACTTTTGGCCATTTACTAACCTCTTAATGAGTTAGCTTTTACCAACTCAAAGATTTAAAAGAGCCCAGCAACTGCTTTCATGGGAAGTTGAATATGCATTAATATAGTTAGGCTGGGGCTGGAAGTCTATCAAATAATGACCAGCCTTGAGATCACTGGAGGCAAAGTGTAGCTCATGAGACTTCTATCATGCTTTTGAACCACCTTTGAGTCTGAGCTGATTTTTTTTTTTTCTTTTTTTCCCCTCCAACTAGGCAGGACATCATCTGTTGTAATTGTTTTGAAGTTCCATAGATTCTTTGAGCTCTTCTGGTTCAATTTATCGTAGTCATTGACTTGCGATCAGTTTTTTTTATGAACTGAGATTAATACAAGGAAAGCTCAGTGTATGATTGGACACCTACCACATACTGTGTTTGAACTATGCTTTCATGTCCAGAGGCTTCAAAGCATATATACTAAGAAATAGAGGCGTAGCCAGTGGAATGGTGTTCCTTCAACTGTGCTTTATACAAACCTGTCCATGATGTAACTACTCAGCAGTATTCAGTTACTGCATATTAGTAGTAATGATAAATCACGGAACGGGCAACTTATTTTTAAGACATTTAAATGTTTTGCCTGCCGGTTTGTGCATACCTCCTTTCCAGTATGGATGTGTAACCCGTGTTATTACAGCAGTGTAATCAAAGTGGTGTGACTGGTAAATTAAAAGAAAAAAAAATGGAAAGATGAGGCCTGAATTAATGCCTAAGATCCTAGACTTTCTAAATGAACTGAAGTAGTAACTTATCTACAAATTGTTTGAATATTCATAACTATTCTAATTGTCAGTAAAACCCACTTTAGTTAGTAATCTGCTACGTTCTGGAAGAAATGGGCCTCAGGTTTGCTTTCTGCCTGTGTTGGGGAAGTCAGAAGTAAGCAGAAATGAGCTGTGCTCCAACACTGTGTCAGTGGGTTGCCATTGTGATTTCTGTTGTGGTAAATACTCTCTGATTCAATAACCAGTTCCAGGAAAGCCAACTTCTTTATCTAATACTGAAAGAAGCTACTGAATTTCTGACTGCTCCTATCCTTTGCTATTTAACCTGCTATGCAAGTTGCAGTCTGAAGAATATTGCTTTCTCAGTTTGCCAACTTCTTTTGTCAAATTGCCTGGAAAAAAAAAAACACCTCCAGAAAAGTGCTCTGAATGCATTTTTATTTAAAATGGCAGCAAACCAGAGAATCTGGTACTATGGCTTGCTACTTATTCGTCTGTTATGCTTATGCCAAGAAATGAGTTAGGGGGTGATTGCCTCAACTGTTACATCTCTAACAGGTTGTCACAGATGGAATTATCCACTTCACTTGTAAGAGAGAAGCAGCAATATATTTATTGATATAAAACAGTGATTTAATAAAGCTTAAATGTGAATAAGATGACAAGATTTGAGATGGCAAGGTACATTTTATAATGTACTACATAGAGGGTAGAGGTCAAAACATTCATCGGGGACCCTCCCATTGACTCAAGAGGTTCAGAGTAGATCCCCTTGCTTTATAAACTCCTTCAGCTATGGAAGTCAGGAGCCTAGGTGTGGCTGGATCCATTTGTAATCTCAGACTTGGTCAATGGTTAATGTGTAAGGGATTGTATGTGCACGTTCAGTCTAAGATGTAATCTTTGTGAAGCTAGCAAAGTTTAAACAGCCTATTTTCAACAGTACTCAGTGATGGAAAAGGGGCTATGGGCAGAAACTAGATCTAGAATGGGAAATTCCATATGTATGTGAGGAAAAAGGTCTTCATTTTGAGAGTGACAGAGCACTGAAACAAACTGCTCAGAGAGATTGTGGAGTCGTCTTCTCTGGAGATACTCAGAACTTACTTGGATGCTTTCCTGCATAACCTACTGTAGGGAACCTGCTTTAGCAGGGTGCTTGGACAAGATATTCTCCAGAGGTCCCTTTCAGTCCCTGTGATCTGTGATTCTATAAAGCAAACTACTGATCATTTACTGAAGATCAGTATCAGCAACATGTCTTGTCGTCAGGGTTGCCATAACCTTGAGAGGTATCCCAACTTTAATGATGAGTGGTGTCCTTCAGAGGTCAGCACTGGGACCAGTGCTGTTTAATATCTTCATCAGTGACGCTGACGGTAGGATCAAGTGCACTCTCAGCAAGTTTGCAGATGATATCAAGCTGTGTGGTGCAGTTGACACACCTAACAGATGGAATGTCATCAGAGAGACTTAGTCTCCAGCAGTGGGCCCAGGCAAGCCTCATGAGGTTTGATAAATCCAAGTGCAAGCTCTTCTACCTAGCGTGTGGCATCCCTGCTGTTAGTGCACGCTGGGGGATGTCAGGATGGAGCACAGCCCTACCAGGAAGGACTTGTGGATACTGGTCAGTGGCAAGCTGGACGTGAGGCTGTAGTGTGCCCTCATGGCCCAGAAAGCCAACTGTATCCTAGGCTGCATCAGAAGAAGCATGGACAGCAGGTCAAGGGAGGTGATCCTGCCCTTCTACTCTGCATTGGTGAGGCCTCACCTGGAGTGCTGTGTCCAGATGTGGAGCCCTCAGTACAGGAGAGACATGGGCCTGTTGGAATGCATCCAGAGGAGGACCACAAAAATGATCCAAGCAATGGAACAGCTCCCCTGTGAGTACAGGCTGAAAGAGCTGGGGCTGTTCGGCCTGGAAAAGAGAAGGCTCCAAGGAGACCTGATAGTGACCTTTCAGTATCTGAAGGGGAACTACAAGAAAGAAGGAGACAGACTCTTTAGCAGGGCCTGTTGTGACAGGACCATGGGAAATGGTTCCAAATGAAAAGAGGTGAGACGTAGATTGGATATAAGAAAAAAGTTGTTTATGATATGGGTGGTGAAGTACTGGAACGGGTTGCCCAGAGATGTGGTAGGTACCCCATCCCTGGTGACATTCAAGCTCAGGCTGGATCAGCAGCCTGCTCTAGCTGTAGATGTCCCTGTTCATTGCAGGGGACTTAGACTAGCTGACTTTTAAAGGTCCCTTGCAACTCAAACGATTTCATGATTCTATGAAATCCTGCCGTACTGCCCACTATCGTGCAGTACAGCTGAAGGGGCTTGTGGGATGCTCCCTATTTATGGGGTGACTGTCATAGTCACACTGCTAATGTCTAGCACTGAGGTGAGGCTGTGGTTGGGTCAGTGCTTGCTTGATTAGCCATCAGCCTCTGAGCATGGTGCTGGTTTCTCCAGCAGCCAGCCAAAGCTGGAAAGCAGCCAGTATGGTGGTGAGATGGTCAGACTGGAAAGGGAAGAGTGAGAGGGGGCACACCATCACACTTTAGGGCCATGTGGAGCATTAAAATGGTCATTAATAAGTGGGTGAAACCACTTCTGTAATCTTTTTTTCTTTTTTTCCCCTTTTTTTTTTTTCTTTCATAAGTGATTTTAATGGTGTTTGGTTTGGGTTTGTGTGGGTTTTTTTTTTCTTCTGTTTTGTTTGCTTTGGTTGGTGATATACAGGGAGGTATCTGTGCTATCCAGATAGCTGGCAGCTCTGAGAAGGCTTTCACAGGCAGTCTGCTAAGTGACTGGAGAAAGGCATTTTTTACTGCAGTAGATATCCAGAGATTTCTGGTATCTCTGTGGATTCGTGAGTTCTGTTTGACACTAGCTGCTGGATTTTATTCTGGGAAATATGAGAGTCAGCAGTGCTGCTGCTTAGGCAAGGTGTATGTGCCAGAGGCTGGAAATTTTAGGAAGTCTCTTTAAACACTTAATTTGTTTCATTGAAAGTCACACAGTCAGTGATTTAGATGTCTGTATCAGAATCTTCTTTGTCTCTAAACATAATCAGAAGTGCTTCTGTTGCTGTGACCGTAGAGGAGACTGAGTTTGTTGTGGGTGTTATGCAACCTCATTACAGAGACCATCTCCCAGAACAGCAGGAGCCTCTGGGGAGAAAATGAATGTATGATGGGACTAATTGACTTGTTTGGTTTTTAACCCTTAGTTTTCTGAGACTCCATTTAAAACAAGAGTGGGGATAAAAAGTCTAGGTGTACCAATCCCTACTAGACACTTCAAAATACCACTGTATGCCACTATATATACACGTTTTGCTGTGGTTTTCAGATAGGAACAAGGGCAGTTCAAATACAACTTACAATGCTGTTATAGTAAAAGAAATGTAAGAGGTGTGTGACATTTTTTTTCTTAGAAGCAATGTTTAATTTATATTTAATTTGTGCATTTAAGGTTCTGATAGTGAAGAGGATGACGATACCAAACTAACAATGAGAAGGAGTTTAGAAGAAATAAAGAAACAAGAAGGTCTGTTTTAATTTTTACTTCTTTATTTTCAAGAGTGCTGTTATTTACAGAAGATTCAGAAGCTAAAATCATTTTTATGTCATGACCTCTTAAGAATGCTCTCAAAAATGTTGTGAGGAATCATGAGCAGTTAGGAATACTGAGAGTTAAAAGGAAAAAATAACTTTCTATCTTGGAAAGTATGCCAGCAGACTCAGCATTTATTTTTATTGGTTCACCACTGGGTATTGTGCTGTTAAGGATGTGACTTAGCTCACTTGATACCAGTTCAATATTAACTCTGACTGGGAGTTGAACTACTGTAGTTCAAAATTGGATATTGTATCTAAAGAAAGCACTGTTGTCTCCTAAAAGACAGCTGTAGATGAATGCACAAGTTTGAATCAGCTGAATGAATATCTCCACACATCATATCTTTCCTTATTGAAAGTATTTCCATCCTTTTGCTTTGTGCTTAATGCTGGTGCTTGTGCCATGTGGCCACTTAATTCTGATAACAGATTACAGTGCCCTGTGAAAGTAACATATTGCTTGAAAGGATGGGCTCTCACTTTCTACTTGGTAGAAATAAAAATAAATAATAACGATAAAAATAAATGCATCATACAAGTGCAGTGATAAAAATAACTGAATCTTCCCAGAATTTATTCATTTATGCATTTACAAACTGTTAATTGAAGTTATTAAAAAATACAGCATATTCATCTATGTTCCTGTAAATCTGCCATGCTTGGGTGCCCCCAGCATTGGATATTGCCAGGAGTGGGTGGCGTTTGGTGCATGCAAGTTGTCCCAGTTCTTCTGTCTCTGTACTGAAGACATCTGAGCTTATGAGCCAGCCTGGCTGCAGCGGTGTGCATGGCTGTAGAATTGAGTAAGAGGGAAGGAGGAAACAAAATCAACCCCAGCAAAGGATATAAAGGAAAAAGAGTGTAGGAGCTGCTGAGAGGAGAAAGCTGAAGTGCTGGGGACAGAAAAAGCTGCTTCAGCAGCTCCAGAGAACACAGGACAATCCACGTATCACTGTGGAATGAACTGTATGACATTGGTAACAGTCATAATTTCAATCTTCTTCTTTTTAACTAAATGATCTCAGTGATTTAATGACAACTTACTTTAATGAGAGCAGTTGCCTGTAGGTGGGGCTTTGTTTCCATGACCGTCTGCTGTTTTTGTTTCAGAAACTAGCCTCATTCTTAGTGATATCACATGTTGCAAGAAAGTCCAGCTGGATGAATATGAGTTTACTGACATGAGAGAGCATTTACTGATTCCAATTCTTTTTCAAAACTAGGCCTCACGAAAAATCTTAACATAACTTAAGTAATGTACTTCATACAAGCAAGTGCATAACTACAATGAAAAATTTTTAAATGTTATGTTTGTATGTGTAGGCTAATGGTATCCTGGGGTCTATTAAAAAGAGCACAACCAGCAGGTTGAGGGAAGTGATCCTCCCCCTCTACTCTGTCCTGGTGAGGCCACTTTTAGAATACTGTGTCCAGTTCTGGGCTCCTCAGCTCAAAAAAGACAGGGATCTCCTGGAAGGTCTCCAGCAGAGGGCCACAAAGATTATAAAAGGCCTGGAGCATCTCCTGTGTGAGGAAAGGCTGAGTAACCTGGGTCTTTTCAGCCTGGGGAAGAGAAGACTGAGAGGAGATCTGATAAATGTTCATAAATATCTAAAGGGAGGTGGGAAGCAAATAGATGAGGCCAGGCTCTTCTCAGTGGTGTGTAGCGATAGGACAAGGATCAGTGGCCTAAAACTCAAACATAGGAAGTTCTGTACTAACATGAAAGAACTTTATGGTAAGGATGATGGAGCAGATTGCCCAGAGAGGTGGTAGAGTCTCTTTCTATGGCGATACTCAAGACCTGTCCGGATGCCTACCTGTGCAACCTATTTTCTGTTACCTGCTTTAGCAGGGAGGTTGGACTCGTGATCTCTTGAGATCCCTTCCAACCCCCTGCAATTCTGTGACACATGTAGTTATTCATTTTCCTTTGTCATAGGAAATAAACCAGTCATCTTTTTGTTCTAGAATGTGCCTGTGTCCTCCTAAAGGAGAAGATGAGTTGTTTAAAATGATAGCGTATCTGGAAGCTTCTTTTAATTTTTCTAGCAGTGTCAGTGTTATTTACCATGTTTATCTTTAGGATATGTAATTCACTAACACCAAACTGTTAGTGCCTAACACAACCTAAAGGTAAAGCTGAAGCAGGGCTTCTATTTAGAGAATTATGAAGGGTGTTTATGAGAGGTTGTTAATAAACGAGATGAGTCCCATGCAGGCTTGTTCCTACCATCAAAAATGCTACAGCCCTGAACTGGACTGTTCTTACTGTTAATGGCTTTATCTCTGTTTATGTCCACCTAACAACAGTAGTGTTAAATTCCAATTTAGATATCAGAGTATGTATTGATAAGGAACTGGAGTGAAAACACTAAAACCTCTCTGCTTGTTTTGTGTGTCTGTCCTTATTGTAATATTTTACTTTTATTAGTGCATATATGTGGGTGCTAATCTTGATACGTGACCAATAAATACACAGTTGCATTACAGTCTCAAACAAACTGTAGGCTGACACTGTTGCTTGTTGTAGTAGTAATACTGCAGCTGTGTTTGACTAGTTACCAACCATCGTTTGAAATTATAATCTTTTTTTTGTATTCATACAGAGGATGATGCAGAATTAGAAGAAGCTATCAAGAGAAGCCTTGAGGAAATGTAAATGAAAATACTTCTGTATGCTGATACTTTGTCATCAAAGCTGCTCACAAAAATGGAAGCTTGTTCATCTATTTACAAAGGCTTAGAAATTCTGCTTCAAAAACATGTTTGTATCTTGAATTGTTACATCTATAATCTCACATTCTCTGTAATACTGATGGGCAGCTGGAGTTTATGGATATCTGCTGCAATATATTCTGTATGATAAAAAATACATTTTTAAGTCTTTACACATTCTGTTTCTGATGGATGATGGCAAACTCTCACTGGTCTAGCTGTATAAATTGTTGCCCAGTCAGTGGGCTGATGTTACTATATGTTCAGTTGTTTTTTGTTTTGTTTTAATTATTTTATTAATTGGTTCTTATATTTAATTTTTCTGTCACAAAATGTGATTGTCTTTATTTACTTTTCCATGTGGTCTTTGCAACAGATAAAAATAGTAAACTTCAATTGTCTCAGACTGACTTGCTTAGCTAATCTTGTTATAAAGAGAAGCTTAGTTCCCAGACATGTAAGTTGAACATAGCCTCAACTCTTGTATGTGGATGGTCTTGTCTTATAGACCACAGGTTTTTTCTATACGTTGTCTGTTATAAATGGCAGAATCAGGACTGTGAACTGCACAGGTAGTTTCTGTTATCTTTATTTTTATAAATGTGTCTTTTTTCAATAGTAGCACGGAAGCGATGGCTTGAAGTATGCCAGGTTTGGTACCTCCTTCTGATCTAAGGAAGGAACAAATTTGAAAGTGAACAAAAGCCAAGTAAACTTTCCAATTCCAGTTTGAAATAGACGTGAATGAATTTCAGACATATAGTTCCTATATACTGGTCATCTTTACTGGTCCCTTCTGTTTATGAAGATGTGGCCTGGGATAAAGAAATTGTGGCTGTTGTTTTTGTACTGTCCTTATTTTTAAGTGAATAATTCTTTTCATGTTTAAAATGAAGCTGTCTATTCCACCTTTCTCATTTCCCTCTTTTAAAATACTAATGCTGGCTGTCCAGCTTTACCAGCTTATTCTACTTTATAATGATTGTTGTTAATCAGTAAGAAATATTGGTGCAACAAAATGCCGGCTTTTCTTTTTATCCATTACCTTGTGAATTTGCTTGCAACTGTTGTAAATCTAATATTTATTATGCAAAGGAATACTTTTGGAGAGCATGAGAAGAAGAAAGCTAGATTTTACTTGCCATCACTTCCAAAGAATTAGAATAACTACTGTATGTTGTCATGATTAGAAAAGCTGGAATACTGACACTGATTTTCCTCACGTATTTCCTGTCTCTCAAGCAACTCATCAGATTCTTCACTAGTTTTTATCTCCAAACTCATTTGCAATCGTACAACCTGAAGAAACAGTTGAATCTCTAGAAAACAGATTGAACATTTTCAGTGAATTGGCTCTGAAAATGCTACAGAGTAAAGAGAATCTCATGATGACTTTTCCGTTGCGTCAACTGCTTGTTTTCCCACTGTAAATTTTGGATTAATAGTTCAGTTTGGGGTGTGCAGTGCCATACTGCTGCTGAGCAAGCACTGTTCTAGGAGACACTGAGTTGCCTTCAGCTAATGACTGAAGCTAAATCAATTTCAGAATTTTCATACTTAGTTCTAATATAAAGCAGAATGAGACAAAGCTTTCATTATTCCAAGTAAGAGGTTTTGGGAAGTTTTCTTCAGCACAGACACTCAAATTGCAAATTCCTTTCTCATTAAAAAATGTTTCATCTTGAGAAAGTTCTTAGCTTGACAACAAATGTATAAAACCTGGCTAGATAGTCTTCTCTAGAGTCCGCTGTGTTAGATCTTGAACATAAACTTTATTCCTCACATTTCATTCTGTCATAAAATTTAAGGTTGATTTTACCTGATGAGCCTTGACTTAATAAATTGCATTAAAAAAGTTGTGTGCACATAGATTCTCTATTCTCAGAGCTGTAGTTATTAAAGTTAGACCTGATGTACCGGCCTCCTCATCTGCTTACTGAAACAAGTAGCAAATCCCAGCCTCTACTTCTGTGGCGCTAACAAACCAGCTAGGGTTCTGGTCTGTGTTCTTACAGCAGGAGCGGTGTACAGCATTATCTGTCTTGAAATCTGTCCTTATTTTCTTTGAGACTCATACTCCGAAATTTTTCTTTGCAAAGTTTTCTGCCATTACAGGCCTCTGGTAACTGCTGTTTCCAGAAGAACAGAGAAAATGAGGATTCTTAAAGCCCTGCATGTACAGACGTGTGACTTGTTAGTCACCAGCTTCTCATGGTACTGCACCTTGTTCTTCAGCTGAAATACGTGTCTTGTAAACATTTGTGTTTCAGAATTTAATGTTTCTGTCTGGGAAATCTTGTTCAACTGGCTGAACTCTGAGGTTTGCCCTGGGTATTCTGCGAGATCTGTCTGCGTTTACAAGCACAACTTGCATATTACAAGAAGCTTGCCCAGCATCCCTTTGTTCTTGCTCTTTTTAAGAGAATTTGTTTCAGTGCTTATGTTTAAGTTCACCCTTTGTTACTGAAAAGTAATCATCTGATGCTTTTTTTATTTATCTATAATGAGGAGAAAAACTCATCTCTACCTGGCAACCACTAAGAGCCTATTTAAATGCTCTTAACTTCTGCTTAGTGCATGCATAAATACAACAAACTCATAGTCTCTCAAGGTTTAGTACAGTCAGCGTACGAAGGTTTCCTGTTGTTGCTTTATGGCCTTATCCTTTCAGCTGAAGGAATACCTCTGTTTTGCTCGTATTCAGAGACAAATTCAGATATGAGATAAATTGCAGCTGTAACTTGCTGTAGCCTTGAACTTCATGCCTGCCTGGTTGCTTCTGTAGAGCTTAATAATAAGTACAAGAATATGAAGGGATGGGATTAGCTTACTATAAGCTACTTGCTCTGTATAGGTAGTGGCATGTCTTTGGGTGATGACTTGATTTTCTTTGCTCCTCAAGATGCACAGAAATGACCTCTGCTGTTCCGATAGCACTCACAGAATGCAAACCTTTACCAAATCTTTACCAAATATGGTGAAGTTTTAAAGAGGTATGAAGTTACGCTGCCGTCTTTCTTAAAAGGAAGTGTTCTATCATCTGCTTGCGCTGCCCTAGTGGTGTTTACAGTGACTGCTGTAAATTGGGAGGAGGTGAGGATGGATGACGAATTGTTTCAAAATTAATTTAGAGGAATTGGTTGGCATTAAGGCTAAGATGCATTCTGGCAATTCTTTCCAGCTAAGTAGCTTCAATAAAGTCTTTGTCTGCATGTTTCTTTAACGTTTCTAACTTTCCACAACTTTCCTCTAGAAATTCTAATTCATGAATTTTCTGGGTCAAATGATATTGCCCAAGATATTATAAAAATTGGGATAAGTCAGTCAAAATTTAAGGTAAGTGACAAAATAAAGGAAGTGTGCATTCAGATGGCAAAGCTATGCATGTACAGAACGTTAAATTTGAAGTTCTTTTTCTAAATCTGTGGAAGTTTATTTTCTCAGACTGCAGTAGTGCATCTTCTGGGAGTTGCTCAGACTGTGTTTTGCTCAGAGCTCTGTTGAAAACATACCTAGCATCTGTGGCTGCACGGAATTGGCTGGCTCTTTGAGCTGTGTTCCTCTCCATGAGAACAAAATGCTGCTTGCCCTGAAATGGTCACACCAGCTGAGATAGGGGACCTCCCTCAGACTTCAGGCAAGCTTGGGACCGCAGGGCTTGCCTGCGCAGTGAAATGACTGTGCGTACAGGCAAACACAAGCTAGCTTTAATTAGCATTGGAAGCAATAGCAGGAGGCACAGTAGCAGGTTCAGCAGGTGCTAAGTGAGGGGCCAGCCTCCTGTAACAAGGCAGTACATATTTGGATTGAAGATGTACCTTAAAAGCACATGTTGGCTCATCTTGTTTCCTGTGCTCCAAGCTAACTTTGGCTGGCTGGCCAAAGCTGTGGCAGCACCCCTGTGGTGTGTATGGGAACTGTTGTGTTTCCATAACACCTGTGCATAAAGAAACTTCTTCAGATGAAGATCCTGCATCTGAAGGGAGGTAAAGGATCTGTCGTGGCATTTCCATGGGTGTGGACTTTCTCTTTGATCCTCTTCCATGACAGCTCATATGCAAGTGTTCAGGTATGTGACAAGGTTATGTATCAGGTCTGGAATAAGGCAATGTTGGAATGGGCTGCTGCTCCTTTTGGCGTGGATCATTACACTGCCTCTGGACTTCCATAGATCAGGTGTCTGAAGCCCAGGAAAGCTGCTCTTTCTGCTGCCATGACAGATCTTGTCTGTGTGAATGAAAACCCTCTATGTATTGCTTAGTTTCATCAGTGACGTGTACTTTTCACGATGCTGTAGTTCAAACAAGAGAGCCGCTACTTCAGTGTGAGGTGCACACCTTCTTGCAGACCCCTCCCCAGTGCCTGTGGGGCTGGGCTGTGCAGGCCAGTCACACACACAGCTGTGGATTAGACAGGGACAGAGGGACATCAGCATGAAGCAGCCCTGACCTGGCCATCACCTTCATTACAGACAATGAGGAGCATGAAATCTGTGCTTGGCTTCAGGTGTGTGAGGGCCCCTCCTTCCTCCTTCAGGCCCTGCAGGATCTGATTGCTGCCTTGTGTGTTGCCACACTCCTTGCCACAATTCAGCTGTGGGCCACCTCCCTTTCCTCATAGACTGACCCCTGCCTTCTTCCCAGCCACCTACAGTTCTGGAAGAGAGGTGACAACTGACCCTTTTCTATATCTCACCAAGAAACAGAGCACCTAAGGAGAAAAAGGGACATCTCTCCAGGGCAGGAAAAAGAGTTTCCACAGTCCTTGCTAGTTTCTAAATGGGAATGCACTCTAGGCTGCACAGTCATTGTGGGTTTTGCCAGGAAGACAAAACTTTTTTGCTTTTAATGTGCATTTTGGTTCCATTGTGCTGTCATCACTCCCAGGGTAAAAGTTTTGCCATCAGAGGATAGGTCACATGCGGTGCTTTTGTACACAGCTAAGAAGCGTTCTGTGCCTGGATTTTGTTACAGCTCCTACCTGCAAAGAAGAAGTGTTCATAACCATCCATCTGCCAGTTACTTGATTTTTACTTTTTAAATACAGCCTGACTGATATGTAATACATTGGCATAGAAACAATAGCAGGATCCTTGGAAAAAATGATTGCAAATTGTGTCATGGCTACAAAGGCTTTCTGTGTTTTGTGTTTGGGTTGGGAAGTGGTATTAATCTTTTCTACACACTGTTGTCAGATGGCTGGAGCAGTTCACATGAGGTTGTTCACACAAGCTCACAGGCAAGGAGCCTCTCTTATCCATCTATGTAGAATAAAGAAACTCAGGCAATTAATTTAATGAGAGGGCTTGGGACATGATAGCACTCTGAATGGACAAGCCTGAGAAAACAGCTATTTGGATTCACAGCAAGACAGGCGCACAAAGCAGTATCTCTGCGCAACTCAATGCCTCACAGCTGGCTGCCAAAAATTGGGCTGCTGGAGCCATGCAGAATTTGCTCAAACCTGGAGCTGGAGATAAGCAAATTCTTTTTTAAACAGTCACAACAAAGGCAAGCAAAGCCTGCGTGTGCCTTCAATTGCTGAAATTTGAGGAACAAGGGGTTTCTGTGGGAGCTGCTTCCTAAGCTCCTGCAATGGAAAGTACTGCTCCACTTGGAGAAGAGATATGTGATCTTCCACCAACGTCATTACTGACTGTGGTTCCACTGTGTTTCCTGCCATTAAATGTGCATATAATTCTGTTAGGGATTGAGGGAGAACAGAAATGATTTCCAACATAAGCCTTTGTATTGTCTAGACTGCAGTGGTTAGAACTGCTGCTTGCAGTGAGTCAGGGTCTCCTACAGTCAGCACCACGGTGCTGTATGTGGGGTCATCTGAAGAACCATGGTTGTAAGAATGCCAGTTCTGGCTCTGCTTACAGGCTGATTTCCCTCCTCCAAATTTTCTGCAGTCCTTGTACTCTAATAGCACAAGACAGACATGAAGCTGTTGGAGCAGGTCCAGAGGAGGCCATGAAGATCATCAGAGGGCTGGAGCACATCCCCAATAAAGAAAGGCTGAGGGAGCAGGGTGTGTTCAATCCAGAGAAGGGTCTGGAAGACCTCACTGCAGCCTTTCAGTATTTACGGGGAAATTATAAATGGGAGGGAGACCGAGTTTTTCATGGTCCAGTAGTGATAGGACAGGGGCGAACAGTTTAAAATTAAAAGAGAGGAGGTTTAGGTTAGATATTAGGAGTAAATTCTTTACTTGAAGGGCGGTGCGGCAGTGGCACAGCCGCGCAGAGCTGTGGTGCCCCATGTCTGGAGGCGCTCAGGGCCAGGCTGGATGGGCCGGGCAGCCGAGCTGGTGGGAGGCAGCCCTGCCCACGGTAGGGGGTGGCATCGGGTGGGCTCTGAGGTCCCTTCCAACCCAAACCAGTCCATGATTCTATAACGGCCATTTCCTTTGCTCCGGTTTCAGCAAGAGAGCAAGAACGACGCCGGCGCCGACGCGGTGCGGCTGTCAGGAGGGCTGCGGGGCGCTGAGGCCGGGCGGGCACCGTGCCGGGGGGACGCGCTGCTGGAGCTCGGCGGCCTGCCGCGGGTGACCGGCGCGGCGACCCCGGGCGTCAACGCGGGCGG